>NC_136263.1:208187979-208535479 GCF_964187855.1 Myxine glutinosa
CTACCCTACCCTTGCCCTTACCCCATATGTACACAAAAAAACAAATCTAACACATTACCAATTTTTCGCTACTGTCACGTCTTCCCCATATTTCCCCTACTCCAAATTCGTCTCCGCAATCCCTCTAATCCAAAATTTGCCATCACCCAAACTCATCATCAATCCTCATAAGGAGGGAGAGATGGAACACAAGGCACAATGTCACACCCACGTCATGATGCGTCTCACATTCCAACATTTGCACCAAAATAATAACAAAACATGGCATGGTGTGGAGTTACGTCACCTCAGGCGAGTGGATGCAGATGGTGCGAGGAGATTTCCATCCTAACTATCCTCTAACTGACATTAACACACTTTACACTACCCGGGATCTTTCCCTGCCAATCCATTGGCCAACTTACACTATGGGTTCTAAAAACCAATTCCTATTGACCAAACTGTGGTGCTTATCAATTTGGGGTCTCACTCCCCCGATTCATCTCCCGGTGCCCTTGCACAATTTCCGGGCTGAGTCGTGTAGCTCTCCCGGCAGGTCTACCAACCTGCACACCTCCACCACTGTAGTTGCCACCCGAGCTTACCTAGCTCCTCACCCTAACCTAATTAACTGGGGAAGGCCCTCCTTGGCGCTTACCCCACTCGGTGCCCTCTCTGGCACTGGGCTACCCGGGTCCGTCCTTGGATCCTCAGGCCCCATCCACGACTACTTTAACGGCTCCCAGAGCCCACCTGCGGCCTCACCTGGCCGACATCCTCGCAGTGGTGGAGTGCCCATTCAACTACACATACTAACAGGCTACATGCCCAGCCATTTCCACAACACTAATGCACCCATCCAAGCACCATTCTTCCACATGCACCACAGATGCCAATATCCAACCACAATTTACCTACTCCCTCTACCTAACTCTTAAAACTACCCTCCCGGGTATTCGTGATGGGGTCCATCCTCCCCACACACACCTTCGCACCATCCACTCCACTCCACTGTTTCCACCATACTCACTCCACAACCATCCATTCCATACTCCATATATCCCACACAACCATTCTCCATACACCTGCAGTTGCACACCTGTGCAATCTCACCTGGTGCCACCTGCACCCTCCTTCCTCCCTGGACCATTTGGTCAACACAACACACATCACCATCACTCACTCATACACTGCTCCATACACCTGTTCAGTTGCACACCTGTGCAATCTCAATCGTTCCTCACTCACTGCTCCATACACTTCCACGCTCAATACACTTTTGATTCTCAAACACACGGCATCATCTTATCTAACTACTCCCCTCTGGAACTTGCGCTTCCCAGTCGCCCCTTTAAACTATTGCGCTCCCTCGTCATTATAATCCAAACTAATCTACCTGCGTCCCCACTACAGGTATCATTGTCACTACCTAACCTTACCGTTACCTATGGTCATCTTCTCTAGATCCCTACACACTATATCCTAACCCTCCCGGGCTAGTTGTCACTGCCAACCCCATAAACCTACTGCTCCTTTGCCCCCTCTGTGAGGGATGGCAGAGTTGCCATCCCACCACATCGGGCATCTCGCACTACCAATTTGGCCCATCCAATTTGAACCAATCAAAAATTTCCAATTACAAATTCCCTATCCCAAAATTTCGAATCCAAAAACACTATCATCATCACTGTCCATTAAACTTGAGCCTCGGTGCGTCGTTACATCTCAAAGCCCGGCTTCGCACAGCCGAGCAATGAACGCGGGTGGTTTGGTCGCCTGCAGGTTGAATGCGTCCGGCATTCGGTTCTTGGTTCAGGGGGGGGGGGGGGTGGGGGGGGGATTGGTCGGGCCGAGATTCCACACATCATCTCGGCGCGGATCCTTGCGGTCTCCGGCCCGATGGCTCGATCTCGCCCGGTCGGAACCCCGTCCCCACGAGGGGGCACCGTGCCGCTTCCTCTTACCCGCCCCTGAACCGAACCGGTCGCCTCGCCCGACAAGGCCCGGACTCGACCGTGCAGGGCGGGGCCAGGCCCGAATCGTGCGCGACGCTCCGAAGCGGGGCGACGCAGCATCGATCCGCGCGAAGCTTCACATCCAACAAGCGTGCCGCGCACCGAGCGCTCGCCTCGGCTATCCGTCACCTTAACTGCTAACCCGGTTAACGTCGACGCCTTACTCGTATGCCCACACGCACACGCGACCCTTTCCACACTCACAAAACCCAGCGTCTCGGCGCCTCCAGTGCATCCCACCCACTCCGTCCATTCCACCTCCGCACTCCCTGTTACACACTACACCTCTCGTGCACCCTCTTGCGCACACTCACGGTTCGCACACTTCGTTCCACGCACCGTACACCTCAACGTGCATTCTCGCTCGCACTCGGTTTCACACTTGCACTTCGTAACATGCTCACCCCTTGACGCACACTTTTTTTTCACACGCGCGCCATTCGCTTTAACACAGCACACAAAGGACCTTTCACGAACGCCCGGGTGCTTCCTCGATCCCAAGCGCGCGACAATTCTCTTCGCGCCGAACACTCTGCCGAAAAACCTCTTAGTGCCATATACAGCCCGTCTCACCTTTGGGATCCTCTTCTCCACGCGCACCTGCAAATCTTTATAAGGATGAGCAAGTACGGCATCAGGATGTGCATTCAGACTTTGAGCAATATCCATTTCTCCCTTCAATTCCCGGGCTACCTCCATCGTCTTTTCAATTTCAACCATAACTATTGCTCTATCTTTATTCACCTCGACGACCGCTGGCTTTAATAAAATTTTCTCTCCTACCTCAGCAGTCGCCAGCTGCCCCATACCCCGGGTCGCGATCTCTATACCCGTCATTTTACCCGTGCTTTTCTCCACCTCGCCCAACCAGTGCTCCTTGACCCGCTTTACCTCCTCGTGCACCCGTGGGACCTGCTCGCCCCACCTGCGGTCTCTGTCCCTCTCCAACCCCTCATTAATTTCTTTGGCTTGGCCAACCATGCCCCCCAGTTTGTCCCCAAATCCGCCTCCGAGTCCCTCCAATTTGCCTCCGGGTCCCTCCAATTTGCCTCCGAGTCCCTCCAATTTGCCTCCGAGTCCCTCCAATTTGCCTCCGAGTCCCTCCAATTTGCCTCCGAGTCCCTCCAATTTGCCTCCGAGTCCCTCCAATTTGCCTCCGAGTCCCTCCAATTTGCCTCCGAGTCCCTCCAATTTGCTTCCGAGCCCCTCAAATGTATTGTTTAAACCTTCAAATTTATTTCCCATATTGTTTAACCCATCTCTTAATTGCTCACTGGTGCCCCTTGCTTCGTTCCTCATTTGCCGCCCCAATTGCTCTCCCATCCTGTCTATACTGTCGTTCTTTTTCTGCATTTCCGCCATGAATTGGGCCATGAAGGCTTGCATTTGGACCACGCCCATTGGTGCCGCGGGCGTGGCTACCACGTGCTCGTGCGAGCCGCCATTTTGTGTCCCTACAACCACGTGCGTGCCGCCATTTTGTATCTCTACAACCTCATGCGTGAGAGCGCCATTTTGTGCACCTGATCCCCCCGCAACCACATTGCCATTGCTCTTCTCTTCCCTCTCCCCCATATACATTTCCCCGAGGTCCTGGGTCGATTCTACCCCTTCTAACTCCCCAACCAGCATTCGATCACCTTGATCGTCCATGGCGCGACTTTTAATTTGGGATGTTAAATGTAAATTTCGGCCGCTCCAAATTTTGACCAAATTTTTTGTTTTTTTTAGATGTTTTAAAAATTTGGTTCGGGCCTCGAATCTCACTCCCAGACACCAATTGTTACAGATGCGGAGTACGGCTCTTCCCCCTTAGCAAGGGGTGGTTAGTCCCTTGTCTTGTTAAGCTGACCATCTCCGCTCCTGGCACTTGTAACGCTATCCTGTGGGATGGAACAGATCAGGGTTATGTGTCCAGGGTTTATCCCGAATACCTTTATCCGTACCTCCGCAGAACAGGGAGGCAAGTACCACTCGAACCCCAGTTTTAGATGGTCTAGTTGCCGAGCAGTTTTTAGCAACCCGAAGTTCGAGTCATGAGCCTTTACTAAACCCGATCCTGAACGTTGGCCGAATCGCGCCACGTACACTCAATATTGAAACCACTAAAGCGACCGAACGAGAATGAAGAAGAAAGAAGGAGAAGAACGGAGGAATAACAGGATTTATTATTTACACACAACTAATCAAAAAGAGCAGTCAAGGTTATATACAGGGAAATGGAAAAAGCAGGACACACAGTGCAATATTTAGCTTACCTACAAACAGTCTTACTTAGAAACCCAAGGACAAAACAAACAAAGACAGACTCACACAAATGGGGAATTGCAGGGTGGATTGGCTGGAGGGAGAAGGTTCAGCTCGGGCTGGAGCACGGTCGGGCCGGCCACCGTTCCTTCGCGGTCACCTCCGCACCGTAGTCAGACGCCCACGCTGCGGTCGCGTCTGCTGCCGCGGTTCCCAAAGCTGCACTGGTTCACACCGCTGCGGTTCGAGCTCCCCTGCTTCAAGCTGCTGTTGCTGCTGCCTTCGCGTGCTCTTTCGGGGTTCTCTCCCTTCTCTCCCTCTCTCCAGCTTGGTTTTCGCAGCCCTCTCGTTCCAGCTCTCTCTCGCGAGGCGTCCCGCGGCGGTCTTTTTTTTAGGCCACACCCTCAAACCTTTTCGAACCTCCCCCAAGCGTTCTCTCTCCGCCCTCTCAAGCCAAACCCCTCGTTCTTGGTTGGTTGATTGGTGCCGCTCACTCCTCACTCCTCCTTCCGATCACGAGGGCGGAGACATGCCTTTCTTCTCCGAGGCCTAACCACGTGGCTAACGGAGTCAAATGCAGCAAAGTGGCATAAGGGAGGCAAAATGCAGCAAAGTGGCGTAAGGGAGTTAAAATGCAGCAATGTGGCGAAAGCTGGCACTTTGAAGATACCATATCAGAGGGATCTACCTTATTTAATTCGGTGCAATGAAGTGTCAATTTAATGGGAAACAGAGCCTTCAACGACATAGATTAGGGACATAACTACCGAGGGAATTTATGATTGGCTACGTGTTGCGATGGCCTAACTACGGACGACCTTTGACCTTTCTTTACACGACGGAGGGTGATATTTACAATAAGCTTTACCTCAAATTACACACACAATTCCCAAATCCGTTACAATATATATATATATATATATATATATATATATATATATATATGTATATATATATATATATATATATATATATATATATATATATATATATATATACGTGTGTGTGTGTGTGTGTGTGTGTGTGTGTGTGTGTGTGTGTGTGTCTGCATGTGTGTGTGTGTGTCTACATGTGTGTGTGTGTGTGTGTGTGTGTGTGTGTGTGTGTCTGCGTGTGTGTGTGTGTGTGTGTGTGGATGTATATAATGTGTATATATGTGCATATATATATACATGTGTGTGTTTGTGTATATATATATATATATATATGTGTGTGTGTGTGTGTGTGTGTGTGTGTGTGTGTGTGTGTGTGTGTGTGTGTGTGTGTGTATGTGTGTATATATGTGCGTGGGTGTACGTGTGTGGGTGTACGTGTGTGGGTGTACGTGTGTGTATGTGTGTGTATGTATGTGTGTGTATGTATGTGTGTGTATATATGTGTGTGGGTGTACGTGCGTTTGTGTGTGTGTATGTGTGTGTGGGTGTGCACGCACACGCATTCACATGTTATCAGAAGTAAATACATTGTGTAGATTACATCATTTGTGCATCTGATAAATTGCCAGTAACCATTTTTTGAAACTGAATGTGCAGGTGCAGCATCTAACTCAATATGTCGAAATGTCACACACGTCCATGCTCGTGAGATTCCCACGGGTGACCCCACTAGTATATTATTTATAGAGCAAACATATATGATTCTGTCGTTATGTTTGTCGTTGTGTTTATATGGGATGAAAACATCTTATTCTTCTTCAAATATAATTAACACCCTCTGAATTAACCCTCTTAATTACGTTAAGACTGCTGAGACCTCTCAGACCTTTGACGACCCTTTAATTCCCCCAAGACCCTTCAGACCACCAAGACCCCTGAAGACCCAAAATATCCTGAAGACCCAAAACTCCCCAAAGTCCCATTATACCCTTAAAGGCCCAGAGGATCCAAAGGATGCTGAAGACCCAAATGGCTCCTAAGAACTGGAAGACCCAAAACACCCCGAAGACCCAAAACACCCCAAAGACCCAAAATACCCGAAGACCCAAAACACCCCAAAGACCCATAATACCCATAAAGGCCCAGAGGATCCAAAAGATGCTGAAGACCCAAAATACCCCGAAGACCCAAAACACCCCGAAGACCCAATACACCCCGAAGACCCAAAACACCCGAAGACCCAAAATACCCTGAAGACCCAAAACACCCCGAAGATCCAAAACACCCCGAAGACCCAAAAACACCCCACAGACCCAAAACACTCAGAAGACACAAAACATCCTGAAGACCCAAAACACCCCGAAGACCCAAAACACCCCGAAGACCCAAAACACCCCGAAGACCCAAAACACCCCGAAGACCCAAAACACCCCGAAGACCCAAAACACCCCGAAGACCCAAAACACCCCGAAGACCCAAAAACACCCCGAAGACCCAAAACACCCTGAAGACCCAAACAACCCTGAAGACCCAAAAGACCCCAAAGAAACAAAAGAACTAAAACACCCCAAAGACCCAAAATACCTTTAAAGGCACAGAGGATCCAAAAGACCCTGGATACCCAAATGGTGCCGAAGACCGAGAAGACCCAAAATACCCCAAAGACCCAAAAGACCTCGAATATCCAAAAGCCCCCGAAGACCCAAAAAGACCCAAAGACCCTTAATGACCCAGAGGAACCAAAATAGGCTTCAGACCCAAAATCCCCTGAAGACTCTGAAGACCCAAAGGACACCAAAGACCCAAAAGACCCAAATACCCTGAAGACCCAAAACACCCCAAAGACCCAAAACACCCCGAAGACCCTTGCCAGTGACTGTTACACCCTGCAGGACTGAAAGCAATACCTGTGAAAGAGCGGATGAGCTCCCTTTGGGAGCCAACGGCCATCCAGTAAGGAGATGATGCCTCCTAAAAAACACCCATCTGATTGGACTCGTTTTTTAGGTTGTCGGTTGAAGATAGCAACCGCTCAGGGTAGTACTACCATTCGGACTTAGGAGCGTTAATGTGGTGCCCGGAACCATCTTACAATCTCCGTGTCAGGATTGCTGGTCTTACTTTCTGTCTCACTCAAACTATAGCTATCGGGTTAGCTTAACCCTCTCTTGTAAACAAACATCACACACTTTTCGTTTTCACTATTCTTCTCTTTAATTTAAGGTCTGGCCTTGATAAGGACTGTATAGTCTGTGACTGGAGCTATCAACATCAAACAAAAACATGTAAAAGTTCATAGAAATCTGTTTTTTCCTAATTACCTCAACAAAATAAATAATGAATAAAGAAAATGAAATGTTGTCTTACTTTATATATTTCAGGTAAGTTATGCAGCCACATGCAAATGTCTAAGTGACAAAAATGAATATCCGTCCTTTCTTCGTACCGTACCGAGTGATGCTTTCCAGTCCACAGCAATGGCTCGCCTCGTGTCTCACTTCCATTGGGATTTTGTGGGAGCATTGCAAAATGATGATGATTATGGAAAACAGGGCATCGCTCAATTTGCAAATGAAGCGGAAAATAAAGGACATTGTCTGGACTTTATTGAAACACTTCCAAATGTTGATGAAGTCGACAAAATGAGGAAACTAGGTGAGGATATCATTGTGTATTCTGCGTAAATTTAAATGTGTGAAACCACTTAGAGGCATTTTGAAAAGACACTTGGTGAGCAAGGAGTTGCATTCTTTTTCAATATCCGTGAGTAGATGATTTGCCTTTAAACTGGATGGAACAGTTTTGTAACCCACATTCTCAAAGGAAAAATATAAAAAGGAAAATTTCAGTTATTGCGAAACTTTTTATGCCTCCACTCCCGAAGCTGACCAGAGGCATTATGCTTTCGGGTTGTCCGTCCGTCCTTCCGTACGTCCATCCATTTTTATCTTCGTCGTTTTTTCCCAGCAAGCACATGCCCGATTCAGATGAAACTTTCAAGGTAGGAGTGCCACCCATGCAGAATGTTTTTATGATAATTTTGATGTGGTAGGTCATGTGGTATGGCAGCCATTTTGGATTAAACGCAAATAATTAAAAAATATTTAACGGAAACCACTGAATGGAAAAATTTGAAACTTGGCACATTGTCAAGTACTCCCATTGGTTGAACAAAAGCATGATAATGATGACATTATAGGTGAAGTCAATACCAGCCAAAAATGTTTCAATGAAATTCCTTATCCTAAAAATCTTAAATTGCATGCACATGATCTATCACCCATTTGTATTGAAATATTAAATTTTTGACATCATAGGTCACATGGTGTGACAGCCATATTGGATTGAAGGGAAATATAAAATAATTATATCTCTGAAACTGCTTACCCTATTGTTGCAAAATTTTAAAAATACCATCTAACACCATTGTTGCATATAGTTTGAAAATGATGATGTCATAGGTTACGTGGTTTGGCAGCCAACTTGAATAGAAAAATGAACCTTATCCGATCAACACAAAACTTCAAAAACGTGATCCCCTACCCATACATATGCAGTGTGTACATTTTAAAGGTCATATATCACGTAGTGTGGCAGCCATATTTGCTTGAAAACCGATCATTTAAAAAAACCCTTCTCCGAAACCGCTTCCCCAATCGATGTGAAACATGTCATGTCTGTTAAAAATGTGATACTTGAAAACAGCTGAAGGGATTTATATCAATCTTGTGTATTTTTAGGACATTTAACTCGGGCATATACCCATTGTGGGACTATGCGGAGGCATATTGGTGACACAGTCGCATTGCTCTAGTTTCTATTAATTTGAACAAACCATTCGGGACAAGGTAGTGATTATCCAACAGATATTTGTGAACTATGCAATATATTATGAGATAAGATTAGCTAAACATTAGAAATATCCACAAATTATTGTTCGATTTGAAGGATGGTATTATTGCCTGGTGAAGGGGGTGGAGGAAGCAGAGATAAAATTAAGGCTTTTGTATCGTTCTCATTCATGGAAAATATTTGGAATCATTGTCTTAGTCGGGGCCCTTAGGGCTATTTTGGTTCAAATTCTTCCAAAAGCATCAAATTTGGCGCAGATGTTGCCCATGCCATACTCTTTCGATTTTTGACGGGCGCCAAGGGCGGTATGATCCGGGGACCAGACCGGTCCATCCCGCCATGTCACCTGACCTATGACGTCATAATTAGGATATGCATCCAACCACATGGCGTACTATAAATGGTCAAAGGTCAAAATGAATCGATCGAAAAATGAAGGCAGGGATCCATTTTTAAGGTTTTCATAAAATCGAATATGGCCGCCAGGTCACATGAGCTATGACGTCATATTTATGACATGTATACAATCATGTATACATGAACCCGGATCATGATCGCACAAAAATTAAACACAAGGATATGGCATACAGTTCATAAAACATCAAAATCCGTACCTTTGTAATTAGACTGATGAACTGCATATGCCTGAAAATTAGGAAATAGACATGTAAATATTTCCTCTAATTGTCAAAAATAAGGTCAGAGTTCGATTACCCAACCCAGAAACATAAAATGGTGAACCTCGTGTAAATCTTGACAAAAAACTCAAAAACCGACATGTTTGACTCAAAAATGACCTTTAAGATGACCTTGAGGGTTGACCTTGACCTCGAATCATCAAAATAACATCATAATTGGATTCCTCGACCTCGAAAACCCCAGAAAAGTGGTATTGTGGCGGACACAAAAGCCCACTGGCGTAGTGACATCATTCCGCGCACCAAGTGGGCGGTGGCCACGCCCGAGGGGTAGGCGTGGCCTCATGATATACACCGGGCGCGCAGCCCGGAGCGCGCGAGTGTTACAGTGAGCTCCTGAAATAAAGACGCTTATAAGTTACCGCTTGTCCGCTTCCTCCTTGCTCGCAAGCAGCGCGCGTAACGCCGCGCTTTACTGGTGACCCCCTTGACGTTGGATCTGCCGGAGCGATCCTTCCACACGCGACGCCATTGCCATGGCCAACTTCATCAAACTTCCCGAATTTTGGGAGGCTCAGGCCGAAGTCTGGTTCGTCCAGGCCGAAGCCCAATTTCAGCTTCGGCGCCTCACCGGCGATGACACGCGCTATTGCCACGTCGTCGCCTCCCTCGGGCCCGGCACGGCCGCTCGAGTTGTGTCCGTCCTTCGCCACCCACCGGACGGCCACAAGTACGAGGCACTCAAGCGGCTACTCCTAGCCACGTTCGGCCTCACGGACGACGCACGGGCCGACCGCCTCCTGGATCTCCCCGAGCTCGGTGACACGCGCCCGTCGGTCCGAATGGACCATATGCTGTCACTGTTGGGCGACGAAGCCCCCGGTTCTCTATTCCGGGCGCTTTTCCGTCGCCAACTTCCAGCGCAGGTTCGCCTCGCGTTGGCCGGGACCGGGCTAACGGAACCCCGAGCATTGGCAGCCGAGGCGGACAAGTACTTCGCCGCTTCGGACACGCGGGCGAGAGTCGGCGTGGCCGTCACGGCCCTCGTGGCTGATGCTGTTGATGCTGCTGCTGATGCTGCTGATCCACATCATCAGCTTATACAGCATACGCAGCATGCTGATACGCACCTCGTGACCGCCGCCACGCCCCGCCCACCGCCGCGGCGAAAACCGCCACCGCGGGGAAACCCGCCAACTCCACCGGCCTGGCGGAGCCAGCCGCGCTCCTCCAGCTCCACCACCTGGTGCTGGTTCCATGCCAAGTTCGGCCACGAAGCTCGGCAGTGTCATCCGCCATGCTCCTTCAACAAGTCGGGAAACGCCTGGGCCGGCGCTCAATAGTGGCGATGAGCGCCGGCCGTGCGAGCAGCCTGCTGTTCATAACGGACACCTTCTCCGGGCGCCGTTACCTGTGTGACACGGGAGCGCAGGTGAGTGTCATTCCCGCCGGCACGTCAGACAAGCACGCCGCGGGTGGGGGCCCTGCGCTGCTTGCCGCGAACGGGACGCCCATTCGTACGTACGGAAAACGCTGCTTCTCTCTGCGGTTCGGAGGGCAGGTTTTCCGATGGACGTTCATCACCGCCGACGTGCCCATGGCACTGCTTGGCGCGGACTTCCTGTGCGCTAATGGGCTCCTGGTCGACGTCAAGCGCAGACGTCTTGTCCAGGCCGAGACGTTCAGCTCGCTCGCTTGTGCGTTGCCCAGCTCAACGAGCGGCTTGCCAAGCGGCTTGCCGAACGGTTCGGTTCCGGCCACGTTGGTCTGTACGCTTCCGGCAGCGGACGCATTCACCCACCTCCTCGCCGGCTTCCTGGCCCTCATGCGGCCCACCTTCTCGGCGGGGGCCGTCAAGCACGGGGTGGCCCATCACATCCCCACCGTTGGGCCACCGGTCTACGCCCGGGCACGCCGCCTCGAGCCGACGAAGCTGGCGGTGGCAAAAGCGGTGTTCGCTACCCTGGAGCGACTCGGCATCGTTCGGCGCTCAGAGAGCGCTTGGGCGTCGCCGCTGCACATCGTGCCAAAGCCCGGCGGGGGATGGTGACCGTGCGGGGACTATCGCCGTCTCAATGACGCCACGACTCCCGACCGCTACCCCATCCCCCACATTCAGGACTTTTCCGCCCGTTTGGCGGGCATGTCCTTCTTCTCGAAGGTGCACCTCATACGCGGCTACCATCAGGTCCCCGTCAGGCCGGAGGACGTCCCGAAGACGGCGGTCATCACGCCATTCGGACTCTTCGAGTTCCTGCGCATGCCCTTCGGCTGAAGAATGTGGCTCAGGCGTTCCAGCGACTGATGGACAGCGTCCTGCGTGACTTGGATTTTGTCTACGTCTACCTGGACGATCTCCTCGTCGCCAGCGCGTCCCGCGAAGAGCACCTACGCCACCTCCGCACGCTCTTCGAACGCCTGGGCCAGCATGGCCTGATTGTGAACCGCGCAAAGTGCCGGTTCGGCGCCGCCACAATCGATTTTCTGGGGCACCGTGTCACCAGGCACGGAGCCGTCCCCCTGCCGGCCAAGGTGGAGGCGGTGAAGGGGTTTCCGCGCCCCCGCACGATCAGAGGGCTGCAGGAGTTCCTGGGCATGGTGAACTTTTACCATCGGTTCCTGCCCCGTATCGCCCAGCTCCTGCGCCCCCTGCACGAAGCTCTCCGAGGTAAGCCGGGCAAAGGCGACGTTACCTGGACCGAGCAGATGGACACGGCGTTCACGGGCGCGAAGCTCGCCTTGGCTAACGCCACCATGCTCGCGCACCCGGCGCCCGATGCACCGATCGCCCTCACCACCGATGCCTCGGACTACGCGGTGGGCGCGGTGCACGAGCAATGGGTGCGTGGAGCTTGGCAACCGCTGGCATTCTTTAGCCGGCAGCTTCGCCCGCCCGAACGCCGTTACAGTACCTTCGACCGCGAGTTGCTCGGACTTCACTTGGCGGTCAGGCACTTCCGCCATCTGCTCGAGGGCCGTGCGTTCACTGCCTTCGTCGACCACAAGCCGCTGATCTTCGCGATGGGCAAGGTCACCGAGCTGTGGTCGGCCCGGCAGCAGCGTCACCTCTCGGCCGTGTCCGAGTACACGACGGACATCCAGCACGTCGCGGGGAAGGACAACCCGGTGGCGGATTGCCTTTCCCGGGCCGTCGCCCACGCAGTCCACCTCGGCATCGACTATGCCCGGATGGCAGCGGACCAGGCCGCTGACCCCGATGTCCAGGCCTTGCGGACCGCCGTCACGGGCCTCCGCGTCACCGAGATGGCGTTCGACGGCGCGGGCGCGGCCCTCTTGTGCGACGTCTCCCTCGGGCGTCCTCGCCCCATCGTGCCCGCGGGCTGGCAGCGCCAGGTGTTTGACGCCATCCACGGCCTGTCCCACCCGGGCGCGAGGGCCTCCCAAAGGCTGATCGCCGACAAGTTTGTCTGGCTTGGCCTCCGGAAGGCCGTCCGCGGCTGGGCCAGGACGTGCCTCGCGTGCCAGCACGCCAAGGTGCACCGGCACACCCAGGCCCCGTTGGCCCCGTTCACGGTGCCGGAACGCCGGTTTGACCACGTCCACGTGGACCTGGTGGGACCTCTGCCCCCCTCGCGGGGTTTCACCTACGTCCTCACCATGGTGGACCGCACCACCCGGTGGCCGGAGGCCGTGCCCTTGGCGTCGACAACGGCGGACGATGTCGCGCAGGCTTTCATCGCCACCTGGGTCGCCCGGTTCGGCGCCCCCTCAGACATCTCGTCCGACCGCGGCCCCCAGTTCACCTCGGAGCTCTGGGGGGCGGTCGCGCAGGGGCTCGGGGTCCGGCTGCACTGAACCACGGCCTACCACCCCCAGGCTAACGGCCTGTGTGAGCGATTTCACCGCTCATTGAAGGCCGCGCTCCGGGCCACCCTCCGCGACGGCGGCTGGGTCGACAGGCTCCCCTGGGTCCTGCTGGGCCTCCGGACGGCACCCAAGGAGGACCTGCGTGCATCCGCGGCGGAGTTGGTCTTCGGGCAACCGCTGCGGGAGCCGGGCGAGTTCCTCCCCGACTCCACGGCACCATGGTCCGCGGCACAGCAGCGCTCCGCTCTGCAAGAGACCGCCCAGAGGTTCGCCCCGGTGCCAACGGCATGCCACGGGCACCCACCGACGCACGTCGCCCCGGAGCTTCGCACGGCGGAGTACGTCTTCGTCCGCCACGATGCCCACCGGACACCACTGCGGCCCCCGTACGACGGGCCTTTCCGCGTGCTGGAGACCGGGGCGAAGCACTTCACCCTGGACATCGGCGGTACTCCTGACCGCGTTTCGGTAGACCGCCTCAAGCCGGCCCACCTCGACGTGGACCATCCACCGCCAGTGGCCCAACCCCCACGTCGGGGCCGCCCCCCTGCGGGCGGACCCCCGGCACCACCCAGCCCCGCCCCCACGCCGCCCCCCGGTCCTGCACCCATCCCAGGGGCAGCCAGGGGCATCCCACCTGGCATCCCTGCACCCCGGACGCCGCCGATCGCCAGGGGGCGCTTCGGCCGGGTCATTCGTCTGCCCCGCAACTGGCCCTCCAGGTGCGCGGGAATTCTGGGGGGGCGCGTGTGGTGGACACAAAAGCCCACTGGCGTGGTGACATCATTCCGCGCACCAAGTGGGCGGTGGCCACGCCCGAGGGGTAGGCGTGGCCTCATGATATACACCGGGCGCGCAGCCCGGAGCGCGCGAGTGTTACAGTGAGCTCCTGAAATAAAGACGCTTATAAGTTACCGCTTGTCCGCTTCCTCCTTGCTCGCAAGCAGTGCGCGTAACGCCGCGCTTTAGTATCATACATGATTCCAACCCTTTTGTTTATTTAACTGATTTTCCTCTAATCCGGGTGGCAGCCATTTAGTATTTCGCCAATATGGGGCCCCCGGGGGGGGGGGGCGCCCATCTTGGCGGCCGTCAAAAATCGAAAGAGTATGGCATGGGCAATATCTGGGCCAAATTTGGTGCTTTTGGAAGAATTTGAACCAAACGGCCCCAAAATATCCCTAAGGGCCCTGACTATCTGTATTAAGATTGCTTTTAAAGAAATTTTCATTGTGTGACCGCAGTGGGGAAGGTGGTATTCAGATTTAATGGTCTGGGCATGACACATACCGTCCTCACTTCACTATCAAATGGATTAGGGCTGGACTGGATGCTAGTTGTGATGGTTGTAGCAGGAAGGCTGCTACAACGGGGCTGGCCATTTTCTCCATGATGGGTCCCAAAGCTTGTAATCTGATTGGTAACCATATTGTGCCAGTGTGCTGAACCCCCATTGTTCCGAAGCACTCTGCTCGATGGCTGCACTGGCAGACACACCGATGACTAGTGTGATTGACTGTCACCAGTGGTGTCGGGCGCTATGGTTTTAAAGCATCCGACAGTGGCCTGATGTAACCCCAAAGTAAAAGGAGGGATTTTCTTTCATCATTCTCTCTCTCTGGCACCTAATCTCTCTCCCTGGTAGTGCTCCCATGTGGGTTGGCAGTTCGCCAGTTTTATCACCGTTTGGCTTTACCTAAAAAATCTGGACCATTTTGTGTGGTGGTTGATTTGTGTGTTTGTGGTGCCTTCACCTTTTCTTGCCTTTCGTTAAATGTCGGGCGCTATGGTTTGAAAGCATCCGACAGTGGCCTGATGTAACCCCAAAGTAACTCACTTCACTTCCCCAAACCCCAAAGTCACTGATGTAACCCCAAAGTCACTTCCGTTTCCGGTCTTGCTGGCGAGGGTTCGTTTATTCTCAGCTCTCCATGCTATCCATCGAAATCGAAGTTAAGTAATTGTTCCCATTTGTATTTTCGTTATAACTATTTATTTTATGGTGTATATATTGTCTCCCGACGAAGATTTTCGGTGCAAATCTTTCATACCTGTATTGAAAATCGTGTTAATTCGGGTCGTGTTTTGAGGCCTTGTAGTTGTACAGTGAACACTGGACAACCTTGAGGCTTTGTTTTTCTCTCAGCGGTCCGTGTTTTTGTGATCCAATAACTTTCGTTCTCTGTTTTCCCAATCTTTTCACCCCATAGCCCTCTTCCTTGTGTAAATCACAACTCAAAAAAATCCAAAAAAAAACATTTCCTTCTCTGTTCTCATTCGTTTATTCATTCTTATTCGTTTGGTCGTTCGTTCTTCGACCACGTGTTTCTCCCCCATTTCCCCAGATAGATTGTCAAATTTCAACTCGTTATTTTATCGTCCATGCGTTATTGTTTTGATTATAGTTACTTTTGGTTTGAATTTCCTGTAACTTGTAATTATTTAATCGTGTTCTGCTCCTCGTGTGCGGCCTTGTAGTTGTACCCCCGTCGGTGTTTGTTATCTTAATCGTGTTTTGCTTGGCTCTTAGTTTTTTTCCCTTCTACCCCGAACATAATACTCTGTCTAACGTTCTAAATCCCCACCTCCCCCCCCCCCACCCCCAAAAACCAAACAAACAAACAAACAAAAAAAAACATTTATTTTCCTTTCTCCACGTGTACTGTTGACTCGTCCTGTATTTTCTGTCCAGGTGTGCTGTTCGCCCCGCCCCCATTAACTCCTTGCCATCCACCGTTTGCCCTTCACGTGACTCGTGGTGGTCCCTCTCGGCTCTCCCCCCATTGGTATTTTTGTGCACATAAGATTGTTCACGGTTCTGTTTAAATATTATTTAAATATGTATAACCTTTCCCCTTCAGTGTTTTACTCAGTGGTATTTTACAACACGCTGTTTTTCTTCCTATTTAAAAGGCTTTTCTCAATTTCCTCTCCAACTCATTCCACCTCAAAAAAAAGAAATTCAATATCTTATACGTCTCCCTCACTACATGGTCTAAATTCACATTCATTCCATCCCTCCTCCATCATTCTGAACCGGATTGCTAACTTGAAAATCACAACAAACCCAATTTGTTTTCAATGTTCGTCTTTCATTAATCATCCACTTTCTAAACTCCCCTCTTGCCCCTCCCATCCAAATCCCTCCCCTTGCACCTACACTCCTAAACTCCCCCCTTGCCCCGCCACTCTTAAACTCCCCCCCTACCCCTCCACTCCTGAACTCACCCCTTGCCCTTCCACTCCTGAACTCCCCCCTTGCCCTTCCCCTCCTAAACTCCCCCCTCACTCCTCCCCTTCAAAACTCCCCCCCAACCCCTCCCATTCAAATCTCCCCCCATACCATTCCTCTCCAATTCTCCCTCCTCCCCCCTCCTCCTCAAAGCTGCCTCCTCCCCACTTCGTCTCCCTTCTATCTCATACCTCCACCCCCACCAAACTTCTTCTTTCCTCTGCCCCCCCTCAAACAACCCCTCTCTGTGCCTCATCCCTTCACCTTCAAACCTTTCATCCTCCTCATCCTTCCTTTCTTGGAACTCTTCTGCAATCGCTGACACACTAACAACTGCTCTCCCTACCTCCCCCTCTCATCCTTCATCTTACCCTACTCCTCCCCTCCCCTGTCCTGTACCCGATGCTCCCCCTCTCTCTTCATTAACGGTATGGACCTCAAACATCCGGGGCCTTCGCTCAAACCTGACTGATCTCTCCATACAGGTTGCTTCTGACAATCCAGACTTGATCTGCTTAACAGAGACTTTCCTCCTTCAAGATGTCTCTGATTCCTTAATATCTCTTCCTGGTTACTCCCTCCTCCGGTATGATAGACCTGAGCCTCGGCCTGGTGGTGGGGTGGCTATCTTTATCAAAAACTCTCTTCCTCACTCTCCTTGCACTGCCCTCTCTCCTCCTCACCCCCAGGAGTACCTCTGGCTACGGCTTCCTCTCCGCTCCCACCTTTTGTTCATATGTGTTCTGTACCGTCCCCCAAACAGTGATGACTCCATCTACATTTCACTGTCTGACAACATGGACCAACTTCTATCCACTCATCCCAACTCTCTCTTCCTCATATGTGGTGACTTCAATTGTCATCATGCCACCTGGTTGGGTGTGGGTTCCTCTCTCACCAGTCATGGCACCTCAGCAAAGGACTTCTGTGACTCACTGGGATTGACACAATCTGTCAATTTCCCGACCCGGATCTCAGCCAATGGAGTATCTTCTCTTCTAGACTTGGTTATGACTAACTTCCCTGCTAATGTCTGCTGCTCTTCTTCTGCTCCAATCGGTTCTTCTGATCATGTGCTTGTCAAAGTGGACATCTCTCTGGCCATTCTCAGAGAGCCTCCTCAGCGTCGACGAGTCTGGCATTTCACTCAGGCCGACTGGGACGGTCTTCAAGCAGCCATCAATCGTCTGGATTGGTCTCCCATCTCCACTGCCTCTGACATCAATTCTTCCTGGGAATTCTTCCAAAGCAAACTGATCTCTCTCATGCACAGATTGATCCCATCTCGCCTTCAGTTGTCTTACCCTTCCTCCCGTCCATGGTACACTGAATCTTGTGGTGAGGCAGTTGCCCTGAAACAACTTGCCTTTGCCTCTTGGAAGGCTAATCCAACTGAAGGAAATCTCAGTTCCTTCCACCAAGCTCGGAACAAGTGTGTGTCTACCCTCAGGAGTGCCAGGAAGCACTATCTCTCCTCACTCAAGAATGAACTCTCAAACCTGTCTCCTTCCTCCAAATCCTGGTGGCGTCTGGTCAAATCCGTTTCTGGTGTTTGTTCCCCCTCCATCCCCTCCCTTACCTCAAATGGCCACACAGTTGACATCGCACGTGACAAAGCCGAATGCCTCAACTCTGTGTTTGCCTCAAAATCCTTAGTCCCAAACCCATCTCTCTCTGTTCCCACCTTTCCCAGTCGAACCAAACTGCTCCTGGACTCTGTGACCTTCTCTCCTGACAAGGTGGAGGAGTTTGTGTCAAACCTCGACTCTGATTCTGCAACTGGACCAGATGGCATCAGCCCACGGGTCCTAAAATCCTGCTCTGCCGCTCTATCTCACCCTCTCTCTGTTCTTTTCACCCTATCTTTTGCTCAAGGTCATCTGCCAGCATCCTGGAAATCAGCAAACATTACCGCTTTACACAAAAAAGGTGCAAAAACAGATCCTTGCAACTACAGACCAATCAGCCTGCTCCCAATTATCAGCAAAGTCATGGAATCCATCATTGCTTCGGATATGAAATCTTTCCTCTTCTCCAATGGCTTGATCTCTGATCATCAATTTGGTTTCAGACCAGGTCACTCTACTCTGGACATGCTGCTTCTGCTGTCTCAACAATGGATAGAGGTCCTCAATGCCAAACAGGAAATCAGAGCTGTCTCCCTTGACATATCACGTGCCTTCGATACGGTCTGGCACCCAGCTCTGCTCACCAAACTCTCCTCCTATGGTATCCATGGAAATCTCCATGCATGGCTTGCGGACTTCCTCTCTGGTCGTAGTCAACGTGTGGCCCTGAATGGATTTCTCTCATCTCCCCTTCCCGTTCAGGCTGGAGTTCCCCAAGGCAGTGTGCTGGGCCCTGTGCTTTTTCTGGTCTTTATCAATGATCTCTCCGACTCTCTGGAAAATCCTCTGTATCTCTTTGCTGATGACTCCACTCTCTGCCGCTCCATTCCTCTTCCCTCAGATCGGCAGTCTGCAGCCTCCTCACTCTCTGAAGACCTGGACAAAATCACAAACTGGTCAAACATGTGGAACATGTCTTTCAATCCTGACAAATCTCACACTCTTACTATGTCTCTCCGAAAAGATCGACTGGACAACCCTCCCATCTACTTTCTCAACAATCCTCTCCAAGAAGTTCTGTCGCTCAAGCTTTTGGGTCTCACCATCTGCCATGATCTTTCTTGGGAAAACCACATTTCCAAGCTGGCCTCCAAAGCCAGTCGCCGACTGGGCATCCTCCGTCGTGCGAAGTCCTTCCTAGGCACACCTGAGCTCCTCACCACATACAAGGCTTTCATCCGCAGCTCAATGGAATACTGTTCTCCCCTATGGGCTGGTGCTCCTGCCTCACACCTGGCTCGGCTTCACGCTGTTGAATCCAAAGCTTTCAGAATCATTGGAATCTCCTGCGATGAAGCTATCTCTGAGGGCCTTTCACTCACTCACCGCAGGCAGGTAGGTGGTCTTTCTGTCTTCTACCGACTCCTCTCCGTCCTTGCTCCCCCAGCTCTCTCTGTGCTCTGTCCCCCAAATATTCCTACAGGTCGCACAAGATCTGCCAGCCACCCTCTGATGGTTAAACTGCCGAAATCTCGGCTCTCTGCTCACCTTCACTCTTTCATTCCTCTTTTCTCCCGCCTCTGGAACAAACTCCCACACTCACTTCAATCACACTCCTCCCTCCAGGTCTTCAAAACAGCTGTTCACCACCATCTCTTATCTTCCCCCATCCAAAACCTTGATCTTTTCTACCCCCACTAATTCACCCCAGATCCACCTTGTTTGAAATTCCAACTTCTTTCCTGGAAGTCTTGGCAGTGTCCATATGTTTTATACCTCTCCCACCCCCCCCCCCCCCCCTTCCCATGCCTCCTCCCCAAAGCCCTCTCCCTCCCACAGTTCTCTCGATGTCTCCATGTCTCTCGGTCCCTGCTCTGAAATGTTGTGTTTGTGTCCTTCCCCCTCTCTCCCCATCTTGTCTACCGCTCCCGATGTTATTTGTTTTGTGTGTCTGTTTGTCTTTCTGTGTGATTAATGTTCGCTCTTTCACGAGCCTCGATCTTGTATACAAAAATGTCAGGAAAGGGAAGAAAAAGGCTTAGTTTGCACGTATTATTAAGTGTTATTTATTCAATTTCATGTCATTATTTTGGTTTTGGTTCTCCCTTTATGTTGTCTTGGCTTTCTTGATAAATTATTAGCGTGACTCGGCATGTGCCACATGCCTCACCACATGTCGTTTCAGAGGGATAGGCATCTTTGACCATGTCTGCTTTCTGAGGGAGTGAGGGATGGTGGGATTGGGGGATGGGGTGAGTGGTGGTTTTTTGGACATTGGGAATCGTGGGGGGAAGTGGGGGAATGGTGGAGGGGGGATGGGGTGGATGGTGGATTGTGGGTCATGGGGGGAAGTGCGGGAATGGTGGAGGGGGGATGGTGGGGGAGGTCGGCCAAATATATTTTGTGCTCTGATTGAATATATACTGTAAATGAGAAGTCAGAACCCAACACGTTTCAATAAAAAGGAACTGAACACAAATATATATTTATTTTAAATTATCAATTAGAGCTGGAAGGGAAGGTCAATACAAATTTATCAAAAATTGAATGGGAAAGTTGATCTTCCAGCCTCACAGAGCAGATGTTCCACAATACACCACCCACCTTATAATTCCGGTCGGATCTTTACGACTTATCTTTTATTTTGCCCATGTCACGATCTACATCTCAATTAATCAAGTCAAAGTAACAAAACATTAGCGCTGATGAATACAGGTAAATCATGAATGTGTTTCTTAGATTTCTGTTACGTGCTCCTCCCCAAACCCCGGTCACGGTGTACCTCCGAGCCCCGAGAGGAGTCACGGAAGAAAGATGTGTTATTCTGTATGTCAAAGTTCAATGGTGAAACCACACCAATTGTTACCAACAAACAAGTATTGTATTAAGGTCACACAAGAATAACAGTACAATAAAAATATTAATCAATTGTACAACCAATATATCATTCCTATGATGGTACCATCAGTTTTGTACAATATAACTCACTGTGCTCCAAGTGAGCGAAAATAACATTCCCGATGTCTCTGTCCCAGCTTCAAACCACGCTCCAGTGATCGTCAGAATGATGTTGTATCAAGACCAGAATCCCGCTCGGTTGACAGTCACACTGCCAAAGATAGGCAAAAGTGTCCTCAAGAGGCGGCTGGGAAATCACACCTTCGGGTATGGACGTTCAACGGCTCCCAATCGGCGAACCGCAAATTCTCACTCAAAATCCACGTGACACACACACACCAGGTTAACGTCTGGATGCGGTGAAATGGTTGAAGCGAGATGAAAAGCCTGGAGCGATGTGAAAATCCAGTGCGAGGCAAAATGGCCAAAGGTCAGTTCTTGAGACGTAACGGCACTCAAATGATTCTCTTCGGAATCAACCGCAAAACCTGTCACGCAGGTTTATCTGTCACAGCGATAACAACTCTGTCAGAGTAATCCCTTTCCCAGGAAACCCAAAGTTCACTCGTGACCCTCGTTCGCCAGCGTTTGCTCAAAACCTCCAAGCAGCTCGGCTCCTTCTCCGACCTCACTCGCTCCGCCTCCTTTTTCTCCTCTTCTTCCTCTTCTTCGTCTGGTTAACGATCCGGTTTCCGGTTTATTTAAAAAACAAACTTTTTTTTACTTTTTGAAAACAGTAATCCCTATTTCACTTAAAGGATAACAATAACAGTACATGGAACCAAAAATGTTTACAGTGGATGAGAACCACAACAACGGAAGTGACGGATCCGTAACACTTCCGCCCCTCAATAAAGAATGTTGGAACATCATGAAAACTTTCTCTGCATGCAAAAACTCTTTTCACAAACAAAAGTAAAACTCACCCCCAAATGATCAATTCACGTGAGCAACAATAAATAATATTCCCCAAAATAAAGCAACAAAACTTCCAAACAACCTACAGGAATTTCCAACGTTAGTTCAATCTGGATAAAGCATCAGCAACGACATTGTCCCTGCCCTTTACATGCTGAATTTCCAAGTTGAACTCCTGCAAAGCCAAACTCAATCTCATCAAGCTCTGATTTTGATTTTTCATTTTTTTGAATGAAGGTTAAGGGGTTGTGATCAGTGAAGACTTTTATAGGAAAGGTTATAGTTCCTAGATACACCTCATAATGCTGAAGCGCTAGCAGGAGAGCAAGGGTCTCTTTTTCCACGGTGGCATAATTTTCCTGGTGTTTGTTAAACTTTTTGGAATAGTAGCACACCGGGTGATCCACTCCATCCTCATATTCCTGTAATATAACTGCCCCAACCCCCACATCACTTGCATCAATGGCCAACTTGAATGGTTCTTGAAAATCCGGGGCTGCTAGGACAGGCGAGCTCATTAATATTGCTTTGATGTGGGCAAAGGCAGCCTGACATTTGTCATCCCAAACAAACTTGGTCTCTTTCCTCAGCAAATTCGTTAAAGGGGCTACCACATCAGAAAAATTCCTGCAGAACCGCCGGTACCAACCAGCCATACCCAAGAATCTCATAAGCTCCTTCTTCCCTTTTGGAACTTGGAAGCGATCAATGGCTTCTATCTTGGCTGTCACCGGTTGCACCTGACCCTGACCTACTTACTACATGGCCTAGGAACACCACATGTGCTTTTACAAACTGACTCTTAGATAAGTTGATGGTCAACCCTGCCTCGGTCAGTTTCTTGAAAAATGCATGAATTTGTTTAATATGATCTTCCATGGTCATGAGGTGTATGATGACATCATCCAGATAAGCCTCCACCCCCTCAAGGTCTGCAATGAGCTTATTAATCAGCCGTTGAAATGTAGCAGGCCCGTTTTTCAATCCAAAGGGAAGAACCGTGTACTGATACAACCCATTTGGTGTGACTAAAGCCGAGATTTCCTTGGCTCTATCAGTAAGAGGAATCTGCCAATACCCTTTCAGCAAGTCAAATTTAGTTACAAATTTAGCTGGGCCTATTCTATCAATACAGTCATCAATCCTCGGGATGGGATATGAGTCGGTCTTGGTCACTGCATTACCCGTTTTAAATCCGTACAACAGCGTAAACTGCCATCGGGTTTTGGAACCAACACACATGGTGAGCTCCATTCACTGCTGCTTGGTTCGATGATGTCATTCTCCAACATAAACTGAACCTCCTTCCGAAGATACTCCATCTTCACAGGGTTCATCCGATAGGGGGGTTGCTTCACAGGAGTGGCTTCCCCCACCTCAATATCATGATATACCAGGTCAGTACCACCAGGTACATCGGTAAACAAATGTGCAAACTCAAAAATTAGGCTGGATAGTTGTCCTTGTTGTTCCCTCGGCAAATGACCTAATTTCTCATCTAAATGACAACACTTCCGTGTTCGTCAATCTGGGACAAGCCTGGTTATCAAACTTCACACCGGCCTCATCCTCTGGATTCTCTTGCACCCCGACTGCAGGTGAGACAGGTGAGACAGGAACCATTTTTTTCACAGGCTTCCTCTCATAATATTTCTTCAGTCGGTTGACGTGACACAGCTGCCGCTTTTTCCGTCGGTCGGGAGTTGTCACCACGTAATCTGTTTCATTAACCCTCCTTTCGATTGCATAGGGACCAAAATATCTAGTCTGTAGTGGCTGACCTGGAACAGGAAGCAACACTAGCACTCGGTCCTCAGGACTGAAATTTCTTATCTAAGATTTCTGGTCATGTCTCACTTTCATTTTATCCTGTGTCACTTTCAAGTTTCTTCTCGCAACTTCACAGGCCTTTGCCAATCTGTGCCTAACCGTTGACACATACTCCACCACTGTTGACTGTGACTCCTCCTGTAGCCACTGTTCTTTCACTAATTTCAATGGTCCTCGAACTGCGTGTCCAAACACAAGTTCAAAAGGACTGAACCCCAATGAATCCTGAACAGATTCCCTCGTAGCAAACAACAATAAGGGTATTCCTTCATCCCAATCCTTGTCAAATTCAAAACAATACATTCTGATCATATTCTTCAATGTCTGGTGGAACCTTTCCAAGGCCCCTTGGCTCTCGGGATGGTAATTACTTGATCTTACTTGCTCCACTCCCAACAGGTGTACCACTTGTTGAAAAAGCGTTGATATGAAATTGGAACCTTGATCAGACTGGATGACCTTAGGTAGGCCAACCAAAGTGAAAAATTTAATCAAGGCCTTCACAATACCTGCCGCAGTAATTTTTCTAAGAGGCACTGCCTCTGGGAACCTTGTGGAAGCGCACATGATGGTCAACAAATACTGATGTCCAGACTTAGTTTTAGGTAAAGGGCCTACACAGTCAATAATGACATAGCTGAATGGCTCTTTAAAAGCTGGAATTGGTTTTAAAGGTGTGGATGGGTCTTTCTGATTAGGTTTTCCCACCAGCTGGCAAGAATGGCAAGATTTACAGAACTCCGCCACATCACGTCGCAATCCTGGCCAGAAAAAATGTACCAATATTCTGTCACATGTCTTGTTCACTCCAAGGTGCCAGGCCAAAGTTGTCTCGTGCGCCAAACTCAATATCTCCTTCCGGTACGGCGGTGCCACCACAATTTGGTAATGAACTTTCCACTCATCGTTTGCTGGCACCTCCGGTGGTCTCCATTTTCTCATTAGTATTTCCCCTTTCATGAAGTAACCAACAGGTATCTTCATAGCCTCTTCCTCTGTAATGGCTTTATCAATCAAACTCCGGAGCTCGGAATCTCTGTGTTGTTATTCAACAAGTCTCTTTCGGACCAGCACCGTTTGTTCAACCTCGTTCCCAGATGTCTCTGACGGACACTCCTTTTCCTGTTTTGTTCCAGATGCCACCTTTTCCTTAAGTTCCTTGATGTCACTCCCTTTCCTATTACCTCTTTCAGAATTTTCCTCCAATACCTCTAAGGAACCCAAATCCACATCGCCTTCCTTCTACTTCTCTTCAGAGCGCTTCCTACCCATAGCACGAGTCACTGCACAATGCACAGGATGGAAATATACCCGGAAACTCCTGCTCTAACTGTGCGGTGTTATTTTCCATACTTGGCTTTTCAACCAACATCGGATTACCAGAAACTCGACCACCGGCCAAATCATTCCCTATAATAAAAGATATTCCCTCTACAGGAAGAGTGGCTTGTAAACCTACGGTGACCGGTCTTGACACCAAATCAGACTTCAAATGGATGACATGAAGAGGAGCTTTAACATAGCCACCAACCCTCTGTAAAAGAACACTAACACCAGTTGCCGTCTTCTTTGACAATGGCAAAATGCCCTCAAGCATCAAAGATTGATGTGCTCCTGTGCCCCTCAATACCCTAACAGGTCTCTGGTTCGTTAAGTCTCCATCCAGTGACACAAACCCCTCTGAAATAAAAGGTTTGTAACCCCCTTGAACAAGGTCGTTCTGTGATGCCATAACTTTGGCATGGGAACCTTCACAAGGCACTGTCCTCCAAGGACGATTTCTCGCATTGGCCAATGCATTCGGAGTCGTACTAGTCTGACTCCTCTCCTGATTTGTCCTTTTCAGGGCATAACATTGGGACATCAAATGCTCAGGTTTCTTGCAAAAAGCGCAAATCGGCCTGGAGGAAAATCTCGTGGTCTGCCTCGGGCCCCCCGGAAGATAAGTCTGTCTTGGAACTGTAGTCTTCTGACCCCTAAACGTCGCGGTATCAGATTTGTCCCCATAGTCCTCTCTAGGCAGCCTCCAGGAAAACCTGTTCTCCGAACCTGATTTACCATAACTCCCCTGGCTAACTCAAGGCGGGAAGTTAGGTTTGTGGAACCCCATCCTATGTGTCAAGGCATAGTCATCTGCCACTGTTGCTGCCTCATACAACTCTGGTACTTTCTTCTCATCCAGATGTACTTTAATGTCCACGTGGACACACTGTTTGAATTCCTCCACCAAAATAAATTGTCGTAACAGGTTGAAGTCTTTCCCAATCTCCTTCGAGTCACACCACCTATCAAACATGGTTTCGTTCATTCTGGCAAACTCCACATGGGTCTCACTCTCCCTCTTCCAGGCATTCCTGAATTTTTGCCGGTAAGCTTCAGGGACCAATTCATAGGCTTTGAGAATGGCTTTCTTCACGATCTCATAATCTGCACATTGGTCAATGGGTAAAGCCGAATAGATATCTTGAGCTTTACCCACCAGAACACTTTGCACTAACATAGTCCAGGTCCCCACAGGCCATTTTAGCATTTGAGCCACCTTCTCAAAATGTAAAAAGAACTTGGCTACCTCCTTTTCATTGAAGGGTGGAACCAGCCTCACATGCCTACCAACATCCCAAGAGTTCTCACTAGTTGTCGAACTAGCCAGCATGGATACTACTTCTCTCCGTTCTCCCAGTAATTCCAGCTCCTTGAGTTTAAGTTCCTTCTGATACTCCATGTCACGTTCCTTTAACTCCCTTTCGGCTCTCCACTCCTCTGCTCTTCCTCTGCTCTTCTTTCTTCTTCAGCTCTCCTTTCCTCTGCTCTTCTCTCCTCAAGTTCCTTTTCAGCTCTCCTTTCCTCTGCTCTTTCCTCTGCTCTTCTTTCCTCGAGTTCTCATTCCTGTTCTGCTCTTTCCTTTGCTCTTCTTTCCTCGGCTTTCCATTCCAACTCTTTTAACCTTTCCTGGCTCTGCAGTTGCATCTCCATTTTCCGGAGCTCCACATTTCCTTTCTCCTCGGGTAACCAATCCAAGGCTACCTCTTCCCATGTTCCTTGTCCCATGAAGAGACTCCACCACCAATGTCTGAATCTCAGCTTTCTTCATACTAACTCGGACCTCCAAATTAAAATATTTGGCCAATATCATGAGTTCCGATCTTTTTAACGCCGGGAACTGTGCCTCATTAGGGGACGCTGCAAACCTTTCTGCGTCAAACACCATGGTGACTATCAGTTAGCACCTGTTAACCTTCACACAAAAAAAATTCCAATTTTTAAAAAAAATTTGGGAATGTTAGGAAATTCCAAATTTGGGAATTTTGCGAATGTTAGGGAATTCTATCCTGGACGAGCCCCCAATTTCTGTTAAATGCTCCTCCCCAAACCCCGGTCACGGTGTACCTCCGAGCCCCGAGAGGAGTCATGGCAGAAAGATGTGTTATTCTCTTTGTCAAAGATCAATGGTGAAACCACACCAATTGTTACCAACAAACAAGTATTGTATTAAGGTCACACAAGAATAACAGTACAATAACAATATTAATAAATTTTACAACCAATATTTCATTCCTATGATGGTACCATCAGTTTCGTACAATATAACTCGCTGTGCTCCAAGTGAGCGAAAATAACATTCCCAATGTCTCTGTCCCAGCTTCAAACCACGCTCCAGTGATCATCAGAACGATGTTGTATCGAGACCAGAGTCCCGCTGGTCCTTTCACATACATAGGACAGTCACACTGCCAAAGATAGGCAAAAGTGTCCTCAAGAGGCGGCTGGGAAATCACACCTTCGGGTATGGACGTTCAACGGCTCCCAATCGGCGAACCGCAAATTCCCACTCAAAATCCACGTTACACACACACACCAGGGTAACGTCTGGATGCGGTGAAATGGTTGAAGCGAGGTGAAAAACCTGGAGCGATGCGAAAATCCAGCGCGAGGCAAAATGGCCAACGGTCCGTTCTCGAGACGTAACGGCACTCTAATGATTCTCTTCGGAATCAACCGCAAAACCTGTCACGCAGGTTTATCTGTCACAGCGATAACAACTCTGTCGCAGGAATCCCTTTCCCAGGAAACCCAAAGTTCACTCGTGACCCTCGTTCGCCAGCGTTTGCTCAAAACCTCCAAGTAGCTCGGCTACTTCTCCGACCTCACTCGCTCCACCTCCTTTTTCTCCTCTTCTTCCTCTTCTTCTTCGTCCGGTGCCCGATCCGGTTTCCAGTTTCTTTTAAAACACTAACTTCTTTTACCTTTTGAAAACAGTAATCTCTATTTCACTTAAAAAATAACAACAATAGTACATGGAACCAAAAATGTTTACAGTGGATGAGAACCACAACAACAGGTGACGAATCCGTAACAGTTAGCTTAAGATATGCATACATATATAATATGTACCTTCCATGGTTATATACAGACTTGGCATTTAATATGGAATATATTTTTTTTCTTGACTTGGGTTTACTTTCTGAACTCAGTATAGCAATCTGGTGAATTTATTTTACCCTTCGGTGATGTCTTTGTTGAAAGAACCATGTCACTGATTGTCTTTCGCAGCAAGAAGTCAATAACAGGATTATATCACAGGTGGCGTGACAAAATGTAAGGACAGGTACATTTGACGATTGGCTTCACAATCCGGTATATAAGGGTTGTTGCGTTCTGTATTAGTGGAAAACAACTGCTGCACATCTACAAAAGTTATTGCCGCTTCCTCTGGAGATGGTCCGTCAACTTGACAATGCTGTTTGTCATGGAGTAGTGGCTTTACGAAATTCTGGAATGAAACAGCGTGCTATTGCTCGGCAGTTTGGCATCACTCAAGGTCAGGTGTCAAAGATCCTGAAACGAAATGCTCAGAGGGGTGTCCCTCCTCCAATACCGAGGCCAGGACGTCCACACAGAACCACAAGGAGAGATGATCGCCAGCTGCACTGGTTAGTCTGCAATGGCCGTACCAAGTCAGCTAATCGGCTTAGGGCTGAGTGGCAGCAACTGACAAATGTGCCTGCATCCAGAAGGCTAGTCACCCAACGACTGGTTCAAGCAGGCTATCGTGCCAGGCATCCCCTGAGAAAGCCATGCCTGACCAGACAACACAGCCAGCGCCGTTTGCAGTGGGTCAGAGAGCACCGTCAATGGTAGCCAGGACACTGGGATCACGTGATCTTCAGGGACGAGTCTAGATTTCTGGTCTATCATCAAGATGGCCGCGTCCGAGTGCGCAGACAAGTGCATAAAGCCCACAACGAAGATTGTATAGTGCCAAGAGTCCAAGCTGGAGGTGGTGGGGTGACCGTTTGGGCTGCTTTTCATGCAGGGGTCAAAACTGACCTGGTTGTTCTGAATGGAAACCTGAACCAGTTCAAGTACAGGGTCATTCTGGAAGAAACATTGCTTCCATTTGCTCGTGCAGCCTTTCGAGGAAACTTTGTCTTCCAAGATGACAATGCACGGCCTCATCATGCTTGCATGATCCAACACTTTCTTGCTGACCGTGATGTAGAGCATATGGAGTGGCCTGCCATTTCCCCGGATATGAATCCGATAGAGAACTTTTGGGCAGAATTAACGCGTCAAATCGACAACTTGGACCAGCAGCCGACCTCTGTGCGTGAATTGCAGCAGGCTATTGTCACTGCATGGCAAGCGATTCCTGTCCAAACCTTGGCAAATCTTGTGAACAGCATGCCTCGACGTGTATGTGCTGTCCTGAATGCTCGTGGGGGTTACACGAAGTACTGAACTGTAATTTTACTGTCCGTAATCCCAGTCATAATTTCACTTTTGTTTTTGTTGAATTTTTTTTTGGCTAATGTGCAAAATAAAGAGATACTTCTGGAAAACGTACAGAAGTTTAACACAGTACTGTCCGTGAATTGAGTTCGATATCAGTTTACATCACTTTCAAGGATCAATTTATTTGCTTCGAAATGTCAAATGTGGTTTTTGTTTCTTTTAAAGGTCACATTGACAAAATCTAGAATAATTTCAACATAATTCCAATGAACTTTTGGTTCTAAGTCATCTTGAAAAGTAAGTTCACCCCCACAAAAAAAATATTCCATATTAAATGCCAAGTCTGTATAAATGTGTCGTGGATGTGTGACGTCATGTAATGAATTGGTGCATTGCGATATGGGAGGAGGAAGACGAACCCGTCTACGTCGGATGATGGAAGAGGAGGAGGAGGAAGTAGAGGTAGAGGAGGATCGGGGAGAATTGGCGGACTCGTCTCGTGTTTTGCTTTCGTTATATGATCCGGATAGTGCTATAATAAACTTTACAAATGCTTGTTTTAACTGAGGATAATAATGACTACGTGAGTTGCTGTGTTGTCATGATTTGCACCAATCATGATAGAAATATTTAATTTGTAATACTGGTGATATTGTTTATTTATAATTATTCCAGCAGATATGTGAAATGTATGAAGGTATTGTGCACTTGATGATAAAAGCATGAAATTTGGCAGGTGACTCGGACATGTCCAGAGTAAGAAAACTGGCTATAGGGCCGTTGCAAATTTGCTCCATGATGGCTGTGACGACCACTTTTCCAAACAGGCGGGATCATGCCTTATGAAGTACTTCCAGGTGTCATGATAATGTAATAAAATGAGTACCGACCGGTATAATCATTGTATTGTGTGTTGTTTTCCCATCTGTATGTATGTATGGCCTGGAATGATGCTTACTTACATACTGTTTGTTCTGCTTGCAGGTGCTGACCCTAACTCATTTGCTATGTCAATCTACATTGTAAACTCTCGTGTTGGTCCAACATTTAATTAGTGGTTGGTGGTGGTCAAACTAAATATCCTGGCTAACAATGGCGAAGTTACACAAGATCATGGATTCTCAGCAGCCTGTAGGGACATCCAGTAGAGCATGTCCAATAGACTGGGACACATGTTTTCTGTGTCAGGAAGAAACTTCCGAGTCACTGATCTGCCCAGCTAATTCAGGGCGAGGCACAGAGGGAGCAGGTTACAGAACCATAGCCAGCAATCTTCAGGCATTTGGCAGGATTGGCTGTCTGCCAAGAGCAATACCCTCTGGACTCACATCTCACATGCATCTCACAACTGGATGATGGTGATGGAATTGCGGCAACACTGCAACATCATAAGGCCAAGATTCATGACTCTTGCAGGCTGAAATTCAACAAAACTAAGCTGCGTCGTGCGCAGGAAAGAAAGTCATCAGCCAAAGAAAGTACCAGTGCAGAAGTGAGCAAGAAGTTCACCCGTCTGAATGCGGGGCAGTCTTCAGCTTTTACGACAAAATGTTTCTTCTGTAGTGAATTTGAGGCTGGGGAGACATTGCATGAAGCATCAACATTTGACCTCGAAGCTTGGGTGAGGAAATGTGCCCTTCAACTAGAAGACAAGTATCTGCTGGCCAAATTGAGTGCTGGTACTTGATTGCACAGGAAGCCAACTACCAGATCAAATGTGTGGTATCTCTGTATAACAGAGCACGAGAAACAGTCATCCAAAGAGACTGACGTTGATTAGTCAACCATGGTATTGCATTAGCTGGACTGATTTCCTATATTGAGGAAGTTCGCATGCACAGTAGAGTGGCAGCAGTATTCCATATGTCAGACCTGGTCAAACTGTATACAAGCAGACTGGAACAGCTTTGTACTCAGCTCACTGAACGTGTTCGCTCCACCAGGCTTAAGAATGGAATCCTGGCCTATTTTCCCAGAGATGATAGCAGTAACAAAAGTCCGAGAGGTTGCACTTATTTGCAATGAGGATGTTGGTCCAGCTTTACAAAAAGCATGTGAATATGATGCTAACAGTGATGCCGTTATTCTTTCAAGAACTCCTAACATAGTTTGGAGAGACATGCTGAAACATGCTCAACCAGTACTTACCATCACACAGCTGTTGATGTTCAACAGTTTTGTGCGCTGTCGGGAGACCTCTACTGCAGCAAGTGCTACAACAGATAGCCAACAACGAGAGACACCTCTGCCAGTCTATCTAGGAGTGATGTTGCACACAAAGACACGCAAGTGTGATCTTGAAGACACTGTTCAACTTCAGACTGTCGATCTCATATGACAGAGTGCTGAACATCTCCACCGATCTAAGAAACAAGATATGTCAACACTATGATAATGAGAAAGCAGTCTGCCCTCCTCATCTGAGAGGTGGTCTCTTCACAACTGCTGCAGTTGATAACATAGACCACAACCCAAGCTCGACAACTGCTCATGATTAATTCCATGGAACAGGCAAATCCCTGTTTCAGCATCCAAATTCTGACACCAGTGGAGTGAAATGGGCCATGCATGGTTATGATGATACACAGACTGCCTCCAAGAAGACCTTGGCCCAGTTGCCAGAATCGTATACCAGTGTGCCTTCAGCTCCAGTGCCCAGAAAGGATCCACCAGTGCCTAAAACAGATGGGTCAAACAAAACTGACCGTCGACGTATACCTGAGGCCATGCAGAAAGGATACAGGTAAAGTATTGGAAGTCGTTCTTTGAAAATGTATACATGTAGTTTTTCTTTGAAGATAAGTTACACTATTGTATTTCTCTTGTGTTTTCAGTTGGCTGGGGCATGTGAAGCAGACAGTCGCTACTGACTCATTCAGTGATGAAGAAACTGTTTCCTGGGCTGCATATCACGCAAGTCAGCAGGCAGTTGCTTCAGAGCCAGAGAGCAGCGTATCGTTACTGCTCTTCTTCTCCTGTTCTATGACCAAGCAAACTCTGTTGCCATGATTCGTCATTCAATGGATGTTGAACAGAAGGCAGTGGAGATACTCATTCCTGGACAAGTTCCCATCATTACCATGGATCAGCCTCTGTTTACACTTGGAAAGCAAATCCAGTGGAGTTGGCCCAAAATCTATGGTGAGGACAAATTCATTGTCATGTTTGGTGGACTGCACATTGAAATGGCAGCTCTTAAGATGCTTGGAGATCTTCTAGACAATAGTGGATGAACCAGTGTACTGGTAGAAGCAGGTGTGGCCACATCTGGCACTGCAGATTCATTTCTCAAAGCCTCTCATGTTACTCGAACACGTCGTGCTCATCAGATGACAGCCTGTGCTCTGTACCTACTCCTGCAGAACACATATGACCATTATGGGCAAAGCCTGCAAGAAGGAGAAAGCATATTGCCTCCAGAAGACTGGTGTCAAGTGAGCTGAAGTCAGTCCTCAAAACCAGTTTTGGCTCATCATATTGAATTTGGAGCTCGAGCTAATGATCTATGTGAGAGAAATTCGTGATGCAGACTTCTTGCTGTACATGGATGCTTTGACCAAGATCACAACCTGGTTCTTTGCTCTAGACCACACTAATTATGCCAGGTGGGTTCCTGTCCATTTGCTTGCCGGATAACATTGGAAATGAAATATCCAGAGATCTTTGCAGAGTTTCTCAAAGGAAACTTTGTGTTGAAGAAGACAGGTAGAGCATTCTCTGCAATAGCAATATATCAGGCTCATGAACAAAACAATGCTGCAGCGAAGGGTGATGGTGGAGCTGTTGGTCTAACTGAGAATCCAGCAGCACTGAGGCGATGGATGGTTTGTGGCCCTGAAATGGCACAAGTTATTGAAGAGTTTTAAAGCCTAACAAAGAGGAAAAATAAGTCAGATCACAGGCATTACGATCAGGCACCACACACACAGAAGGAATTTTCTAAAGATGTCAAATCACTGAGAGATGCAATAGAAAGACTGGGGAATCCCTTCTGTGAGGATAGCAGTGATCTTCTCATACTGGACAGCAGCTACCTTGTTGATCCTGCTGTCAGACATTGTACGTCACATTGAGAAGCTTGGACAAGATCAGTACAACACGTATGTCGTCACAGAGCGCCCAGTCAACCAAACAAAACATATTTATGAGCCAATCAAGAGGAACAACCTGCCCCTCTTTAGTCGGCCTCCAGCCCAACATAATTCAAAGGGACAACAGCAGCTAACATCACTGACGAACGACTGTTATTTGTTCTCCAGGCTATACATTGCCTCACAGATACGAGATGGGGACCTCAATGAGTTCTTTCAACATGAGAATCAGGCTTGTCCACCTTTGCTGTCACAGATGGGCAAGTTGAGAACTGGAGTGAAATCACACCTGGTAGGCTGCCTTGAAGAACTTGTTCCTTCACAAACCAGTGCGTCTGCACCAGCTGCATATGTTATTGTTCTTTATGGGGCTGCAGTTGTCAATATGCTGCAACCTGGTCCAGCCAAAACATTTGATGATTATGCAACTGCAGTGTTCCTACCTCACATCAGAGCTCACCTGCAGCAAGCAAGACAGGTAGACATTGTGTAGGATGAGTACTTTACTGACAGTCTGAAGGCAGGTACATGGAAGAAAAGAGGGAAAGGAGTTGGTAGACGTGTAGAGCCATCCACCCTAGTTCTTAGGAATTGGAATGATTTTCTCCAGATTGATGAGAACAAGGTAGAACTGTTCTCTTTTCTGGCAGTCTGCATTGGATCAATGGACACCGATAACCAAGTCATCACCACACATTACTCTGGCATCCTTTGTAATCAGCGTCAACATGAAGAAGGCCTTGCTCCCTGCAACCACGAGGAAGCTGATACAAGAATCATGCTCCATGTGCAGGATGCTGTTAAACAAGGGTATACAAAGATCTCAATCTGCACAGTTGATACTGATGTGGTGGTTCTGGCAGTGACAGCAGCACAGAAACTCAACATTCCTGAGCTGTGGGTTGCCTTTGGAACTGGAAAGAACTTTCGTATTTTGACAGCTCACGATATGGCCAAGGCTCTGGGTCCTGAGAAGTGTGCAGCTCTGCCAGTGTTTCATGCATTCACGGGATGTGACACTCTCTCCTTCTTGGCTGGTCGAGGAAAGAAGACTGCATGGGACACATGTAAGTGCTACATTGAGGTGACATCAGCATTTTGCACATTGAGTGCTACACCAGAGTCTGTAGATGACTCAATGGAGCAACTAGAGCGCTTTGTGATCTTGCTGAATGACCGTACTAGTAGTGAGCAATGTGCCAATCAGGCCCGCAAACAGCACTTTTCCCAGAAGGGTAGAGCACTCGATGGTCTTCCTCCAACAAAGGCAGCATTAATCCAACACACAAGGAGGGCTGCTTACCAAGTTGGTTACTTCTGGGGTCAAATGATGATTGTAGCTCCTCAGCTTCCAAGCCCAAGTGAATGGGGATGGAACAAGGGCGGCAATGGGGAATGGGATGCATGCTGGACAACACTCCCAGAAGCATCAAAGGCCTGCCAGGAACTCTTGAGATGCAGCAGTAAGAAGGGCCGTAGAGGGCTGTGTAAATGTGTTAAGGCAGCTCTTCCATGTTCAGCACTTTGTGAATGTGCAAGAGAAAGTGCAGCTTAAGTATCACAGCAGAGTTTTGATAGTAAGGGCATTTTATGAGATATTTCACAAATCTGTTAACTAAATTGTTACCAAAAAATTTCTTCACCAATATGTTTGTAAAGGTGTGTAATAACATGTGTTAAAATGTTGAAGTTCAACTCCCGTGGGAAACCCAGAAAAAAAGCTGTTGAATTCGGGTACCGAAAAATTATTTTCGAGAATTTTTTTTTTTTTTAATCGGCCCTTAAGTAACTTATGAGGGGTCAAATAAGGGTTTTTCATGATTCTGAGTTGATTGTTAACATTTATATTTTCACTTTTACATTTACACACAAAGTAGCTTTTATTTCACATACATATATAATACTCAAGAGTTATTTCTCATTCACAATGTCAGAAGTTTCAACAGTCATTGTCTATGTCTTCTTCAGACTCAACAACATCATGACTGCAGTTTCTGCATGTAATGCCATTACAGACTCCACAGGCCGAGATGCACGTGACCCCATTCTTCTTGCAGCTGCATCGCCGGTTGCTGCAATCTCCATGACAATTACAGCTCGTGAACTGCAATAGCTCCTCAGGAGCCGTGGGGTCCAGTGTTGGAACTGGCTCATACCCATGCACACCTATTGTCCATCCATAGTCACTGGGGTTCAGAGACATGCTCTGTAGAAGGATCCAGTCCCGGGTTTTTTGGTAGGCACGGAGTGAATGTTGTGCAGCTGCACCCTCTGTTGGAGGTAGAGTCTCTGGTTTGATCACTCCTGCCGCTGCCTTCCTTGAGAACATGTTGTACCGAATTTCACCCAATGTAGTATCTCGTCCATGGTAAATGTACTTGAAAATCGCAGTACCAGCCTGAATCACTGTTTCCTTGGTGGTCTTCTGAAGGTCTTCTCAATCTCCATGAAGGTCTTCATGTCACCACGCTCCTCCTCAGTGAAGGCAAGTTTCATGATGTGTTGATAGATGGCTGCATCGATGAGGAGGTGAACACGGATTGCCTTGTCAAAACATCCTCCATCCATGATGTGGTTGGCTGTCGTACTTCCAGGATAGATCAACTGGATCACATCTAGTAGTCCAGAATCTTCCATGATGTTACCCATTGATCCAAGATAAGACTTCAGCAGGTGAAAACCACCCAACCTTGGAATGACGGGTAGATTTGCCTGCTTTATTATATTCACAGCCTTCAGCCAAATCGGAAGATCAAAGGTCACTATAGCGACCCCAGCACGCCGTATGCACTCTTTCAGAGTGGTGAAGATGGTGTTGAGGTCATTAGGATCTCCTTCAATAACCGGGAGGAACTCGATCTGTGTGCTCTGCTTTGCATCATTAGCATGGATTCTCTTCATCCAGCCATTCCAGTTGGAGTGTGGGAACTCAGGATCGTTGGCTTTGATCACCCACCCCGCTGCCCAGAGTGTGTCACCTGGAGTGAGGAGTGGCTGATCATGAGCCAGGGAGGAGGAAAGCTCAGCGAGGGGGAGAAACATGATCGCGTTCGTTCCTATCTGTTTCCTGTTCGTAAATGGAATAATCTTTACTGCAGTTCCTCTCAGGATCTTAGCTTTGTCGAGTGCCTTCAACTTCACCCGGGGGAAAGCTGCTGTTGTCTGTGGATCTGGCAAAGGTGGTGCCGGAGAGGTGACTTCGATCCAACCCATTGAGTGAAAGGGAGTGTTTCCGTGAATAGAGACAATGTTTAAATCTATATTGTCTCCAACAAACTGAGTGACTGCATTGTTTGTTTCCCCAACCTCCATAAAGACCACCTGATCATTACTTGACAATTCACTTTCACTGGCTGGCACTTTGGCTGTCATCACTGATTGATCCTCAAGCGCAGCATCAACCGCAACCTCATCATTGATCTGTTCATCGGTTTTCTCCACAATGGTGTCAAGAGTGCCAGAAGTATCTGGAACATCATCTCCACTCCTACTATTAAGGAAGCAGTATTTGTAGTTTTGTGTCTCCGTGTAAGACTCAGTGTATCCCAGCCGGTGGAACTTGTTGAGCATCCATTTTGACCCAAATCTATGATCAAGTTGTATGGCAAGCCCCATTTGGTGTGGCAATACTCCAGACCGAGGTCGACAGGCCTTAATAAAATTCTGCCCACAAACGGCAACTCTTTCGTCTGTCTTGACAATCGGTCTCAAGAACATCTGAAGGCTTGCAGGAACAAGTGTCAGCTGACTATCGATGTCAGTCATACTGTGTGTGGTGGGGTATGACTTTGGACCTAAATCAATCAAGGCAATATCATTGGATATGAACTTGAGTGCCGTCTTTATGATCTGAGTCTTCTCATCTCCATGGTCAAGATTAGCATGATGCACTCGCAGAATATTGTCGGTGCCATCTTTGAGACAGAGTACATCTGCCCTTCTTTCCTGTGTTGTGAAATACAAGGTGTCTTCGTATTTCTCTAGAAGTTTTATCTTTAGCCAATGCTTTGAATAAGAAAGGCTCTTCTCTGGTGACTGATCAAACTCCTGCAGCTTTTCATGGACTTGTTCCATGTTCATTACCCCATGCTCTAAATCTGAGTCTAACCATTCGCAGAATTCAATAAAAACTGCCCCTTGCTCCTCATCAATACTCCTCTGTCCTCTCTTCCTTTTTCCTTCCTCATCATTCTTGGACAAACTGTCACCTCTCGCAAACATAAGTTTGCATCGCAAATGGTACAGTGTTTCTTCTGATACCAAGTCGTTGATCCCTTCCAGGCGTCCAGTGACTTCAGTGCCCCAGTCATCCCCGCGACTCCGTGCTGTCTTCAGCAAGCTTGCCTTCAGTGTATCTGCAGTCAAATTATCTGGCACTCTGTATTTCTTTCTAGCTTGTGCTGGATTATTTTTGTAGAGCTGGGCTGGTTGGTTGCAAAGAATGCATACATCCTTATACAGGAGGTCAACTGACTGTGATCTTCTAGAACTGCAGCCAGTTGATGAACTGAACTCACAAGTAGTGCGTCTTCTCTTCAACTTTGATGACTCTTTCTCTGCCTTTGATGCTTGAGCTGACTTCTTGGTGGTTGCAACAAAGTTGTTGTACAGATCATTTTTACACTTCTGGTGGTACCTCAGTTTTCCTTCCTTTTGAGCCTCCTTCATACGTTCCACAACAGTAACATTTTCGACAGTTTCTGCTTGTTTCAATAAAGTTGAGTATCCCTTTGGAGTTGCCTGTATGAGCCTTTCAGCTGGTGTATCCGAGCGTGCACAGATGAAGCAATTGAGCACAGGTGGAGTAACGTCTTCATCCATATTGCTAGACTCCATGTCCTGCAAAGTAGAAAATGAGATATATTTAGAAATTATTTTTCCACAAAGGAGTGTCTGTGGTGAAATATAAATGTTAACAATCAACTCAGAATCATGAAAAACCCTTATTTGACCCCTCATAAGTTACTTAAGGGCCGATTAAAAAAAAAAAATTCTCGAAAATAATTTTTCGGTACCCGAATTCAACAGCTTTTTTTCTGGGTTTCCCACGGGAGTTGACCTTCAACATTTTAACACATGTTATTACACACCTTTACAAACATATTGGTGAAGAAATTTTTTGGTAACAATTTAGTTAACAGATTTTCATATGTTTCCCTTACTATGAGCATGCCTACATACTATTTATCAGTATACCACAGATCTGTGACATTGGCACCAAATGGATGTGCACCAGACAGCATTTCTTGGTTTTAAAATAACATTACTAACTTTACAAATGTGAAATGGTTCCAATAAATCAAAATTGTAATGAGACGATGTCCCAATCCAAGATGCATGTGGAAAGTGCATGGAAATTGCAACCATTTTGGAAAATTGCTGCAACTGCTGCCACAGGACATTTCTGTGATGGCCCTATAGCTAAAAATCTTCCTTTAGATATGGCCGAATTCTGTTCCAAATTTGATGCTTTTATCATTAAGTGCACACTGCTTTCACCTATCTGCTGTACTATGTGTCTTTTGTGTATTGTGGTGCCTCAAGGTCTTTTGGGTCATTTTATTCTTTTGGGTCCTTTGGATCTTTGGGTTCATCGGGTCTTTTTGGTCCTCTGGGTCTTTGGGGGTACTGAGGGTCTTTTGGATATTTAAGGATCTTTGATGTATTTTTGTGTTTGGGGGTTATTTTGGTCCTTGGGTTCCACTGGGTTTTCAGGGTAAAAAAGGTATTTAAGGGTCTTTGGGGTCTTTCAGTCTTTTGGATTGTCTAGGGCTTTTGGAGACTTTTAGGGTCTTTGGGTTTTTTTTGGCCTTCAGTGTCTTTTCAGTCTTCTGGGTCTTTTCAATCTTTTTGGTATTTTGGGTCTTTAAGTGTCTTTGGGTCTTTTGGATCTTTGGAGTTTTTGGGGTCTTTAATGGTCTTCTGGGTCTTTTGGGTATATGGGGTCTTCAGGGTATTTTAGGTGTTTGGGGTCCATTGGGTCTTTTTGGGTCTTCGGGGACCTTACGATCTTCTGGGTCCTTAGGGTCTTCTGGGTCCTTAGGGTCTTCTGGGTCATTTGGGTCTTCAAGGTCCTTAGGGTCTTCTGTGTCCTTGGGGTCTTCTGGGTCCTTGGGATCTTTTGGTTCTTTGGCGTCTTTCAGCATAGTTGAGGTATATTGAGTCCCCGTGGTATTTTGGGTCTTCAGAGTCCTTGGGCTCTTCTGGGTCCTTGGGGTCTTTTGGGTCCTCGGAGTCTTTTAGATCTTTTAACGATAGACACACAGTCATGTTGAAAGATTGCCCATTAAACCCCCCACTCAAATGCCTCCTAAAGCGCTACTCAAAGCCTTTAAAACCTAGCCTTATGAAAGGGGACAGACATCACACAAACAAACAAACCCCCTTCCAAAACAAATTCCAAAACATTTGGAAACAAATTCCAAATTTCCCCTTCTCTCCCCATCTTGTCTTCCGCTCCTTCTTTTTGTATATTTTGTTTGTCTGGTTGATTTGTTTGTGAAATAAATGTTAGCTCTTTCATGAGCCTCGATTCAGTATACAAAAAAAAAAAAAAATAAAAATAAAAAAAATACACAAACACAAATTGCTTTTTAATTTAAATGGTAGATTCATATTTCAGGAGTAAAAGTAAGTAAAACTCTTTCGGTATGATTGGCTTTTCCCTGGGGAGCCATAATGTGTAAATTACTCTCAGTAACTACCAAGGGGAAGTGGGTCTCATTCAGCATCTCAAGAGTTTCTCTGTTCAGCTACGCCAGCGACAAACTTCAGACTTTATCTGGCTATTTTTGAAGTGATGTTTTACAGTTTAACACCCAATTCTGATTAATATTATTGGTAAGGGGCTCAAAATGCAACATTAACTTTGTCTTCACGAAAGAGCTTGACAGAGCTACGATTCCTTTTTCTTCTGCAATACATATATATAAATTTACTGAGAAAATATTGGATCAGAGAGCCAGAGATAGCTAGCCTACCGGACTGCATGCACGTGGCGGATATTTGGAATAAGCTTATAGGATCTTTACACTTTAGACTAACTTTTATCAAACCCTAATAAGCTACAAGCTTTATTTGATTCAGTGTTTAATTACTGTTCTTTTGAAAGATTTACTGAGAACGTTGACAATTCCATATGCCATTTTAAAAACTATTTATTAGATTAACTTGTAAGTGGATCGCAAGTCGGGAAGAGAGTGAAAGGTACACTTGAATTGCCCACCTCCATAAGTCAAGTAGGCAAAAGTGGGAGGGGACACACCTTAGAAATATTTACATCTAATTTATTAAAACAATGGGAGTTTCAGACCTCGTACTGAGACGATTTGTCACAACGAAAACTTGTTTACCAAGCGCATTGGCAAGCAAGCATTGATTGTAATTAGTTTTACCAAACACAATGGAAATTGTAAACCAGTTAAATGAATGCTAATTACTTCAGAAAACCTGGTTAGACAATGTGGCACCAGATGCTAGTTTGTATTATTTACCAAGGAAACAATATCTTTACTTATAGAACTCAGCACAAAACATTTTTTTTTTTTTACATATTGCAATCATTTATCATTTGGGAAGACTCAATCCAACATTCCAGCGATGATTAACAGACACAACAATTTGCTCGCGAGGTGTGCAGGTCCCAAAGACACGATTTTTACAGGTTGTGGCTCATAAAAATCACTTGATTCATAGATAAATTTTACACTTCCACATCCCTCCTTTTGTCCTATATCCAGGACCATAATATAGAAGTTTTCAATTTAATTATTTCAGTCACAGGTTGACCCTGTTTTAGAGGAACAATCGTTCAGAATTTTAACCCTGCTTTTTTTTTTTTTTTTTTTTTTTTTTTTTGTATACAAGATCGAGGCTCGTGAAAGAGCTAACATTAATCACACAAAAAGACAAACCGACACACAAAACACAAAAAAAAAGGGGAGCGGTAGACAAGATGGGGAGAGAGGGGGAAGGACACAAAAGAGAGGGGGAAGGACACAAACACAACATTTGAGAGCAGGGACATCGGGAGGACTTGGGGGGAGGTGGGAGAGGATTAAAACATCTGAACACTGCAAGGACTCTGGGGTGAATTACCGGGGGTAGAAAAGATCAAGGTTTTCGATGGGGGAAGATAAGAGATGGTGGTGAACAGCTGTTTTAAAGACCTGGAGGGAGGAGTGGGATTGAAGGGAGTGGGGGAGTTTGTTCCAGAGGCGGGAGAAAAGGGGAATGAAAGAGTGAAGGTGAGCAGAGAGCCTAGACTTTGGCAGTTTAACCAGAAGAGGGTTGCAGGCAGATCTTGTGCGACCTGAAGGAATATTGGGGGGACAGAGCACAGAGAGAGCTGGGGGAGCAAGGCCGGAGAGGAGTCGGTAGAAGACAGAAAGACCGCCAACCTGCCTGCGGTGAGTGAGTGAAAGGCCCTCGGCGTTGACTACATCGCAGGAGATTCCAATGATTCTGAAAGCTTTGGCCTCAACAGCATGAAGCTGAGCAAGGTGTGAGGCAGGAGCACCAGCCCAGAGGGGGGAACAGTATTCCATTGAGCTGCGGATGAAAGCCTTGTATGTGGTGAGGAGCTCAGGTGTGCCAAGGAAGGACTTCGCACGACGGAGGATGCCCAGTCGGCGACTGGCTTTGGAGGCCAGCTTGGAAATGTGGTTTTCCCAAGAAAGTGAGACCCAAAAGCTTGAGCGACAGAACTTCTTGGAGAGGATTGTTGAGAAAGTAGATGGGAGGGTTGTCCAGTCGGTCCTTTCGGAGAGACATTGTAAGAGTGTGAGATTTGTCAGGATTGAAAGACATGTTCCACTTGTTTGACCAGTCTGTGATTTTGTCCAGGTCTGCAGAGAGTGAGGAGGCTGCAGACTGCCGATCTGAGGGATGAGGAATGGAGCGACAGAGAGTAGAGTCGTCAGCAAAGAGATAGAGAGGATTTTCAAGAGAGTCAGAGAGATCATTGATGAAGACCAGAAAAAGCACAGGGCCCAGAACACTACCTTGGGGAACTCCAGCCTGAACAGGAAGAGGAGATGAGAGAAACCCATTCAGGGCCACACGTTGACTACGACCAGAGAGGAAGTCCGCCAGCCATGCGTGGAGATTTCCATGGATACCAAAGGAGGAGAGTTTGGAGAGCAGAGCAGGGTGCCAGACCGTATCGAAGGCATGTGAAATGTCAAGGGAGACAGCTCTAATTTCCTGTTTGGTGTTGAGGACCTCCATCCATTGTTGAGAAAGCAGAAGCAGCATGTCCAGAGTAGAGTGACCAGGTCTGAAACCAAATTGATGATCAGAGATCAAGCCATTGGAGAAGAGGAAAGATTTAATATCTGAAGCAATGATGGATTCCATGACTTTGCTGATAATTGGGAGAAGGCTGATTGGTCTGTAGTTGCTGGGATCTGTTTTTGCACCTTTTTTGTGCAAAGCGGTGATGTTGGCTGATTTCCAAGCAGATGGCAGATGACCTTGAGCAAAAGAGAGGGTGAAGAGAACAGAAAGAGGGAGTGAAAGTGCAGAAGAACATGATTTTAGGACCCGTGGGCTGATGCCGTCAGGACCAGTTGCAGAATCAGAGTCGAGGGTTGCCAGAAACTTTTCCACCTTGTCAGGAGGAAAGGACACAGAGTCCAGGAGCAGCTGGGTACGACTGGGTACGGTGGGTACAGAGAGGGATGGGTTTGGGACACAAGATTTAGAGGCAAACACAGAGTTGAGGCATTCAGCTTTTTCACGTGCAGAGTCAGCCGTTAAGCCGTTTGAGGTGAGGGAGGGGATGGAGGGGGAAGAAACACCAGAAACAGATTTGACCAGACGCCACCAGGATTTGGAAGAGGGAGACAGATAAGAGAGTTCGGTCTTGAGAATGGTGAGATATTGTTTCCTGGCTCTCCTGAGGGTGGACACACACTTGTTTCGGGCTTTGTGAAAGGAAATGAGATTTCCTTCCGTTGGATTTGCTTTCCAGGAGACGAAAGCAAGTTGTTTCAGGGCAACAGCCTCACCACAAGATTCCGTGTACCATGGATGGGAGGAAGGGTATGACAACTGAAGACGAGATGGTATAAATCTGTGCATGAGAGAGAGCAATTTACTTTGAAAGAATTCCCAGGATGAGTTGATGTCAGAGGCGGTAGAGATGGGAGACCAGTCCAGATGATTGATGGCTGCTTGAAGACCGTGCCAGTTGGCCTGAGTGAAATGCCAGACTCGTCGACGCTGAGGAGGCTCTCTGAGAATGGTCAGAGAGATGTCCACTTTGACAAGCACATGATCAGATGAGCCGATTGGAGCAGAAGAAGAGCAGCAGACATTTTCAGGGAAGTTTGTCATAACCAAAAGCAAAAGCATAACCAAAAGCTATTTGCTTTCACAAATAATTTACCTCTACCTACGGCATGCATACACCATCCTGATGGAAAAGTTTGTTTGTTATTAGGCATCATCTTGCATGTTGAATCCCTCCGTCATTGACAGTTCAGTCTGTTGCGAAGCTCTTTCATTCAAGTGATCCTCTGCAGCAGGATGAATGCTGAAACTCTGTCCTCCTGTCATCAAGGAGTGACCCTTACAGGTCACAATCTTCTCTGTATCTTGCAATGCACAATCTGCCACGTTTCAGCAGCACACAAGCCATTGCACGTTGAATCACCAATATGGTTGTAGATGGGCAAGATCACAAAATGACCCTGCACAGCAGGCAGCATCACTGCCATTCTTACAATAAGCATTAGCAGATCTTCACCAAAGCTGTCGTCCAGTTTCATCTGACCTGCCCTCTCAAGAAGAGAGTGTGAGGAGCTGCACAAATCCCACTCAATCAGCAGAATTGTGTGAGGTGGGGACCAAAGCTGGAGGTGCATCGATGAAGGCTCCAGGATCATGATGTCCAATTGATCCATGATGCACACCAGAAACAGCCAGCAGAGCCATGAAGGCTCAGCATCCAGCACAGTCCAGCAGTCCCAACCAGGACTCACCGTCCTTTGGCAATCAGCAGAGTCGTGATGTCATGTTGGAACATCAGGCAGGAGCTGTAGTTTGCCCTGCCAATGGAAGAAGAATTTTTTTCTTTTTTCTTTTTTGTATACTGAATCGAGGCTCGTGAAAGAGCTAACATTTACTTCACAAACAAATCGACCAGACAAACAAAATATATAAAAAGAGGGAGCGGAAGACAAGATGGGGAGAGAAGGGGAAGCACACAAACACAACATTTGAGAGCAGGGAGATGTGTGGAAGGGAGAGGGCTTGGGGGGAGGAGGCGTGGGAAGGGAGGGGGGGGGGGGGAGGGAGAAGTATAAAACACAAGGACACCAAGGACTTCCAGGACAGAAATTGGTATTTCAAAAAAGTGGAATTGGGGTGAAATTAGCGGGGGTAGAAAAGATCAAGGTTTTGGATGGGGGAAGATAAGAGATGGTGGTGAACAGCTGTTTTAAAGACCTGGAGGGTGGAGTGGGATTGAAGAGAGTGAGGGAGTTTGTTCCAGAGGCGAGAGAAAAGAGGAATGAAGGAGTGAAGGTGAGCAGAGAGTCTTGATTTTGGCAGTTTGACCATAAGAGGGTTCTCCTTTGGCAGTTGACAGGTGTGTGCTGAAGCAGGTGGTCGCTTTCAACCCACATATAACAATGTGGTTCAGGCAAATGGTCATCTTGAAACTCCTGTGAGGGTAGTTGACCACAATTTTCCATTTTCCAAAGGAAATTGTCTTTCCATGTTTCGGAGGTGCATGCCATAATAATTTCATCTTGAGCCAGCCAACTTCACTGATCATAATCTTCAGCAACTCTTCCAAAGCCTCATTTTGATTCTTACAAGTGGGTTATTCTCCTCTTTCATTTAACCACACCAGAGCCTGTTTTCCAACACACTGGATCAAGCAGGATCATTTCAAAACATAGAATTAACACATTATAACTGACAATGTAATCAATATCCCGATTATGTCCTGCCTTATAACAATTTACATTGGTTCACAGGTTCTCCTAGAGCATTTGAAAGATTATATTTCATGTGTAACACCCGAACAAAACATATTAAATCAAGGGTGTACATGTTTCGAGCATAACCAAAGTACATATGAATGTATTCAATAAATCTTCAAAATTATATTTCCCTTTTTTCTCACAAAAAAAATACCCAAAATTCTATCACCCAGAAATCTCAAATCTTATCATGTATTTCATCAACATTTGCACAATCGTGTGGTCCTCTCACCACAAGGTGAGAAGTAAATCAATCTTACTGTAACTTTAAAACAATTCATCTTCTTTCATCAACCTTACCTTCATATTTTACTTCCAAAATATCTTGTGTAATTCACAGGTGCTCAACAAAGCATCAGCAAAATCTTTTTTTGCAAATCAAATCAAAGCAAGAATCCAAAATTAACCATTTATGTATTCTTATCATAATTATCACAGATCTCCTTCGTATCAATTTCCCAACAAAAAACTGTCTGAAGCACATAATTATATGATTATATGATTCACATTACTTTCAGCACATAATTCCTTGAAAGCATCATTACCTCCCTTTTTTCTTTATTTTATAACAAATAAAACAAACAAAAAAATAATAGGCCTCAATTATCCCATCCTTAACAATTTTCTTTCACATTATTTTCGTTATCTCACATTCATTATTTTACAAATCTGTTGCCAAGATCTGTATTTTCCTCCTCTCCTTTTTATTAATATCAACCATTTTCTCTCGCCATGGAATAGTCCGTTATTCATATAAATAATCATAAGAGTTCTGTAAAACATCTCCATCTTTAAAACTTAGCCAATTATTTTAAACGACATGTTTTCCCAAAAAAATAACAAGTCACATTATTTGTATATTGTCAACATTGTTCATCGTTTAAGTATCATCCAGAACTACATTTCTTATAACCCATCAACTTGTAGATGCATCTATTTATATCCCATTAACCCAAGAACTCTCAATTGCTTGGTTTCTTAGTCATGCCATATATCCATATTTCTTTTCAAAATGTTCCTGACATACACATTAATCCCATTAGACCTCAAATAACCTTCAATCCTAGAAATAATTTCGTGACATTTCAACAACGATTATCATATTATTGTACTTCTCATCAGTAACAGTCCACATATTCAAAGGACAGATAGCAGTTTCCTATATGTATACCTATGTAACAGGTGCATGAATATGTAACAGGTACATGAATATGTAACAGGTGCATGAATATGTAACAGGTGCATGCCCCAGGGGCACTGTTTCTTTCCCTTTTCATCCACCTTATAAAATATCAACACCACTCATTAAAAATACTATAAATATCACATAATTCCACTCTTCCTTCAGTGAGGCCAGTTTTCCTTCTGGTTCAAGGTTCACATTTTATTCCATTAATTGGAGCATTAATTCCATTAATTTATCATGAATTGTGATAAAAATTGATCATTTGAACACAAATCAAACAAAATTAATCAAACAAAACACTTACATTAACTTGACATTCTTTTCACAGCACAAAGTTCACTTGAACATCCTTTTACTGGATGCTTCCCTTTTATTTTTATTATTTCTACAAGAAAAATAACCTAGTTTTATCATCAAATTTTACAATTTTTGTATTTCCACTTTAACTAGTGAATACTATGGAATTGTTCCTCTTATCTAAGATAAAGGAAGACTCCACTTTTGTTACTTTTGTTTCTGTTTATTAAAACTCAAAAAGGTAGGGGATACTTGCTAATTCAAGATATTGACTAACTAACGAACTAATTAACTTTAACGAAGCCTCTCTGTTCCGCCGGTCGTGGCATGATCTTCTCCTGTGGTCAGATCTTCTCTCCTTCTTCAGCCTCGGTCTTGGCTAGCGCAGCAGCTCTCAAAGTTCCTTTTATCTAATAAAAGTTCCCTCTTTGCAGAGCCCCTTTGTTGCTCAAATCACCTTATTTGGGCATAGAATTCCAAATTCCACACAGGGCCGTTCGGCCCCAAACAGCGTGACCTCTGGGTTCCATCTTTCAGATTTCCAAGCCCTTTCCTTGACAGTTGCTATCTCAAATGGTAAAAACACCTCTTATCGTTATCCAGGAATGTTCCTCGGCTCCAGGGTTACATTTCACAGAGCCTCATAGAAAAACACATTTTAAGAACCAGGAGAATATAAATAATTATATGCCTCCACAATACAAATGACACCGGTATGTAGATGTCCCAAGTTATCAAAATGTATGGTGTTGGTGCACGTAACATCACGTTCTTTATTTTTATTTTAAACTACGTAACAGCACGCCCAATAGTTCATACATTTTGTGTTTTTTTCCTCCCTTTTTTAAGATTTACCACTACATCTCATTCATATCCTTAATTATAACACAATATCATAACATATTGTTGCGGTTCTATGCCGCCCTACTTCCCCTTACAAAGGGGGGATTAATCCCCTTGTTCTTGCTGGGCTTGGCAGAACCGAGGCTTGATACGTCCCTTACGGACAAACGTGGAGTAGGGTCTCGGGACCACTTCTCGCTCGTACCTAATTCCCTGCACTGCCCTGGAAGCAAGGAAACGAGCCTTGCACGAGCCACATGTGGTTTGAGTATGCCGAGCGGCTTGAGTACCACGTGGTCCGTGCAGTCTTAGTTAGTGGAACCCGATTGGAGCGATCCTATTCATACCACGCTTAGCCAATGAAGAAACCACAGGAACGATCGGATGTAAGAAAGGAAGAACACAGGGTTTAATTATTCCCACATGTATGTACAATGATCAGGGATGCAGAGACGCAGAGCAGCCATAGACAGTCTTAGCTTAATCCCAGACAACGGGCCCCGTCTCACACTCACACAGGGAATTGCAGATGGGTAGATGTTCCCCAACGCGTCAACGTGGTCATCCAGAGACGGTCCCCATCTGGCTCTCCACGGCCCCAGCACGTCCCGCGAAGATGGTAGCAGGTGATGGCAGGAACCTCGTAGCGCGTCTCCCGAACAAGGCAGATGACGAGGCGGAATGGTAAAGGGCGGGACTCTCAGCGCGGCTGGCGATTACTCAGCCATTCCCACTCGCGCGACTTAATGCGCTGTATCTCGGTTCATGCGTGTCTGGCTGCGCCCACGTGTCTTTCACAGTTTGCTGCCAACTCTTCTCCCGCGATCCTCTGAGCTGGTTAGTGCGCGTGAGTTCTTTAGCGCTAGCCCTTTTGCCAATCCTTTTTGCGTGTGTCCATTGACGCTCTCCACTTGCGAGTCCTTTCAGGCAGCAGTCCTTTGTTCATCGACTTTCCCGTGCTGGTCCTATCGAGTGCAAGTCCATCTGAGAGAGTCCTCCGCTTCAGTCCTTTTCAGGGCTTTGCGCAGCGGGTTTTATAGCTACGCCCCCCGAACCTTCTGGATCCCTCTCGAACCCTCTCACCACGCCCTGTGACGCCACGCCGCCGCCACCACCTCTGAGCTCTGATTGGCGGCTTGTGCTTACCGTCAGTGCTTCTGCTGCTGCGCTCTCAGCTCCGCCCCGGTCCTCCTAGCCTGCCTCGTGTTAACTCGCCCAAAATGAACCAACGTTAGCGCAAAAGGGCATGAGGCTACGGACGCTGGATAGTCGGTGACAGTAGGGCCTATTCTCTTGGCTCTACTCAACGCAGAACTAACAATGGAAAAGGACTAAGCTTACAAATACTAAGACATAACTATACTATCGCGAGGCTACATATTGCTTGTGTGACTAACTATGAGGGGCAAATTTTAACCTTTATTAAACTCACTGTACAAACTCAAAACCGCAACAATATCTATTGTGATAAAACGTACAGTACTATTGATCATTTTCATAACCCATTGTTTTGTGAGGTCCATGCCATCACTAGATCGTAATTTTAACCATGTTCATCACTTGTAACCCAAATATTTTCCATTCACTAAATAAAATGAATTTTATGACTTTTCTCATTATTCAAAGGTTTACAAAATGTCCCAAATCTGTATATTATTTTATACTGTGGTTACATTAAACCATATATATGTTCATATCTTAATCCAATCAGAAAATTGTCAATTTACCCCTAATATATGTCTGTATATATTTTTTACAAAATCCAACTTCCACTAAACTGAAAAAATGCTTTGCTGGACCCATGCAAGATCCCTCACAAATTTTGCAAACTACCCAAATACATAATCTCCATTTCCTTTGAATTGGTCACCACACACATTTCGTACTTACACAACATCATAATAATACATAGTCCTTATCAATTTTTCCAATTTTCTGCACTATTATTTTCCCACATCTAGGCTCCGGGCCAGGTATGGTCCATCTGCACCCCCCCCCCCCCCCCCACAACTCTCCGACCCTGGGTTTTTCTGAACCATTGGGGTGTCCTGGGGTGGAAATCAACTGGTAACAGTAAATAAACTTGGACTCACTACCCATTTGGTACCTATATTGGATGGTACCCTCAAAACAGCATATTTTTAAATCCGCGTTGCGCCATATTCGACACACGTGTTCTTTTGGTATTTGTGCCTGCTAATATTAACTCAGAATAAAAAGTTATATACCAAAAGAAAGCTGTTCATCTACTGATCATCATAGAATATTGACACATTACTTATAATGGTACCTTAATGGTCATAACTAGTGCTGAATAGCAGTACCCCACTTTAACGTAACATAATTCGGTATCGACCGTACTATTTCATCTTACACACATAATATGAACACATTACACCTGATATGCTTACATATATATTTTATTGGCTTTCTCCTGTATATCAGCTTTAATTTGATACCAGATACATCCCCATAGCTTCAATTCTCTTTTTTATACAGCGTGTCAAAGATACTACCTGTTTCGCGGGAACCATGAATCATATAATCTCGGTAACAGTCTTTGTCTATATTCAAAAGAACTGCCTATTACACTTATAAATGTCATTCATAATCGAATATCATAATCATACTGCCATCTTATTAACATATTAAACAAGAAAAACTTGTTTATTAATCACAGTAGTGGCCATTTTGGCCATTTCAGTTCTGGGGCATTCGAGAAATCATCCAGAATTGACAGTCGTAAATGGCTACCTGCACTCTCAAGCATATCTCTTGATCCCAATTTGAAGGCTTGTTTCACTGCTGTCTGGACGTCAATTGCAGTGCTGAATATTATGTAGGACTTTCCCAGATCACAGAATGATAGTCTCTCCCTGAAAGGCTCGTGGTTTTCAAGCTTCAGTTTTAGTTTGCTGGCTCGGTAGTCAGGATTCGCATATTTGCTGGTTTGCAGGTTAATGACATACATTTGCCTCAGGTCGGATAGTTTCATTATCTTCTTGGCCATTAACACATCCCTTTCAATGGCATCACATACCACATCGAATGCCTGTCTGTGGGCTTCTTCTAATTCTCCTTGATGGTGCTGTGCCTCTTCGTCAGTACTGCGCCATTTCTCTGGCTTTTGCATATATTTCATACGGCAAGTTTTGTGGAACTTTGCCTCAGAGGCAAAAAGATCATGGCCTCGGATCCTCATTAAGAGCGTTTCATCTTGCTTCATTTCAGCCATCTCCAGTACCGGCTTCCAGCCTTCATACTCGAACTGGCTCATCCCCTGGGTAGTCCAACTGCCATGCACTTTCACTTTTTTACGACTTTCCGAAGAACAGAAGATACAGTCTGGCTTAAATATGATCTTGTCACCAGAACTAGTACGGGCCATCCGCTGAGTTGTGGCACCAGTTGTTTCAGATGTACCTGCAGTAGGAGGGTTCAGTCTGTCTAAGTTCATCGTGAAACGCTTGTAACACTCCCAGTGGAAACCATGGTGTTCGGCCAGAGATTCAGGGACCAAATCACATGTGTCCTTCATCATATGCGGAGACTGTGGGGGTTGTGCAAGGCGTCTTTCTTTGACCTCCTGCAGCTTGGCCAATTTCTTCTCAGAATTTTTGAGTCCAGATAACAAGTGCAACTCTCCATAGCTCAGTCCCTTTACATGAGTTATGCACACAATGGGTGGTTGTTCACTCTCACGTGTACGTTTCGCTCGCGCCGGATGTTCCATATTAGCGTTGTTACTTCACCTGCAAAACACATCAAAATATTGGTAAGTACCAAGCTGAATAATTATTATAAATTGCATCTTAATTATAAAAAATATCTTATATTGCATACTTAACTATGTAAAAAAAGGTGTTTAACTTAACTAATTGACTCGTTCTGTCGCTGTAAGAGACACTTAAATAACATAATTGTACAATCTGATGATCTCAATTTACGCAGGATACAAACATGGAAGGATCTGCATGCCATTTTCGTCAAAATTCCTGCAATAAACTACAGTGATACATCAATACAACAATATATTAAGTAACACATATTAACAATACATAGATTTTGTCATGTGTCCAACATATATGTACATGATATACGTGGCAGCATTTGTAAATTGACAAATGCAGCATCGCCTACAATATCACCCCATACCGGTAGTATCTTTGACACGCTGTATAAAAAAGAGAATTGAAGCTATGGGGATGTATCTGGTATCAAATTAAAGCTGATATACAGGAGAAAGCCAATAAAATATATATGTAAGCATATCAGGTGTAATGTGTTCATATTATGTGTGTAAGATGAAATAGTACGGTCGATACCGAATTATGTTACGTTAAAGTGGGGTACTGCTATTCAGCACTAGTTATGACCATTAAGGTACCATTATAAGTAATGTGTCAATATTCTATGATGATCAGTAGATGAACAGCTTTCTTTTGGTATATAACTTTTTATTCTGAGTTAATATTAGCAGGCACAAATACCAAAAGAACACGTGTGTCGAATATGGCGCAACGCGGATTTAAAAATATGCTGTTTTGAGGGTACCATCCAATATAGGTACCAAATGGGTAGTGAGTCCAAGTTTATTTACTGTTACCAGTTGATTTCCACCCCAGGACACCCCAATGGTTCAGAAAAACCCAGGGTCGGAGAGTTGTGGGGGGGGGGGGGTGCAGATGGACCATACCTGGCCCGGAGCCTAATCAGGGTGGGTGTCATTTTAAAAGTTTGCTCATCAATATTCGCCCATTAATTTTCAGAACAACACACAATGTTAACATTTAGACCAACGTTTTTGTCCCACAATATATTTTCCCATCTGGTCTATCATTATTAAAATGTGCAGCTCCCTTTTACCTTCCATGGTCAATTCTCCCCAAAATTTTACCCCAAAATTAATAACACATATTTTCACATGCCAGATAAACAATGCCAATTATCCAAAAACCCACGTGATCATCCTATGACTTCCATGTAAGAATCATGTTATCATTAAATTTCATGTGACTTCCATAGCGTTCCCATTACCTGGTAAATCAATTGTTCTGACAATTGTCTTTCATTTCTATTCCCAATGATGCCCCCCTAAACACACGTGTACATTTTGCAAGTATGGGATTTTTTAAACTTTATTTAGTCCAATCCAGGGTCTTTTAATTTAATTTTCCAGAATTTCCAATTCAAGATTATTCTCTTCCTTCCTATGAAAATCTTTTGTGAAAATTTTATGGAAATTCACTTCTTTTTTTCCAAATTTACTGTAAGTTCTCCAACGATCATGTCCGACCTTGAACATTTCACGAATCCTGCAACAAATGTTCTCATACACTCAAATTAGAGCCTTGTCACATATCTGTTCATGCAATTTCACAAATGAAAATTTTACACACAAGTAATTATCACATTGCAATGACCTCCAAACATCCCTAAACTAATAAGCTAGCCTGGCGATGCTAAACACCCCACACTTCTGTCATCTTAGAAGTCGCTGTTTGCTTTCGACAAATATTTATCAAAGCCTTCAGACAAACTATTAGCAATATTATGCCAAGGATTTTATCATCAAACCAATGAATGAAAAATGAATTATTCTTGCTCATACGACTTTGCAGCCAAAGGAAGCACAGACACTTGCTCATCTTCGTACGTGGGATCGCTAGTATCATTGATCTTGACTTTCCCTGTGAAATTGTCTCCTGTTGGAATACAGACATTGTTGTCTCCAGTGGCCCAATTCTCCACATTTGAAACATCAGGTTTTTTTGGATCCTTTGTTCTTTCCAGCGGCCCAATTCTCCACATTTGAAACATCAGGTTTTTTTGGATCCTTTGTTCTTTCCAGCTTTTCTCTACTATTATTAGTTCAACAGACAGAAATTTATTTCCTCATGAATACACATTCATTCATAAAATGATATTTTAACCCCATAAGAATGCCTCGTATGCAGAGATATCTGGAACCTATATCATATTCAATTTTTTTTTCAATCACTGAACATCCAAACCTAGATATTTTCAGTTTCGTAACTTAATACCTCAAATTTTCCATTCCTTCCCTCCCTGATCCTTAGATGTAGGGATGGGTCCTTTTTAGGATCATGTTGCATAGAGAATTATTTTCCCAAACAGTGTGAACATTTAACTGCACCATTACCTCTGCCATCCAACAATTAACATTAGCTTTTCCATAATGTTGCTATATGACATTATAATCCAATAAAACTCTTCATTGCTTTAACATCCAATTGAAAAATCTCATTTTTTTAGCAATTCTATTCATTCCTACCGTAATTGAAACAAACAAAGTCACAACATCAACAAAGATATGCAACATCTTGGTTGGTCAACGACTTTACACGCCTTTACACTCATTTTGCTTGGCTGTCTGTACTGTTGGGTCCTAGTAACACCTAGTTGCCTTGTAACCTTTACCTGTGATTTAATAACAATTTCCACAGAGTTAGACCCATCAAAATTTTCCAATAATCGTCAATTGTTCATCTTCATCCGTTTTTCAACAATACCACATGTGGAGAACATGGAGATTTCATCAGTGCTATATTCCTTTAAAAAAACAATTCTTGTTTATGTTCTGTGCTCTTTTAGTGACACAGAAAGATTAATATTATGAAGTCCCATTAGATACGAGTGAAATCATGTGATCCCCATTTCTTATTTCCTTCAACTTCCATTTATCCAAGATTCCTATATGACTCCCCGAAAGTAAATGTAGCTATGAAGTCTTGAACTTGATGTAGGGAAGGTGTAAAATTTTACTTTGAAATTTAAATCAACGAGCATTCTGAAATGTGCCTAAAATATCGACAACTATTCTGCCATAATTTGCCTAAATTATGTCCATAAGTCTTCAGATATATTTTTCTAGGTAATTACTGTTACTATAACACCTGAAATATAATTTCATCTCATAGTAATTTTATAATTCCTTCAGTTATTAAAATAAATAGTATGTCATTTCCCTTGAAGTAATCCAGCCATAAGTATTATTTGGAAGTCTTTTGCTGTCAGAACACAATTTCTCTGCTGTCAAAGGTTAAAGTTTGGCCCTCGGTGACTTCTCAGCTAATTGTCACTTTTTCTTGACAACAAAAAAAAACTTTTATATTTAACTCATCCAAATTCCATTACAAATCCCATTAAAATCCCATGTCTTGTCACCCTTTGCATGGTGAAAGATTACTCATTTAAACAATTAATTCCATAACTCAATTTTACCTTACATCCTTACCAAAAGGTTGAATCACACCCACTTTTGTCCACAATTTTTTTTTTTTAACTAACTCAGGTCCATGTCCACAACATTTTTTTTAGAAGTGAAACAAAAAGTTTCGCCTACAGTTTGTCTCATAGAATTTACAATCTTTAAACAACCGTAATACAATGCGGTAACATCATTTGGCAACCAATTAAACTAGTAACTCAAATTTCGAGCAAAATGTTCACCGTTTCACTTGCCCAAAATGACCCTTGACACGTCACATCGGAGTGTTCCAGAACATGCACCAATCTTTGTACCACCACCAATTCCAGTGATGTGTAAATTAGGGTGGGCTTCAAAAAAGCAAAATGCAGATTTTCTCCGGGACATGGTCTATTTTTGTTCCTTTTGGTGTCAAAGGAAACCACACAAAATTTGAATGGAATCCAATAATATTTAGGGGTGCCACATCAGTGATGAATTTTCCCCCATGCAAAAATAGGATTTCCCATTTTTTGGGCTGTATATACACAAAATAAATACATAATTATATATATACATTAAATATAATATTAAAAATAAATATATAGTAAATATACATTAAATAATAAATATACATAAATACACATACATTATATATATACAATATATTATACATACAGATTTGAGACTTCCTATGATCACTATCTGGGCAATTTTCATGCATGTTTTGTACAGGTTCCCAGGGTCAGGGGTACGCTTTTTTAGTGTGTAATATGTAGGCCTAACTTATTGACTGTGGCTCTTTTGTAGAGAGTGACCCTGTGGAGTAAGAATTAACAGGATTTTACCCACATTCTTGCTTATTTTGCAGATATGGCATGTGCTAGTACCAGTGTTTCATTGAAAACTCGGGCTCAGGATAATGTGTATCTCATTGGGTCCACTTCTGGAGATGCCATCAAAGGTGCCGAGCTCCCAACTGTGCATCAATCTCTTGTCCTGTTTTTCCATCACCTGAAGAAGGAGAATCGCACTGCCCGGGAGAGTGCAACCCTCACCATTGAAGAGGTTGTGAAGTTCTGGGAAAAAGCTCACCTACCTACAACGACGAAGCAGCACTGCATCCATCGTTTGGAGAGGCTATATGAAGAATGGAGGAGCCTCCAAAAAGGTGCAGAGCGGGGTGGTGCGACACCCAAGAGAAAAAGGAAGCATCCTTCAAGGCCTCCTTGGAGAAGACGTTTGATCTTAGGCATGCAGATTCGGAGGCCATAATCACCAACCCTGAGGACAGGAAGTTTCTTCACGATCAATTCTCAGAGAGGAAGGCTTCAATGGGATCTGTAGACACTGTGTTGGAAGCAAAAACGTTCTTGTGTGTTTGAAAGATCAGCAGCCACGAGATGATTATCGTGAACTCCTAGAACTGACTGTCATCTACATGGGAGGAATCCCACCTCGTGGAATCCGGATCATGGCTCCAGGAGCAATGCACAGAGCCAGATGGATGGCAAAAGCACTATATTCACTACAGGTGTTCATGTTTCGGTCAGAGTTCCACTTGACACTTCGAGAGGCGAGAGAACTCCGAGCCTTCAACATTTTTGTCTGCCTTGTGTATGTACAGGCTTGGTTTCGGGCTCCACAAGCTATTGAGGCACCCCTGAATGACATTAACCTCTTCAAGAAGTTGGAAAAGTTTGAACAAATCAATCAGAAGATGGCTCAGGCAGCCTTGAAGGCACTTGGCCGCCACACGTGGTACATGAGCCCAGTACTAGTGGCATTTGCATTCTTTGACACCAGAATTGACAAAGAAAGCAAGATCAATATGATTGAAGCATTGAAAAATGACGGTGAAAACCCCTCTCCAAAGAGACCAGCTATCAAACGAGGAACCGCCCTGTCAATCGCTGGCCTCATAACAAAACACACCAAGCATTTCTTCAGCATCCTAGGGACCCCAACTGATTGGATGGATAAGGATCCTGGTTCATGGGAGCAAGAAACCAGCTTTCAGGAAGCAAAGAAAGCCGCCAGTGGCTTAGTCGTGGTGAACGACACGGCAGAAAGGGGTGTCACATTGATAAAAGACTACAATAAGCTCCTTACAAAGGATGAAGAGCAAAAGCAAGCTCTGCTCCAAGTTGTTGCTGCTCACAGGAAGATGTACCCCGATGCCAAGAAGGCAACAGTGGTGAAACAGGCCCAGAAATAGGAGTTACATTTCTCATTATATTTGGGTTTTTAAATATTATGTGATATGGTGTCTCTTCATTTTATGAACTGAACATTTGGATTGTTATCATTGAATTTGAGTTTTCATAGCAATATAGTGCTATTTGTGCAGCTATTGTAACTTGTGTTTGCTAGAATACAAAGAAAGTGAGTGGAGGGTGGATTTTCATAAAACAAACTTCTGGTTTTGCTTTCGATCCATATATAGAAAAGTTTTGTAGACACCTTTAGTTTGAAGGCTGATGTGGCACCCCTAAATAAAATCAGATTACTTTCATATTTGGTGTCTTTTCATTTTGGAACAAAAGGAACAACATAAAGCCATGTCCCAGTAAATATTTAAAACAAATTATTTTGAGCACCACCCTAGTGTAAATACCAATTTACCAGAATTGGGGCACTGCATCCACGGCACCAACATCGCAACCTCCCGTCTGTCTACACCATGTCACAACTCCAATTAATCCTTCATTATTTTACCATTTAACTTGTACAAAGAATGTCAATTTCGCAAAAACGAGTCAAACCACAACCCTCGCCATTAAATAGCTATTGTAAGGGTGCCGCATCAATAAGTATCCCCTTTATATGAGCCTCGACCAGAGGGTGGTTGTCACTCACAAACACTCGTCGCTAGCCGTTTCATTAACAATGAACAACATCATTGATTCATGAAACACACACCGCTTCAATCCATCAACCCTGTCATTATGACTTTGGGATTAAAAAAAAAACGTCATGATATTCTTTGCTGTATTAATTTGTTCAACACTGTTTGACATTCTGTACACGCGACAGGTGAGATGAGCACCTACTTGCATTCTCGCACCACGATCATGCTGGAAATATCGTGTATGACATTGGGTGGTTTGCCATTGCCTTTCCACAAAGCGCTTAATTATTGTCTTACCTGAATCGTGAAGCATATCTCAAAAGCTTAGCGATGGACACAGACAAAATTTGATAGACAGATTTTGGTGCTAAACAAAGATAAATCAATTCGAATTTGGTAGCATTAAATGACATGGTTAATCATAACAGCCCTTAAATTAACACCAAGCAGATCCAATCAGTTCAGCCCATCATTTTGACAGCATTACAAACCTGGAAATCAGACTAACAGGTAACGTTATGCAGACGTTTTACAATGGACGCGACAGTTTATCAATTTTTATATTTTGAAGTTTAATGGTAGGCAAATCTTTCATATTTAAATATTTTATTTTCTCAAGTTCATCTATATTTACCAAGGAATTGATTAAATCTCCTATTTAAATGTGAATATATTTTAACGTGCAATTTTTTTCTCAATTAATCCCAATTTCTCCTTACACATCGACACTGTCCACCAACTTATTACATCCAAATTAATTATTATATATATATATATATATATACTTTTCACCATTCAATAAAAATATATGTACCAACCAAATCGGTTTTCCTGAACCTGGACCTGCATTGTTGAATCCACCTGTTCCTTAAAGACACATAAAACATGCAGAAATTTTAAAAGAATAACATTTCAATTTTGTGTTATTTCTCCCGTTCACAAATTATGTATGCCATTTTTAGCCTGTTCATTGAAAAGTTAAAATTTTCCATCTTTCCACCTGTTTACACAATTTAACCACTTGTCATGCAATAATCATAAAAAAACTATATTGAACAAAAGGTCCCCATGCAAATCACACCGAAGATTGTATCTTTAGGATGGATCATAAATCAAAACATCTCTGAATCGTCACTCAGAATGTCTGCGAGATCAAAAATACTCGCCCTTTTCTGTGAGCGATATCACTCATGTGCATCCTTTTGTCATTAATACATTCATTCATATGAAGATCAGCTTCAACCACCATTCGAGTGAATGTTAGTTCTCAGCCTGTCTGTAAAACACCAACAAAGCATTTGACATTCACACCCAAGTTACACAGCCTAATTTTAACAGGTGCACCTGTTTCTAAAAAATTATCACACTGCATGCATTTCACGCACACCTGCAAACATAATATTTTCACCCATATCTCTGACACACCATTGCAAAGCACACACCCTGCCACACACCAAAACTCACTCTTGATACTTCAAGACGTGCACACAATCGGCTCACGATAAAATACAGGGAAAACACAAATAAAATTCACAGTCTTCCCTTTCAATGTACAATACACTCGACCAAATGTCAAACCACTGTACCCTACGCACTCAGGCATGGGCTACAGCAAGAAGCAACCAACTCACTTCACACTACACCAAATAACTGTTCAGCACCCCTTCTTTTGCAGTAAGTGAGTGAAACAGTTAGAACCACTGCGACAAAATGCGGACAACCTGTGTTTAACCAGTCAAAACCAGATTTGACAAAACCAAAACCAGTTTGACAAAACACACCTGGGGTATTTCACGCGATCAACCGTCCGGTATACCCACCAACCGAATAAGCAACCAACTCACACACCAAATCACACACCAAATCACACACCGAATCACACCAAATCACAAACCAAATCGCACACCATTTGATTCCAAAACCGAATCAGATTAAATCACGCATCACTGAAACATACAACCGACACTTCTACCTGCAGCAAATTTATGCAAGAACAGACAGACAGATGATACAAATAGTTAACACAATACAACACCCTGTGACCATAATACTCGGGAATCAAAATCTGTAATCAGTTCGTTAGATACGTTACCAAGCGACCAGGAGCTAGAGGAGAGTACAGTTCGTGCTCTAGTCTCTGTTTTCCAGGTCGTCTCAGAGTTATAAGAGTGTCACGGTCGCCAATTTGTTGTAGATATTTTAGACAGTATGTAATAGATGAATCAATAATTCAATGTGCAAAAAATTTTGTCAGAACAAAGATCACAAATTTTAATTCCAGAGGAGGATAACACTTTTTGTTTACAAGGAAATACACAGCAAGAAAACAATAACCCTTATCAAACCAAGAAGAACATACTGCAATTCACTAAAAGCACATTGCAAGAAACACAACAAAATCCTAGATCAAAGTCCGAAGTGGAAATCTTGGTACAATAGAGATGTACAAAGGAATTGTCATACCAAATCACCAACATGCATAGTATACAGTCAACATGCAGTGTAAACACAGAATCGACCAACCAAGTGAAACATCCTAAGTACAATATCAACATAGAGAATAAGTTGCTATCTTTATCAAAAACTCTCTTCCTCACTCGCCCTGCACTGCACTCTCTCCACCTCACCCCCAGGAATACCTCTGGCTACGGCTTCCCCTTCGCTCCCACCTCTTGTTCATATGTGTGTTGTACCGTCCACCAAACAGTGATGACTCCATCTACATCTCGCTGTCTGATAATATGGACCAACTTCTATCTACTCATCCCAACTCTCTCTTCCTCATATGTGGTGATTTCAGCTGTCATCATGCCAGTTGGCTGGGTGTGGGTACCTCCCTCACTAGCCATGGCTCCTCAGCAAAGGACTTCTGCGACTCACTGGGACTGACACAATCTGTCAATTTCCCGACCCGGATCTCAGTCAACGGAACATCTTCTCTTCTGGACTTGGTTATGACTAACTTCCCTGAAAATGTCTGCTGCTCTTCTTCTGCTCCAATCGGATCATCTGATCATGTCCTTGTTAGAGTGGACATCTCTCTGACCATCCTCAGGGAGCCTGCTCAGCGTCGACGAGTCTGGCATTTCACTCAGGCCAACTGGCACGGTCTTCAAGCAGCCATCAATCATCTGGACTGGTCTCCCATCTCTACCACCTCTGACATCAACTCATCCTGGGAATTCTTCCAAAGTAAATTGCTCTCTCTCATGCACAGATTTATCCCATCTCGTCTTCAGTTGTCATACCCTTCCTCCCGTCCATGGTACACCGAATCTTGTGGTGAGACTGTTGCCCAGAAACAACTTGCCTTTATCTCCTGGAAAGCAAATCCAACGGAAGGAAATCTCATTTCCTTTCACAAAGCCCAAAACAAGTGTGTGTCCACCCTCAGGAGAGCCAGGAAACAATATCTCTCCGTTCTCAAGACCGAACTCTCTTATCGGTCTCGCTCTTCCAAATCCTGGTGGCGTCTGGTCAAATCCGTTTCTGGTGTTTGTTCCCCCTCCATCCCCTCCCTTACCTCAAACGGCTACACAGCTGACTCCGCACGTGAAAAAGCTGAATGCCTCAACTCTGTGTTTGCCTCTAAATCTTGTGTCCCAAACCCATCCCTCTCTGTACCCACCGTACCCAGTCGTACCCTGCTGCTCCTGGACGCCGTGTCCTTTCCTCCTGACAAGGTGGAAAAGTTTCTGTCAACCCTCGACTCTGATTCTGCAACTGGTCCCAACGGCATCAGCCCACGGGTCCTAAAATCCTGCTCTGCCGCTCTATCTCACCCTCTCTCTGTTCTCTTCACCCTCTCTTTTGCTCAAGGTCAACTGCCATCTGCTTGGAAATCAGCCAACATCACTGCTATGCACAAAAAAGGTGCAAAAACAGATCCTAGCAACTACAGACCAATCAGCCTTCTCCCAATTATCAGCAAAGTCTTGGAATCCATCATTGCTTCGGATATGAAATCTTTCCTCTTCTCCAATGGCTTGATCTCTGATCATCAATTTGGTTTCAGACCAGGTCACTCTATTCTGGACATGCTGCTTCTGCTGTCTCAACAATGGATGGAGGTCCTCAATGCCAAACAGGAAATTAGAGCTGTCTCCCTCGACATATCACGTGCCTTCGACACGGTCTGGCACCCCGCTCTGCTCACCAAACTCTCCTCCTTTGGTATCCATGGAAATCTCCACGCATGGCTGGCGGACTTCCTCTCTAGTCGTCGTCAACGTGAGGCCCTGAATGGGTTTCTCTCATCTCCTCTTCCTGTTCAGGCTGGAGTTCCCCAAGGCAGTGTTCTGGGCCCCATGCTTTTTCTGGTCTTCATCAATGATCTCTCTGACTCTCTTGAAAATCCTCTCTATCTCTTTGCTGATGACTCCACTCTCTGCCGCTCTATTCCTCTTCCCTCAGATCGGCAGTCTGCAGCCTCCTCACTCTCTGAAGACTTGGACAAAATCACAGACTGGTCAAACAAGTGGAACATGTCTTTCAATCCTGACAAATCTCACAATCTTACTATGTCTCTCCGAAAAGATCGACTGGACAACCCTCCCATCTACTTTCTCAACAATCCTCTCCAAGAAGTTCTGTCGCTCAAGCTTTTGGGTCTCACTATCTGCCATGATCTTTCTTGGGAAAACCACATTTCCAAGCTAGCCTCCAAAGCCAGTCGCCGACTGGGCATCCTCCGTCGTGCGAAGTCCTTCCTCGGCACACCTGAGCTCCTCACCACATACAAGGCTTTCATCCGCAGCTCAATGGAATACTGTTCTCTCCTATGGGCCGGTGCTCCTGCCTCACACCTAGCTCGGCTTCACGCTGTTGAAACCAAAGCTTTCAGAATTATTGGAATCTCCCGCGATGAAGCTATCTCTGAGGGCCTTTCACTCACTCACCGCAGGCAGGTAGGTGGTCTTTCTGTCTTCTACCGACTCCTCTCCGGCCTTGCACCCCCAGCTCTCTCTGTGCTCTGTCCCCCAAATATTCCTACAGGTCGCACAAGATCTGCCAGCAACCCTCTGATGGTTAAACTGCCGAAATCTCGGCTCTCTGCTCACCTTCACTCTTTCATTCCTCTTTTCTCCCGCCTCTGGAACAAACTCCCTCACTCCCTTCAATCCCACTCCTCCCTCCAGGTCTTTAAAACAGCTGTTCACCACCATCTCTTATCTTCCCCCATCCAAAACCTTGATCTTTTTACCCCCGCTAATTCACCCCAGATCCACCTTGTTTGAAATTCCAACTTCTTTCCTGGAAGTCCTGGCAGTGTCCATATGTTTTATACCTCTCCCAACGCCCCCTTCCCATGCCCCCCCCCCCCAAAGCCCTCGCCCTCTCTCAGATTTCTCGATGTCTCCATGTCTCTCGGTCCCTGCTCTCAAATGTTGTGTTTGTGTCCTTCCCCCTCTCTCCCCATCTTGTCTACCGCTCCCGATGTTATATGTTTTATGTGTCGGTTTGTCTTTCTGTGTGACTAATGTTCGCTCTTTCACGAGCCTCGATCTTGTATACAAAAAAAAAAAAAAAAAAAAAAAAAAATCCTAACATTTGAAGTTTAGTCACAACTTTTATACTTGCTAGAAGTGGGAGGAGAAAGTGGAGAAGGAGGAGCGAACATCGGATTGGTTGCATGAAGAGAAGGGAAGGAGAGCAGTAGGATTGGTTGAGCAAAGTGTAGGTGGGAGGGATGAGGGAGGTGGGGATTGGTCGAATGAAATATTGGGGTGGGAGTGAGCAAAGATCGAGGGATTCAATGTGATTGGTCGAGTGAAATGTTCGAGTGAGAGGGATATCCCGCTGAGTGAGGAGGGATTGAGAAATGCATATAGTCTAGTAGGAAGACTAGGTCCCTCTGCACCCCCCCGGAGATATACTTCTAATCAGTGTTTCTAGATTGGAAAAAATGTGTAGAAAATGACTAGCTATGGCCCCAAGCTGAAAAAATGTCCCACATACCATTTTTATGCAAATTACTGCTGCAAATTTTATGCAAAATTATGCAAATTTTATGCAAATTTTTGATGAGGAGTAGAGTTGAGGGGTCTTTGAGGGCTTCATCGAGGTGCTCTCGGTTGCAAGACTGGGTCATTCTGAGAAGCACAGCAGGGTCAGAGATCATGATGTTCTCCTCCTCAGTGAATCTCTCCATCAACAGCCTCTCCATTGCCTCACACACTGTTTTGAGGCAAAAGAGGGACTTTGCGTAGGCCTTTCCACTGAGAACACCTTTGAGAGATCCACTTGTTACTAGTTGTGCCTCAAAGAGAATCTCTGCATATCCAGAACCACGCATCTTGTGTCCAGTGAGCATCCCGATGTAGTTCATGGATGTGTGGAAGGGTCCAATCGTTACTACATGACTAGCAAATTCATTTGGCCAGCGCCAGATGATGGGAAGGGCTTTCATGCAGACACCCAGATCAAATGTATTCAGGACCCATCTCTGACCCACCTCAGCAGTTGCTGCCTCGGAACGCTTCAGTAGCTCACGAACAACTGCGTTGTCTGTGATCGGTCTGTGCCTGGTGCCTGCATGGCATGGCAATGGCCTGCAGCCTGTGCCTGGGCTAGGGGGTTTCACCTCTGCAACTGGTTCTCCCCCACCCAGCAAATCAACAGTCGACTACTGCACGCCTATCCACCAACCGATCACAGACAACGCAGTTGTTCGTGAGCTACTGAAGCGTTCCGAGGCAGCAACTGCTGAGGTGGGTCAGAGATGGGTCCTGAATACATTTGATCTGGGTGTCTGCATGAAAGCCCTTCCCATCATCTGGCGCTGGCCAAATGAATTTGCTAGTCATGTAGTAACGATTGGACCCTTCCACACATCCATGAACTACATCGGGATGCTCACTGGACACAAGATGCGTGGTTCTGGATATGCAGAGATTCTCTTTGAGGCACAACTAGTAACAAGTGGATCTCTCAAAGGTGTTCTCAGTGGAAAGGCCTACGCAAAGTCCCTCTTTTGCCTCAAAACAGTGTGTGAGGCAATGGAGAGGCTGTTGATGGAGAGATTCACTGAGGAGGAGAACATCATGATCTCTGACCCTGCTGTGCTTCTCAGAATGACCCAGTCTTGCAACCGAGAGCACCTCGATGAAGCCCTCAAAGACCCCTCAACTCTACTCCTCATCAAAAATTTGCATAAAATTTGCATAATTTTGCATAAAATTTGCAGCAGTAATTTGCATAAAAATGGTATGTGGGACATTTTTTCAGCTTGGGGCCATAGCTAGTCATTTTCTACACATTTTTTCCAATCTAGAAACACTGATTAGAAGTATATCTCCGGGGGGTGCAGAGGGACCTAGTCTTCCTACTAGACTAATATTAAAATATACTTATTGAGGAAGACATGTCCTTCCTTTGTTCGCATCAGGCTCTGCGGCGCCAAGGCTCTCCCAATTCTGCTTGGAGATTTTAAAGGACATGTAAAGTCATTCACTTCATGTGAATGTAACGACAAAAACTTTATGTATATTTACTAATTAAACTTTAAATATTACCTTAGAAAGAAGCACATCAAATTCATCTTTGCCAACCGCAAAACTTATCTTTAACATTAAGTCAAATATCATTATAACATTACATTACAAAACCTATATATATATATTGTGCAGTGTAAAAGGTATAAACCTATATACTGTATATACCATTACAAAATATTTTTTACTGAGAAAATATTGGATCAGAGAGCCAGAGATAGCTAGCCTACCGGACTGCATGCACGTGGCGGATATTTGGAATAAGCTTATAGGATCTTTACACTTTAGACTAACTTTTATCAAACCCTAATAAGATGAAAGCTTTATTTGATTCAGTGTTTAATTACTGTTCTTTTGAAAGATTTACTGAGAACGTTGACAATTCCACATGCCATTTTAAAAACTATTTATTAGATTAATTTGTAAGTGGATCGCAAGTCGGGAAGAGAGTGAAAGGTACACTTGAATTGCCCACCTCCATACGTCACGTAGGCAAAAGTGGGAGGGGACACACACCTTAGAAATATTTACATCTAATTTATTAAAACAATGGGAGTTTCAGACCTCGTACTGAGACGATTTGTCACAACGAAAACTTGTTTACCAAGCGCATTGGCAAGCAAGCATTGATTGTAATTAGTTTTACCAAACACAATGGAAATTGTAAACCAGTTAAATGAATGCTAATTACTTCAGAAAACCTGGTTAGACAATGTGGCACCAGATGCTAGTTTGTATTATTTACCAAGGAAACAATATCTTTACTTATAGAACTCAGTACAAAACATATTTTTTAAACATATCGCAACAATGATTTTCTGAATCATTACTCGACAGAATCATTTATCATTTGGGAAGACTCAATCCAACATTCCAGCGATGATAAACATACACAAAAATTTGGTCGCAGGGTGTGCAGGTCCCCAAGACACGATTTTTACAGGTTATGGCTCATAAAAATAACTTGATTCAAAGATAAATTTTACACATCCACAGTGTTCATTGACAAACTTTAGTCTTACCCTGATGTTCTTTCTGGACAGCAAAGGTTTCCTCCTGGCACACCTCACATGTAGATCAAATTTGTGCAGCCTCTTTCTAATGGTAGACTCGTGCACTTTGACATCAACAGTGGCAAGAGCTACCTGTAGGTTCCGTGAGGACATTCTGGGGTTCTTAGAGACTTCTCTCAGCATCTTGCGGTCTGCTCTCGGGCTGAACTTACTGGGGCGGCCTGGCCTGAACAAGTTGGCAGTTGTGTGGAATCTTCTCCACTTGAAGATGATCTTCCGGACAGTCGAATGATTGATTTCAAATTGTTTGGAGATCTTTTTTAATCCCTTCCCAGACTCGTAGGCATCTATAACCTTCTTTCTGAAGGCCACAGAGAGCTCCTTTGATCAAGGCATGGTGACGCCGCACACTTCAACAACAAAGAGCAAACCAAACGAAATGTCTGAAGTTTAAATAAGACAGGTCTCTCCAAGATCCTCTCTAACGATGTTTTAATAATTTGCACCTGAGCTGGTGCACCTGATTCTAATTTTAGGTATTTGAAGTAGTGATAAATGTCGGGGTGTACTTACTTTTTCCACATGCAAAATTTGCATTTATATTTATTTAAATTATTCAATGGACGACAAAATGTAAATGTTTCATTATATTTGTTATATAATATCACCTTTATCTATCAATATTGTTGAAATGAAGATCAAATAGCTGTATGTTGAAATATGTTGAAAAAGGTAAAACTTTACATGGGGTGTCCTTGCTTTTTCACGTGACTGTATGTATATATATATATATATATATATATATATATATATATATATATATATATATATATATATATATATATATATATAATGTATACAAGATCGAGGCTCGTGTAAGAGCTAACATTAATCACAAAAAAAACGGACACAAAAAACATATAATAAAGGGAGTGGGAGAAAAGATGGGGAGAGAGAGTGAATCACACAAGTACAACAGTGGAGAACAGGGACATCGGTAGATCTGTGCGAGGGAGGCGGCTTGGGGGGAGGAGGCATGGGAAGGAGTGAGGGTGGTGGGAGAGGTATAAAACACATGGACACCACAAGGACTTCCATGAAAGAAGTCAGAATTTCAAAAAAGTGGATCTGGGGTGAATTAACGAGGGTAGAAAATATCAAGGTTTTGGATGGGGGAAGATAAGAGATGGTGGCGAACAGCTGTTTTAAAGACCAGGAGGGAGGAGTGGGATTGGAGAGAGTGAGGGTTTATTCCAGAGGCGGGAGAAAAGAGGAATGAAAGAGTGAAGGTGAATAAAGAGTCTTGATTTTGGCAATTTCGCCAGAAGAGGGTTGCTAGCAGATCTTGTGCGACCTGTCGGAATATTTGGGGGACAGAGCACAGAGAGAGCTGGGGGAGCAAGGCCGGAGAGGAGTCGGTAGAAGACAGAAAGACCACCAACCTGCCTGCGCTGAGTGAGTGAAATGCCCTCAGAGTTGGCTTCATCACGGGAGATTCCAATGATTCTAAAAGCCTTGGTTACAACCGCGTGAAGCCGAGCTAGGTGTGAGGCAGGAGCACCACCCCAGAGGAGGGAGCAGTATTCCATTGAGCTTTGGATTAAAGCCTTGTATGTTGTGAGGAGCTCAGGTGTGCCAAAGAAGGACTTCGCACGACGGAGGATGCCCAGTGGGCTACTGGCTTTGGAGGCCAGCATGGAAATGTGGTTTTCACAGGAAAGATCATGGCAGATAGTGAGACCCAAACAAATTTGGGAAATGTTAATAAAAGTTTAATTTGTACAATATCCATTTTGGAAGTACATTTGCACTCAAGAAATGTAAACTTATAATTACAATAAAAAAGAAAACACTATTTCTCTTTCTTCAGGTGAAGTTGTTGAAAAAAGCAAAGTATCGGTAATTGTTGTGTTCAGCGGAGAACGCAGATTTAGTCCTTTTATTGAGGTACTTTGGAAAAGAAACATTACAGGAAATATATGGATTGCAAGTGAATATTGGGCAACTTTCAAACCATACGCTTCTGAAAGATTTGCTCACATATTTCAGGGGACCATTGGTTTTGCTCTCCAGCGAGGTTCAATCCCAGGTTTTTATGAATTTCTTCTCAATCTTCGGCCATTCTTCCAGAATTCACTTTGTGAACACGTCACTGAATCGAGAAAATATCCACATGAAATTAACTTTGAAACAGGAAGACAATATCACAAAACAACCATTTCAAATGCTGGAAATGCAACAATGACGAGGAAATGCACGCGTCTTACAAGTTGTCTTCACGAAAAACTGGAATTAAACAATAATTACACAACGAGTGGTATTCATAATAAAAGGATGTTTTTACATGAAATGATGTTTACATTTTACAATAAAAGGATTGGACAGGAAACAACACATATGTCCAATCAATTTATGAATGATAGTGTTTTATATTATGAAAATAACAACAATATTACTTGGGAAACAAAACAAACAAAATTCCCAAATTATTGCTGCAACATAGAAGGCTCAGAAAATGCATTTCTTTTGGAATTCTGGGAAATGACATTCAACTGCTCGTGGAGCATTTCCTCTACAAAACTACGGAATTGCAACTGTTTTGAAGATCTCAGACATTTTAAAACAGAATTCACTGATGTGTCTCACATGAGAGTGACGTACCGCTCATACACAGCTACATCTGCCGTTGCTCATGCTTTGCACGATTTGCAACAATGTATTCCTGGTCGAGGTCCATTAGACAATGGCACTTGTGCTGTGATTACAAACTTCAAATCATGGCAGGTAACAAGAGAGTAAACCATCATTCAAATATATTGTTTATTGATATTCATGCTTTCATGCTTTGAAGCTTTCATGCTTTCATGCTGCAACATATCCCAAAAAATTACCACAACGTCATTTTTTTCTCAATTGATTTAGATTTGGTGATGGTTAAAAAAAAACTACATATATATATATATATATATATATATATAATTATATATATATACTGTACTGTATATATATATATATATATATATATATATATATATATATATATATATATATATATACATACATACATATATATATATATATATATATATATATATATATATATATATATATATATATATATATATATATATATATACATACAGACTTGGTATTTAATATGGAATATTTTTTTTTCTTGACTTGGGTTTACTTTCTGAACTCCGTATATCAATCTGGTAAGTTTCTTTTACCCTTCGGTGATGTCTTTGTTGAAAGAACCATGTCACTGATTGTCTTTCGCAGCAAGACGTCAACAACAGGATTATATCACAGGTGGCGTGACAAAATGTAAGGACAGGTACATTTGACGATTGGCTTCACAATCGGGTATATAAGGGTTGTTGCGTTCTGTATTAGTGGAAAATAACTGCTGCACATCTACAAAAGTTATTGCCGCTTCCTCTGGAGATGGTCCGTCAACTTGACAATGCTGTCTGTCATGCAGTGGTGGCTTTACGAAATTCTGGCATGAAACATCGTGCTATTGCTCGGCAGTATGGCATCACTCAAGGACAGGTGTCAAATATCCTGAAACGAAATGCTCAGAGGGGTGTCCCTACTCCAATACCGAGGCCAGGACGTCCACGCAGAACCACAAGGAGAGATGATCGCCAGCTGCACCGGTAGTCTGCAATGGCCGCACCAAGTCAGCTAATCGGCTTAGGGCTGAGTGGCAACAAGTGACAAATGTGCCTGCATCCAGAAGGCTAGTCAACCAACGACTGGTTCAAGCAGGCTATCGTGCCAGGCATCCCCTGAGAAAGCCATGCCTGACCAGACAACACAGCCAACGCTGATTGCAGTGGACCAGAGAGCACCGTCAATAGCAGCCAGGACACTGGAATCACGTGACCTTCAGTGACGAGTCTAGATTTCTGGTCTATCGTCAAGATGGCCACGTCCGAGTGCGCAGACAAGTGCATGAAGCCCAAAACGAAGATTGTATAGTGCCAAGAGTCCAAGCTGGAGGTGGTGGTGTGACCATTTGGGCTGCTTTTCATGCAGGGGGCAAAACTGACCTGGTTGTTCTGAATGGAAACCTGAACCAGTTCAAGTACAGGGTCATTCTGGAAGAAACATTGCTTCCATTTGCTCGTGCAGCCTTTCGAGGAAACTTTGTCTTCCAAGATGACAATGCACGGCGTCATTGTGCTCGCATGATCCAACACTTTCTTGCTGACCGTGGTGTAGAGCATATGGAGTGGCCTGCCATGTCCCTGGATATGAATCCGACAGAGAACTTGTGGGCAGAATTAACGCATCAAATCGACAACTTGGACCAGCAGCCTGCCTCTGTGCGTGAATTGCAGCAGGCTATTGTCACTGCATTGCAAGCGATTCCTGTCCAAACCTTGACAAATCTCGTGAACAGCATGCCTCGACATGTACATGCTCTCCTGAATGCTCGTGGGGGTTACACGAAGTACTGAACTGTAATTTTACTGTCCGTAATCCCAGTCATAATTTAGATTTTGTTTTGGTTGAATTTTTTTTTGGCTAATGTGCAAAATAAAGAGATACTTCTGGAAAACGTACAGAAGTTTAACACAGTACTGTTCACGAATTGAGTTCGATATCAGTTTACATCACTTTCAAGGATCAATTTATTTGCTTCGAAATGTCAAATGTGGTTTTTGTTTCTTTTAAAGGTCACATTAACAAAATCTAGAATAATTTCAACATAATTCCAATGAACTTTTGGTTCTAAGTCATCTTGAAAAGTAAGTTGACGTCTTTTCGAAGCTGCTCCATGCGCTCACGCTTTCGAAGCCAAGTGATATTTCTCAATCGTGTTTTTGTCGAGACTGTATCTATCTTTCGGTGTATGTACCTATAGCGTATCTTTTGGAAAATTTTCGGTGCTAATTTTTCGTACATGTATACACAATCGTCGTTTAATGGTATCGAGTATTCTGCGGCCTAGTACTCGTAGGCTTGGACTACCATACGGATTCCGACCTTGTGGATTGTTTTCCTCTCAGCGATTCGTCGAATGCGCTGAAATTATTTTCGTTCACTGTTTCGTCCCAGTAATTCACCCCGTACCTCCTTGTTTAATATCTGTACTCACAAAAAAAAAAAAAAAAAAACCCCAAATTTTTTTTCCCCTTCCCAGGTCTTATTCGTTTATTTGTTCTTTTTGTTCGTTCGTTCTTCGTTCGCGATCACGCGGTTAGAAATGTATAATCTCTCCCCTGAACAACTATTTTCTCTCATATATTTCTATCTATAATTCCAGTAATCTCTGTCTGTACGTTTGTCTGTGACCGCTGTTTCTCGACAACCACGGGTCCGATATACTTTTAACTTGCCAGGTATATTGCTGGGGACCCGAGGATGTGCCTTTTCAAGGTTTCATATTAATCGGACAATTACTTACCGAGCTATGTCCAAAAAACGATTCAACCAATCAGAGAGCAGCGAACTATCGCGTGTGCCTAACGTGGCGGACACACTCTGCCTCGGATGGCACATTTGAGAGCGTATTCATTTATTTCACGTTTGCAAACTATGTTGGCGTTAAACTATGTTTTAATAAAGTTTTAAAACTAATAAAAACGAATTTGCGATTCATTCGCTTTCCTGCGCGTTTGTGCACGCGATGGCGATTTCTTTACCAAACTCCGGAAGCCGTTCGCTTTGGACCAAACCATTTCATGTAAATAGAGGGGGGGGATATAATTTTAGATATAGATATAGTACGGGCAATGCCCTAGTATATTATAACACCCTTTTCTTCTTTTCCTACAAAAGGATGCTTTCGTCTTGCTCACCAAATCTATTCATTCCAAAAAATATATATAATACCATCTCTTACAGTTCCTCCTTTCTACATTCCCTAAACTATCCAGAACTCCATCCCTCCTCCAGTGTCCTCAAACGTATTTTTGACTCGAAGGTCTCAAACTCATTTTGCAAAAAATGTTCGTTTCCCATGAATCGTACACTTTTCAAAATCCAATCTCACCCCTCCCCTCCAAATCCTCCCCATCACCCATCCCTTTCAAATCTCCCCCCTTGCCCCTTCCCTCCCCTCCCTCCTAAACTCCCCCCACACCCCTCCCCTCCGAGACTCTCCCTCGCTCCTCCCCTCCTAGACTCCCCTCTCACCCCTCCTCCTCAAAGCATCCTCCCTGCTTCTTCCTCCTTCCAACTTTCACCTTCATCTCCCCAAACCTTCTGCCTTGCTCTTCCCCCTCCTCAAATAACACCTCACTGTGCCTCACCCAATCTCCATCAAACCTTTTGTCCGCCCCATTCTTCCCTTTCTCCAAGCAATTCTGAAATCTCTGACACACCTTCAACAGCTCTCCCTACCTCTTCCTCCTCTTCCACATCTTACCCTACCCCTCCCCCCCCTGTTCTGGACCCGATGCTCCCCCTTCCTCTTCATTAACGGTATGGACCTCAAATATCCGGGGCCTTCGCTCAAACTTGACTGACCTCTCCATACAGGTTGCTTCTGACAAACCAGATGTGATCTGCTTAACAGAAACTTTCCTCCTTCATGATGTCTCTGATGCCTTGGTATCTCTCCCAGGTTACTCCCTCCTCCGGTATGATAGACCTGAGCCTCGTCCTGGAGGTGGGGTTGCTATCTTTATAAAAAACTATCTTCCTCACTCGCCCTCCACTGCCCTCTCTCCACCTCACCCCCAGGAATACCTTTGGCTACGGCTTCCCCTTCGCTCCCACCTTTTGTTCATATGTGTGTTGTACCGTCCAGCAATCAGCGATGACTTCATCTACATCTCACTGTCTGATAATATGGACCAACTTCTATCTACCCATCCCAACTCTCTCTTCCTCATATGTGGTGATTTCAATTGTCACCATGCCAGTTGGCTGGGTGTGGGTACCTCTCTCACCAGCCATGGCTCTTCAGCAAAGGACTTCTGCGACTCACTGGGACTGACACAATCTGTCAATTTCCTGACCCGGATCTCAGTCAACGGAGCATCTTCTCTTCTGGATTTGGTTATGAAAAACTTCCCTGAAAATGTCTGCTGCTCTTCTTCTGCTCCAATCGGCTCATCTGATCATGTGCTTGTCAAAGTGGACATCTCTCTGACCATTCACAGAGAGCCTCCTCAGCGTCGACGAGTCTGGCATTTCACTCAGGCCAACTGGCACGGTCTTCAAGCAGCCATCAATCATCTGGACTGGTCTCCCATCTCTACCGCCTCTGACATCAACTCATCCTGGGAATTCTTTCAAAGTAAATTGCTCTCTCTCATGCACAGATTTATACCATCTCGTCTTCAGTTGTCATACCCTTCCTCCTGTCCATGGTACACGGAATCTTGTGGTGAGGCTGTTGCCCTGAAACAACTTGCTTTCGTCTCCTGGAAAGCAAATCCAACGGAGGGAAATCTCATTTCCTTTCACAAAGCCCGAAACAAGTGTGTGTCCACCCTCAGGAGAGCCAGGAAACAATATCTCACCATTCTCAAGACCGAACTCTCTTATCTGTCTCCCTCTTCCAAATCCTGGTGGCGTCTGGTCAAATCTGTTTCTGGTGTTTGTTCCCCCTCCATCCCCTCCCTCACCTCAAACGGCTTAACGGCTGACTCCGCACGTGAAAAAGCTGAATGCCTCAACTCTGTGTTTGCCTCTAAATCTTGTGTCCCAAACCCATCCCTCTCTGTACCCACCGTACCCAGTCATACCCAGCTGCTCCTGGACTCTGTGTCCTTTCCTCCTGACAAGGTGGAAAAGTTTCTGTCAACCCTCGACTCTGATTCTGCAACTGGTCCTGACGGCATCAGCCCACGGGTCCTAAAATCATGTTCTTCTGCTCTTCACTCCCTCTTTCTGTTCTCTTCACCCTCTCTTTTGCTCAAGGTCATCTGCCATCTGCTTGGAAATCAGCCAACATCACCGCTTTGCACAAAAAAGGTGCAAAAACAGATCCCAGCAACTACAGACCAATCAGCCTTCTGCCAATTATCAGCAAAGTCATGGAATCCATCATTGCTTCAGATATTAAATCTTTCCTCTTCTCCAATGGCTTGATCTCTGATCATCAATTTGGTTTCAGACCTGGTCACTCTACTCTGGACATGCTGCTTCTGCTTTCTCAACAATGGATGGAGGTCCTCAACGCCAAACAGGAAATTAGAGCTGTCTCCCTTGACATTTCACGTGCCTTCGATACGGTCTGGCACCCTGCTCTGCTCTCCAAACTCTCCTCCTTTGGTATCCATGGAAATCTCCACGCATGGCTGGCGGACTTCCTCTATGGTCGTAGTCAACGTGTGGCCCTGAATGGGTTTCTCTCATCTCCTCTTCCTGTTCAGGCTGGAGTTCCCCAAGGTAGTGTTCTGGGCCCTGTGCTTTTTCTGGTCTTCATCAATGATCTCTCTGACTCTCTTGAAAATCCTCTCTATCTCTTTGCTGACGACTCTACTCTCTGTCGCTCCATTCCTCATCCCTCAGATCGGCAGTCTGCAGCCTCCTCACTCTCTGCAGACCTGGACAAAATCACAGACTGGTCAAACAAGTGGAACATGTCTTTCAATCCTGACAAATCTCACACTCTTACAATGTCTCTCCGAAAGGACCGACTGGACAACCCTCCCATCTACTTTCTCAACAATCCTCTCCAAGAAGTTCTGTCGCTCAAGCTTTTGGGTCTCACTATCTGCCATGATCTTTCTTGGGAAAACCACATTTCCAAGCTGGCCTCCAAAGCCAGCCGCCGACTGGGCATCCTCCGTCGTGCGAAGTCCTTCCTTGGCACACCTGAGCTCCTCACCACATACAAGGCTTTCATCCGCAGCTCAATGGAATACTGTTCCCCCCCTCTGGGCTGGTGCTCCTGCCTCACACCTTGCTCGGCTTCATGCTGTTGAGGCCAAAGCTTTCAGAATCATTGGAATCTCCTGCAATGTAGTCAACGCCGAGGGCCTTTCACTCACTCACCGCAGGCAGGTTGGTGGTCTTTCTGTCTTCTACCGACTCCTCTCCGGCCTTGCTCCCCCAGCTCTCTCTGTGCTCTGTCCCCCCAATATTCCTTCAGGTCGCACGAGATCTGCCTGCAACCCTCTTCTGGTTAAACTGCCAAAGTCTAGGCTCTCTGCTCACCTTCACTCTTTCATTCCCCTTTTCTCCCGCCTCTGGAACAAACTCCCCCACTCCCTTCAATCCCACTCCTCCCTCCAGGTCTTTAAAACAGCTGTTCACCACCATCTCTTATCTTCCCCCATCGAAAACCTTGATCTTTTCTACCCCCGGTAATTCACCCCAGAGTCCTTGCAGTGTTCATATGTTTTAATCCTCTCCCACCTCCCCCGAAGTCCTCCCGATGTCCCTGCTCTCAAATGTTGTGTTTGTGTCCTTCCCCCTCTTCCCCCTCTCTTTTGTGTCCTTCCCCCTCTCTCCCCATCTTGTCTACCGCTCCCCTTGTTTTTTGTGTTTTGTGTGTCGGTTTGTCTTTTTGTGTGATTAATGTTAGCTCTTTCACGAGCCTCGATCTTGTATACAAAAAAAAAAAAAAAAAAAAAAAAAGGTCACCCCCACAAAAAAAATATTCCATATTAAATGCCAAGTCTGTATATATATATATACATACATATATATACATACATATATATATATATATACATACATATATATATATATATATATAATTATATATATATATATATATATATATATACTCGCTTGGCTCGGCTCGCTCCGCTCGCCTCACCGAGCGTCGTTACTGAGCAACAGGCTTATTTTAGCTGAGGATAATGACTGCACCTGAGTTGCTGTGTTGTCATGATTTACACCAATCATAATACAAACAATTATTTTGCACAAATGTATTTGTTGTGTTTGTGATATTACATTTTTATCGGCAATTTAGGTTGAAGATTTAGGTTGAATGTTTTTTTTTTTCAAGAAAGAACCCCTCAGCACATAAATAGGGGAGGGGTAGGTGCAGATTGGAAGATTGGGACGATTACACCTCACCACCACGTAATTTAAAACACCTCACCACCACGTAATTTAAAACACCTCACCACCACATAATTTAAAACACCACACCACCACATAATTTAAAATACCTCACCACCACATAATTTAAAACACCTCACCCCCAAGTATTTTAAAACACCTCACCCCCCACGTAATTTAAAACACCTCACCCCCACCTAATTTAAACACCTCATTATCAAGTAATTTAAAACACCTCACCACCACATCATTCAAAAAACCTCACCACCACATCATTCAAAATACCTCACCACCACGTAATTCAAAACACCTCACCACCATGTAATTCAAAACCCCTCACAACAACGTAATTCAAAACACCTCACCACCACAGAATTAAAAACACCTCACCACCACGTAATTCAAAACCCCTCATGACCACGTAATTCAAAACACCTCACCACCACATAATTAAAAACACCTCATCCCCACGTAATTCCAAACACCTCACCCCCACGTAATTTAAAACATCTCACCCCCACCTAATTCAAAACACCTCACCACCACGTAATTCAAAACCCCTCACGACCACGTAATTCAAAACACCTCACCACCACATAATTAAAAACACCTCAATACCAAGTAATTCAAAACACCTCACCACCACGTAATTAAACACACCTCACCCCCAAGTAATTCAAAACACCTCACCACCACATAATTAAACACACCTCACCACCAAGTAATTCAAAACACCTCACCAGTCACCATCACTTAATTCAAAACACCTCACCACCACTTAATTCAAAACACCTCACCACCACGTAATTCAAAATACCTCACCACCACGTGATTTCAAAACACCTCACCACCACATAATTCAAAACACCTCACCACCACGTGATTTAAAAACACCTCACCACCACGTGATTCAAAACCACCACCACGTTATTAAAAACACCTCACCACCACGTTATTAAAAACACTTCACAACCACGGAAACAAAAGTTTCAGGGAGTAGTTCAGTGACAACACAGACACTGCCCAGATATGTAGATATATAGATCGATGACTGAGTGTGCCTGAGTTGCTGTTTTGTCATGATGGACACCAATCATAATACAAACAATTATTTTGCATAAATGTTTTTGTCATATACGTGATATTACATTTCATAAACAATTGAAGTTGAATACTTAAGTTGAAAAAATTAATCTTTTCAATTTTATTTTCAAAAAAAGTTTTTTTGTCAAAAAAAATTCAAAACAAAGACCCTTAAAGACATACACACGGGAGAGATAGGTTCATACCAGAAGTTTGGTACGATTTTACAAAAGTTTGAGGTAGTAATTCAGTGACAAGACAAGACAGACACTGCACATATATATTTATAGATATGCTGTGTATATATATAAGATAGATAAAATATGTTGACATAAATAGATTAGCGTGGATCGGGATGCTGTGCTTGCCTCACTATACATCGCTGCAGAGGCACAGGTTTGTTTTAACTTAGGATAATGACTATATGAGTTGTTGTGTTGTCATGATTTAAACCAATGATAATGCAAACATTTCTTCTGCTCCAATTTATTTGTAATATCAGTGATGTTACATCTTTATAAGCAATTTAAGTTCAAGATAGTGATAACACTTCACTGTAAACAATACAACATGTCGCAGTTCTTGGAAGGTGAGGCAACTGCTTGATAGCGAAACGAATATTGTCAGGGTGGCCAACGCGTGATGATCCTACATACAGTTGACCATGTGTGAAGACCGGTTGTTCTAGCCACAAGCACACCCGAGACAGACTCTGCCCCTGACTCTTGTTTATGGTCATGGCGAAGGCAATTCTCACTGGGAACTGACGTCGCTGCCAATGGAATGGGAAAATCCCATCTGTAGGTTGAAGAGTGATGCTAGGGATAAACACACTGCGACCTGCATTGTCACCATTTGCAATAATAGCCTTTAGGAGGCGGCCACAGATAACTTCTTTCACGATTAACCGTGGTCCCATTGCAGAGTCCTTGCTTCGGGTTGAGGTTGCTGAGCAAGATTAAAGGCATGCCATCCTGGAGTGAGAGTTGATGGGGTGGCATTCCAGCAATGTTAAGGGAATTGAGATAATCAGTTGGGAAACGTGTGGCATCGTCATCATTTATTGTCTTGTCTGCACTTTGACAAAGTGTTGGTGTTCCAGGAAATGTATCTGACATGACTTCATTGATGTTATCCACCAATGTGTTATTTGGTGCTGATATTGCACGATCGGCCATCCACTTATGGTCTGTGTGGTGTCGGTGAAAGTCAGGAAAGACCCAGTCAATGACTTCACTCATGGATCTCTTGATTGTTTCACGTGAGGTGCTGTCAATTTGCATGCACATTTCCTCTGGTATTTCAATGCATGCCTCATTGTTGTAGGGTAGCTATCCGTTGCCAAGTTGTAGTAGCCAACGATCAAACTCCCTCAATTTTTTTTAGCACGTCCATTCATAAGCACATGCATATTCTCGGTAAGGTGGAATATCTTGAAATGTTGCCACAACACAGAATATTTCAGAGGGGCATTGACAATCTGGGCACGTGATCCATGTTTAATAACAGGAAGCACCTGTCTAAAGTCTCCAGCAAGAACTATTACTTTTCCCCCAAAAGGTATGTCTTGGTTGGTGATGTCTCGTAATGTATGGTCAAGTGCCTCACGTAGGTCCCTGTGACTCATTGGAGCCTCGTCCCATACAATAAGGTTTGCTCTATGAATTAGGTCAGCAAGAACACTTTGGTGAGATATTGATCATGTTGTTGAGTCAGTGACCATGATGGGGGCTTTGAACATGGAATGAAATGTACCTCCACCCAGCAGAAGTGTAGCCGCAATACCACTTGAGGCAACAGCAAGAGAAACACTGATTTTATCACTGTGCAGGGTGTGTGCAGCAGCTAGCAGAGTGTTCAGTGTATAGGTTTTACCTGTCCCACCTCTTGCATCCAGGAAGATAGCCAATGGTTCCTTTTTCTGTAAAGCAACTATAACAGTGTCATATACCTCACGTTGAGAGTGTAGAAGTGCATTTGGGCCATGCAAGCGTTGGTTTACAAAGTTTCTCAAAGTTTTAAAATCATAAGCAAGTTCCTCCTGAATAATCATTGGCAGTTGTGGTTGTGCAATATTTCCATTGATTGCTTGCACTGTTGCACGCAAATCATTTGTGACATTTGGCAGATGAAACACAGAAAGTTGTCTGTTGTGGTGTTGAAGGCGACGCTCAACGTCCAGCAATACCATTGCACGCAGGAGTTGATGATCAGCTTGTTGAGGAACCCGAGGAAGAAAGTCATCCCACCAGTGCATATGGTGATGGTCGAAGAGCATAACTGGGTCAGCAGGGTTTGAAAAGAGTAGGAGGGTCACAAAGAGCTCCCTGATTTGTGGGCACATTTGTGTTGCTTCTGCATCTGTCAATGCAAAATCCCATTCTCTTTCATTTTGAAGGAGACCAAGCGCCTCACTGTTACATGCTCCTCCCCAAACCCCGGTCACGGTGTACCTCTGAGCCCCGAGAGGAGTCACGGCAGAAAGATGTGTTATTCTGTGTGTCAAAGATCAATGGTGAAACCACACCAATTGTTACCAACAAACAAGTATTGTATTAAGGTCACACAAGAATAACAGCACAATAATAATATTAATCAATTGTACAAGCAATATATCATTCCTATGATGGTACCATCAGTTTCGTACAATATAACTCACTGTGCTCCAAGTGAGTGAAAATAACATTCCCAATGTCTCTGTCCCAGCTTCAAACCAGAGTCGATCCACGCTCCAGTGATCGACAGAACGATGTTGTACCGAGACCAGAATCCCGTTCGGTTGACAGTCACACTGCCAAAGATGGGCAAAGGTATCCTCAAGAGGCAACTGGGAAATCACACCTTCGGGTATGGACATTCAACGGCTCACAAACGGCGAACCGCAAATTAACCTTTGGGTATGGACGTTCAACGGCTCACAGACGACGAACTGCAAATTCCCACTCAAAATCCACGTTACACACACACACACCAGATTAACGTCTGGATGGTTGTGAAAATGGTTGAAGCGAGGTGAAGAGCCTAGAGCGATGCGAAATCGGTCACGAGGCAAAATGGCCAACCGGCCCGTACTCGAGACGTAATGGCACTCCAACGATTCTCTTCGGAATCAACCGCAAAACCTGTCACGCAGGTTTATCTGTCTCAGCGATAACAACTCTGTCGCAGGAATCCCTTTCCCAGGAAACCCCAAAGTTCGCTAGTGACCTCCGTTTGCCAACGTTTGCTCCAGACCTCCAAGCAGCTCGGCTCCTTCTCCGACCTCACTTGCTCCACCTCCTTTTCCTCCTCTTCTTCCTCTTCTTCATCCGGTTCCCGATGAGGTTTCTGGTTTCTTTTAAAACACTAAATTTTTTACCTTTTGAAAACAGTAATCTCTATTTCACTTAAACGATAACAACAATAGTACATGGAACCAAAAATGTTTACAGTGGATGAGAACCACAACAACGGAAGTGACGAATCTGTAACACTCACATGCACTTTGGAAAGTTTCATGGCACTGACCATTAATAGCCCTAAGATAGTCATATGATGTTGCACCTTTGCTGTGATCATGATTCAGTAGCATTCGAAGGTAGTAGACATCTCCAGCTAATGGGTGGACATTGAGTACTCTACCAATTGTTTTGAATGCACCCTGGCGTGGAGTCCATGTCTTTGTATTGTTTTTCCAAACAAAATTTTCTGGAAAATCACAATATCTGACCTTGGTGCTGGGATTGATATGGTTGTAATTGAAGAATCCCACCATTTCAGTCGTTTGGCTTTGGTTTGTAGATTGACGCTCATGACCCTCTTCAAAGTAGACCATTTAGTGGTCAGGAAGGTGTACACGTAAGGCATACACAGCTGGATGGCGCCCACTAATATTGAAACAGAAAATACGCCAGCATGCCTCCATAGAGCCAAGGGAACGTAAATCTTGTTACCCTTATATTTCATTCCGTGAGCTTGCAGTAGTTTCTCGATCTGCCTCAGCACATTGCACCTGCACCATAGCTCTGTCATTGCCCTTGTGAACATACTTGAATAGATATTTTGCTGCAAGGGCCGAGCAGCATACTTCACAATTTATGTGAGCCTTATATCTGATGCTGGAGTATGGATTATACGGGATAATCCAGCTGTTGTCCACAGTGCGGTGATTGTGTATGATTTGGCTACCACCTTGCAGTGAAGAGCGGCGACGATATATGGGGTAGGTATGATTGTCATCCCATTTTGTAACATTAGAGAATGCTTTGGGATACCCTTGTCACACACCCCATTTGTCATGCAAGGGGCATTTGGCTTCTCTGGTCCACAAGGTCCATGTACCATGCACTGCAGGATAATGTCCTGGGGGCGTTGTGCTTGAACACGTTGTAAGGAACACTCCTCAAATGTTGTGGGATCAGACGGTAGTTCTGCACAAACTAAACTGTCCACATCATCAGCCGAGCACAGTCTGTTAGCTTGCTCGAGAATAATAGGAATATGAGCATGTGGTAATACTCTCTTCTGAAATTCCACGACATATAGGTGGGCAACTGCTTTCCCAAAGATGCTGTCCTTTTTTTAAAATCTCATCAAGGTACTCCCTAAGCTTCTCCTTGAAGACTCTTGCCACAATGTCTGGCCTGCCTGAAGCATTTTGTCCAAGGAGAAGAACATCCTTGATTTCTTGCCAGTTAGGATTACATGTAAATGTTATAAACAGATCAGGTTTGTGATACTTTCTTACGATGGCCATCGCATTTTGAAGCCGATGGTGCATGTGTCGTGGCCCTCCAGCAAAAGATGGTGGCAAGATGACACGTTTGCCAATGACAGGATTTCCAGGAGTACCAGCAATGTCATGAGCATGGACCATATCACAAAGGTTGTTGTACAGCTCAACACGTAGTGCTTTCTGGTTGTTCTGTAGGTAGTAGAGACGTTGGTTTTCTGCTGTTGCAAATGCCATGCAACAGTATTCTTGGAAAAGACGTCTTGATCTGAACAGTGCATCTGATTGGTTCAAACTCTGCTGGATATGGTATGCATAGAACTCTCTTGCAACTATGCGCTTGTTCATAGTTTGTCCTGTTTGTGGGTTGACGTGGTTTAAACCAAGGTGCGAGCCATCTGTACCACCAGGGAAAAGAAGAACAAAGTGAATAGGGTCTACCGAACAACGTGTGTCAGACATTGTGTGCAATCCACCACCCCTCAGCTGCAGTATCAAGTCATGCCGATCAGGTTCATCACCCATTAAAACTGATACTGTTTAAAAACTGATACCCATTAAAACACACGTTTGCACGTAATTCAGAGCGAAAAGCGATTGCGTTTTTTCACCTTTTATGCGATCGTGTTTTGTGTCGATTTTGTGCGATATGAATTAAACGTCTTTGAAACAGCTGTAAAACGTCTTTCCACAACCCTTCCGTAACCGATTGAAGCAGTTTATTGCCACTCAAAATGGCATTTTAACAGTTGTCTGGCTTTTAAAATCTGAGACACGTTCAAAACAAATGAGATCCGTGAAGCGAGTTGGTCGAGTTGTGCTAACCAAGATGGCGACACGGCGGCTACAGTTTTCACGGAGTATGAGCGTTCTATATATTTTCAATTCAGTGCGCCAGACTCGCTCATGTACTTGATTTGTGGCACAGACATGGCCATTGGGCCTTCACGGTGTAATTTGTGCGAGGCTTTTGTCCGAGTGAGCTTGAGTCGAGAGGGCGAATGTATTGGTTGAGAATGTACGGGACTACCTTCCCCCGTCCGGCAACGCTGGTACTGGAGGGCATCACAGGATCGGTGAGTCTCCAAAAGCTGCTTCGTGCTGTTGTCGCGAAGATGCTGGATGATGTCATGATTGTTGTGCTGCTCTCCTACCATGAGAACTGCAACGTCATTGTTGACTGGCCCTCCCCTTCCTCCCCTCCCCCTCCCCCTCTCCCTCCCCCTCCCCCTCCACCCTCTCCCTCCCCCTCCATCCTCCCCTTCCCCCCTTCCCCTCCTCCCTCGCCCCTCTCCCTCCCCTCCCCTCCCCCCTCCATCCTCCCCTTCCCTCCCTTCCCCTTCCCCCTCCCTTCCCCCTCCAGCCTACCCCCTCCCTTCCCCCTACACCCTACCCCCTCCCCTTTCCCCCTCCCCTTCCCCCCTCCCCTTCCCCCCTTACCCTCCCCCTTTCACCCTCCTCCCCCCTCCCCCTCCCCCTCCCCTACCCCCTCCCTCCCCCTCCCTCCCCTCCCCCTCCTCTCCCCACCCCTCCCCTCCCCCTCCCCCTCCTCTCCCCTCCCCCTCCCTTTCCTCCCTCCCCTCCCCTTCTCCCTCCCCCCTCCCCCTCTCCTCCCCTCCCCTCCGTTCCCCTCCCCTCCCCTTCCCCCTCCCCTTCCCCCTCCCCCCTCCCCCGCCCGGCAATGCCGGGTACTTCTGCTCGTTGAACATAAAACACAGTTTGTGTGTGTGTGTGTGTAATGTTACCGATAGACTCCTAAACAGAGAGGCTCACGTACTTGATATTTGGCATAGACATGGCCATTGAGCCAGGGAAGAACATGGCCTACCTAACAAAAAATATTTCATAATATTTTTTACCATATTTTTACCTCAGCGCATTTCAGCGAGGAATATTATACACGGAACGTGATGTTCCAACCTTGCCACCATAATCTCACAGTTACGCGTTCGCACGTAATTCAGAGCGAAAAGCGATTGCGTTTTTTCACATTTCAGCGAGGAACATTGCCATTCACACCACATAGGTTTTTTTTTCTTTCATCTTTAGATCCATATTTTTTGCCATAACGTAGCGCATTATGGCTCGCTCGAGCTCGAGTTAGCCAATCACCTGGGAGCATGAGGCCACTTTGGCCACACCCACGACACGACGCAGAGTTGCAATCTTGACGAAGACTGACTGTGATAAAGGCAATGGCACCGAAGAAAAGAAATTTGTCGCGTTCAACCTCCCGAGCAAGGAAAATCGCTGATCAGAGACTCCATGAAACCGATGAAGATACTTTTCACCACCGACAAGCCAATCAAGAACGTGTCTCTAGATTCAGACAGCAAGAGACAGAAGATGAGAGAACGGCACGTCTAAACGCCAATCAACAACGTCTGGCGAGGGCCAGACAGCGAGAGACAGAAGATGAGACAAACTGTATTTCAAACTGTATTTCAAACAAACTGTATTTCCCATCTACACGGCCATGTATTCCTATTAACGTTACGTAAAGTACATAAATTGTGTGGATTACATCATTTGTGGATGTGATAAATTGCCAGTAACCATCGATATCCCTCCCCTTCCCCCCCTACCCCTTCCCCTTCCCCCTCCCCCTCCCCTCCCCCCTCCCTCTCCCCAGCCCCCTCCCCTTCCCCCCTCCTCCCCTTCCCCCTCCCACCTCCCCCCTCCCCCCTCCCACCTCCCCCTCCCCTCCCCCCTTTTCTCCCCTCCCCCCTCCCCTCCCCCCTCTTCTCCCCTCCCCCCGTTCCCCTCCCCGCCCCTTCCCTCCTCCCCCTACCTCCCCCTCCCCCTACCTCTCCCTTTCCCCCTCCCCCCTCCCCCATCCCCTTCCCCCTCCCTTCCCCCTCCCCTTCCCCCTCCCACCGTTTCCCTCCCCTCCCTGGCCCGGCAATGCCGGGTACTTCTGCTAGTCTCTTATATAGTAGATATATTGTCGCGTGATTCCCCAGGTAAACACCACAGGGATCACGAATGGCCAAAGCAAGCTTTAACTCTGAGGTGACAATGAAATGCGGACTATATATATATATATATATATATATATATATATATATATATATATATATATATATATATATATATATACAGACTTGGCATTTAATATGGAATTTTTTTTTGTGGGGCTGAACTTAATTTTCAAGATGACTTAGAACCAAAAGTTCATTGGAATTATGTTGAAATTATTCTAGATTTTGTTAATGTGACCTTTAAAAGAAACAAAAACCACATTTGACATTTCAAAGCAAATAAATTGATCCTTGAAAGTGATGTAAACTGATATCGAACCCAATTCACGGACAGTACTGTGTTAAACTTCTGTGCATTTTCCAGAAGTATCTCTTTATTTTGCACATTAGCCAATTTTTTTTTTAACAAAAACAAAAGTTAAAATACGACTGGGATTACGGACAGTAAAATTACAGTTCAGTACTTCGTGTAACCCCCACCAGCATTCAGGAGAGCACGTACACATTGAGGCATGCTGTTCACGAGATTTGCCAAGGTTTGGACAGGAATCGCTTGCCATGCAGTTACAATAGCCTGCTGCAATTCACGCACAGAGGCAGGCTGCTGGTCCAAGTTGTCGATTTGACGAGTTAATTCTGCCCACAAGTTCTCTATCGGATTCATATCCGGGGACATGGCAGGCCACTCCATATGCTCTACACCACGGTCAGCAAGAAAGTGTTGGATCATGCGAGCACGATGAGGCCATGCATTGTCATCTTGGAAGACAAAGTTTCCTCGAAAGGCTGCACAAACAAATGGAAGCAATGTTTCTTCCAGAATGGCCCTGTGCTTGAACTGGTTCAGGTTTCCATTCAGAACAACCAGGTCAATTTTTCCCCCTGCATGAAAAGCAGCACAAACGGTCACCCCACCACCTCCAGCTTGGACTCTTGGCACTATACAATCTTCATTGTAGGCTTCATGCACTTTTCTGCGCAGTCAGACGCGGCCACCTTGACGATAGACCAGAAATCTAGACTCGTCACTGAATATCACGTGATTCCAGTGTCCTGGCTGCCATTGACGGTGCTCTCTGGCCCACTGCAATCTGCGCTGGCAGTGTTGTCTGGTCAGACATGGCTTTCTCAGGGGACGCCTTGCACAATAGCCTGCTTGAACCAGTCGTTGGTTGACTAGCCTTCTGGATACAGGCACATTTGTCAGTTGCTGCCACTCAGTCCTAAGCCGATTAGCTGACTTGGTATGGCCATTGCGGACTAACCGGTGCAGCTGGCGATCATCCCTCCTTGTGGTTCTGCGGGGACGTCCTGGCCTCGGTATTGGAGTAGGGACACCCCTATGAGCATATCATTTCAGCATATTTGACACCTGACATTGAGTGTTGCCATACTGCCAAGCAATAGCATGCTGTTTCATGCCGGAACTTCGTAAAGCCACCACTAAATGACAAACAGTATTGTCGAGTTGACGGACCATCTCCAGGGGAAGCGGCAATAACTTTTGTAGACGTGCAGCAGTTGGTTTCCACTAATACAGAATGCAACAACCCTTATATACCCGATTGTGAAGCCAATCGTCATATGTACCTGTCCGTACATTTTATCACGCCACCTGTGATATAATCCTGTTATTGACTTCTTGCTGCGACAGCCAATCAGTGAAATGGTTCTTTCAACAAAGAAATCACCGAAGTGTAAAAGAAACTCACCAGATTGATATACCGTGTTCAGAAAGTAAACCCAAGTCAAGAAAAAAAAGAAAATTCCATATTAACTGCCAAGTCTGTATATATATATATATATATATATATATATATATATATATATATATATATATATATATATATATATATATATATATATATATATATATATACATATTTTGTATACTGAATCGAGGCTCGTGAAAGAGCTAACATTTACTTCACAAACAAATCAACCAGACAAACAAAATATATAAAAAGCGGGAGCGGAAAACAAGAAGGGGAGAGAAGGTGAAGCACACAAACACAACATTTGAGAGCAGGGAGATGTGTGGAAGGGAGAGGGCTTGGGGGGAAGAGGCATGGGAAGGGGGGGGGTGGAGGGAGAAGTATAAAACACAAGGACACCAATGACTTCCAGGACAGAAGTTGGTATTTCAAGAAAGTGGAATTGGGGTGAAATTAGCGGGGGTAGAAAAGATCAAGGTTTTGGATGGGGGAAGATAAGAGATGGTAATATATATACTGTATATATGGTATATACTGTATATATATATATATATATATATATATATATATATATATATATATATATATATACATATATATACATACAGTGGAACCTTGACTTACGAGTTTAATTCGTTCTGTGACCGAGCTCGTAACTCAATTTGCTCGTTTCTCAAATCAAATTTCCCCATTAAAATGCATTGAAATGCTATTAATCCGTTCCAGCCCGCCAAAAACCACACCAATTTTTTTTTTAATATGCAGCACTGTATATATAAAAATATCTCGCGCTTTATATTTCACCTGTATGCAGCATACAAGTTGGAAGGATAGCCTGGACTGGAGGTACGCACACTTGACTCTAAACTGTCCAGCCTGGGTTTGAATCCCGACCCAGCTATAACCTGTCATGTCGGTGTTTCACAGGCAGGGTGATTCATCAATGTGTGTACCGCTAAACTGGGCGCCCCGTTTGCGTCCCATTAGTTGTTGGATGTTAAGGATCTCACCGTGTCTTCCACAAAGAGAAGGCGAGCTATCGCCGGCACTCTGAACAAGTTGTGGCCTGGCATGCTCTTCTCCTCTGCCGTTATATACGTCCTCCTCGGCATCTTTTTCCAGAAGAGCCCTGTCTCGTCACAGTTGAAGATTTGCTGGGGGATGTATCGTTCGGCTTCTATCAGTTTGGCAAAAGTTATAATAAAATCTTCAGCTGCCTTCACATCCGCCTCACCAAGTCGACAACACGCACACCTCGCTCATGTTTTTCGACGATTGCGTGTTTTATATCCAAGCACATCATCCTCTTCTTCTTCTCAGTACTACCCTTGGCACTCAATTACTTAGGACCCATGGTTAAAACTAAGAAATTTTCCAAAATAACCAACATGCGAAAACAAAACAGCAGCGATATACGGCAGATATGCTTGCACGGCAAGATAACCATGTGACCGGAACCCACCTGGTGGCGGCTGGCGTAAGCTCAAAAATAACCAACATGCGAAAACAAAGCAGCAGCGATATACGACAGATATGCTTGCACGGCAAGATAACCACGTGACCGGAACCCACCTGGTGGCGGCTGGCATAAGCTCCAAAATAACCAACATGCGAAAACAAAACAGCAGCGATATACGACAGATATGCTTACACGGCAAGATAACCACGTGACCGGAACCCACCTGGTGGCGGCTGGCGTAAGCTCGTAACTCAGATCTCGGCTCGCATCTCAAAGCAATAAACCGCCCGAGCGACGGCTCGTATCTCGGAAAACTCGTAAGTTGGTGCACTCGTAAGTCAAGGTTCCACTGTATATATATATATATATATATATACATATACATATATATATATATATATATATATATATATATATATACATATATATCTTTATGTATATCTATATATATATATATATATATATATATATATATATATATATATATATATATATATATATATATATATATATATATATACATATATATATTGTTGCGGACGCGGTTAAAGATGTTATTTACCGAGCGGTTGGTATTACCGCGACCGAACAGTTCCCCCGATTCTTCCCCAACTCACCCGATTCACCCAGACGTTGGCCAAATCGCGCTATGCCAAATCAATGATAGAAAGGACACGACGACTGGGAAAGAGGAAACGACGCAAGGGGTACAGCTCTCAAGACCTCCGGAGGAGGGTATAATTACAGTGGTGGAGAAAAGGGGTAGATTACAAGGCAGTGAGGTAAAGACACAGAAGAGATGGGCACTTAATTACCGTCTTACCTTATCCCAGACAGACCACAGACAAACGGAACAAGGCAGACTTACACAGGGATTGATGGCAGGAAGGGACAGGTAGGTCGATAGCACAAGGTGCACCTTGGCTCGGGGACAGGATAAAGCACGGTCCAGAAGATGCGGGGAGGTCTCACAGCGCTCGGAGGGGACGTCTTTCTTGCTTCAAGCTCAGCGCGCATCCGACGTCACCTCCCCCTCACTGCGCATGCTCAGCCGGGAGTGACACGCCCTCGGCTGGTTGGTTCCGCCCCACTGGGGCCGGTCCGCCGCTTCCATTGGGTGCGAGGGTTACCGGGCTCCGCCCTTGACGAGGAGCTGACAGGGAGCCCATATTTGGTAACCCCGTCGAGCACATGTTTGATGGCGGCTCGTTGGGAAGGCCTGGTGCCCTCCCAACACCCCCTACCAATCAAGCCGGAGTGAGGACGCGCACTTCCTGCGCTCGTTGTTGTTGTTGTTGTTGTTGTTGTGTGAGGAAGAGCTGCGGGGAGGTATTGGGAGGCCCTAAACTTCCTAACGGTGCCATACAATCACATTCTGGTGCAACGAAGGGTCAGAATTAATGGAAACGAGTCCTTAACTGACATAGACTAAGAATAACTAGCAAGATGTCCTATAGTTGTCTTACATGAGATGCGGTGAACCTGGGCACGACATTTAATGGGGGAACTAGGGGGAGGTCGGGTCTACAGAGTGTTGTTTACAGAAAATGGGACTAGGGAATGGGGGATTGGGGATAGTTGGGAAGTATTGAGGAAATAGGGGAATATTTACAAGCGGATATGGATGGATGCAAATCCCATATCCGCAACACTGCACCCTTCTCTACCTCGGGGCGGCCCGACCCGATAAATTTTTACCTACTTTAGTGTGGCACGCAGATGTAGTTCCCTCTACTATTAACTCAACCCTGAGTGCGACAGTTTTACAGATGTTCACAAATGAGTAAATATGTCCCCCTGCGACGTTGCACCCTTCTCCTAATAGAAACACACCCACAGGATAACCGAATCGCGGAAAGCATCCTCAAACTAAACATACAGCCGGTAGGGAGCATTATTTATACAACACTGATATTTACACTACGATCCAGGACCTGTTCTTTGAGGAACACATGCAGATGTTATGCATAGAGAGAGCACGCATGCCAGCATCGATACACCAACCCACGAGTGCCCTGTGGCCCTACGGCCTTTAATAATGTGCAGAGCACCCCGTCCAAGCACCAAAAGCACCACCCCATTACGCACAGTCAGCACCATCCGGTGCACCAATAAAGTGTTCATAAAAATGCACAATTAAGTGTCCATGGTCACCGGTGGTGTCGCAGCCGGCCGATGTTCTGCCGCTGGTCTGGCCTTCATGGAGTGCACTTGGCCTTCTGGCTTCTTTAGAAATAAAGAAAGGCGCCAACCGCGTCCATTTCTTAATTGTGGCCGTCAGGGGGCCAACTGAAAGTGGTTCACCTGTATGGCATAGGTGCCACGTTGACCCAGAGGTCCATCCACGGGTGGTGCTTGACCGCAAAAGAACTGCGGTCCATTGTGGGCGGCCACAAAAATTGCGGTCCATATGGTGTATCGATCCAGGCAGCAAGCAGCGGAAGTACAGGCCCACAACTGCGGAGCCAGCACCTCTCTCTCCTCTCTCTCTGCCCCAAAGCCAGATCCTCGGAGGTGGGAGACAAAAGAAGCCAAGTGATTAAGGTGGTAAGGGCGCAAAAGTGCACGCAGTACTAGGTAATGCACACTGGGGGCACATGGGAACCAGGTGAGACAGGTACGTTCCTACCGTACGCCCCCCCCCCACCAGGTAACCTACATTGCCCCTCCCTTTACACATCAACAACATCCCTACTGTCTTCCCCGTTCCTCCCATAAACCAAATTCGTCTTCTCTCCCTCCTAACCAATCAAATTTGCCATTTCCAACTCTCATCAAAATCTGCCATCTCCAACTCAACATCAAAATCTGCCATCACCAATTCATCATCAGTCCCTCCTAAGGAGGGAGAGATGGAATCACCCCAATGTCTCATCCACGTCGTGATGCGTCTCACAAATCCAAACAGCAATTCTCCTTTCCTGCAACACAAAACAAAGAAAACACAGGTGTGGAGTCATCAGCATCACCTCAGGCAAGTGGCTGCGTATGGTGCGACAGGTTCATCAATCCTAACTATTTCCTAAATGACTTTAACAACTTTACATTACCCGGGGTCTTTCCCTGCCAATCCATTGGCCAACTTACACTATGGGTTCTAAAAACCATTCCCATTGACCAAACTGTGGTGCTTCTCAATTTGGGGTCTCACTCCCCCGATTCATATCCTGGTGCCCTTGCACAATTTCTGGGCTGTGACGTGTAGCTCTCCCAGCAGGTCTACCCACCTGCCCACCACTGCAGTTGCCTCCCGAGCTTACCTGCTCCTTACCTAACCTATCTAACTGGGGAAGGCCCCTCCTGGCTCTGTCACCCCTTGGTGCCCTCTGGCACTGGGCTACCCGGGTCCGTCCTCCGGATCCTCGGGCCCCATCCACAACAACTACTACCGGCTCCCAGAGCCCACCTGCGGCCTCACCTGGCCGACATCCTCACAGTGGTGGAGTGCCCAAACCAACTACACACACTAACAGGCTACATGCCCAGCCATTTCCACAACACTAATGCACCCATCCAAATACCATTCTCTCACCCACACCACAGATGCCAATATCCAACCACAATTTACCTATACCCTCTACCTAACACTTACACTACCCGCCCCGGGTACTCGTGAAAGGGGTCCACTCTTCCCCCATCCACACCTTCGCACCATGCACACCACTCCGTACCACTTACTCCAACTCTCTCCACACCACTCATTCTCTGCTCCATATATTCCACACACCTGTACTTGCACACCTGTGCTCTCATACTTGGTGCCGCCTGCACCCTTCTCTCCCCCAAGCGCATTCGCGCTGATCCAGAACACTCACTACTCACCATGACACTCATCCGCAATGCTCTCTCATTCATCACTTGTACACTCACACACACCTCGGAGCATTGCCTCACCGATGCCTCATTTGAAGCTGCTCACCAGCACTTCCATTCACACTGCATCATCTCCACTGTCTACTCCCTTCTAAAACTCGCGCTCCTCCGTCTTCCCTTACACTCAGCGCTCCCACGTCATTACCAAACACTAAGCTACTACGTCCCCACTACAGGTACCAAGTCTCTTACTTAAATCTGGTCACCTATAGTCACCTCTTGTCCCTATCATTATCCAAGCCCTCCCTGGCTCGGTTGTCATAGCCACCCCATAAACTATTGCGCATTTGCCCTCAATCATGGGAAGGGTGGCAGGGATGCCACCCTTACCCACCGTCATACGGCGCGAGTGGGACCTTGTGGGACCACCTCGTATGTGAGTCGTTGCCCGCCTGCCGGACCCCGTGCGTCGCCCCTTGCGGGGTCAGCACGGGGCCGAACCGGCCGGGCCCCCACAGTACATTACCCCCAAGGGGCTCCCGTGCCTCCCCTGTCCCTCTAAAAACTACCCCTGTTGGTGTCGATGCATGGGTCACGCTTCCGCAACCCGCTACCCATTCCATACCACCACAACCTTGCTCACTCACACCTCGCACCTCTCCCATCACCGGACCCTCTCGCTCGCACCCTCGTTCCATACACTCCGGACCAGCCATACACCTCACTCTTGGCCTCTCACGAACATCCGGGTCCATCTCGACCCCCAAGCTTATTAAATCACCTGGCACATCACACGCACGACCATATTGGTCACCACTTACACCGGGTCCTCTTTCTCTTCACTGCTCCTCCATCACCTGCGAATCCCTCATCCGGTTAATGAGCACATCATCACGATCCGAACACAGACTTTGGACCAATTCTTTTACTTCCTCTTTTATCTCTTTCTTATCCTCTCTCCGTCGCTTCTTAATTTCGCTCACCCCTTCTTCCACTTCTTCTAATTTCTGCTTCACCTCCTTCATCTCCTCGTGCGCCCCCTTAAGTTCTTCCTCTAACTCCACCTTATTTTTTTCTATGTGCTCCCGCACCTCCCGCTCTTTAACCTCCATCACCTCTACCACCTTGTTCATTTTCCTCGTCAGGTCCTCATGTACCGTCTGACACTCTTTTTTAATTACCCCTACGTCCTTTTTCATCTCCTTCTGTGTCGATTTCAAACCCTCTATTACTGCTGTGTTCTTCTTTACCTGGCCCCCAACTCCTTTTGTCCCACTGTCAGCTGTTCTACTCCCAGCGTCAACTCCTCTATACCACCTTGCAATTTTACAGTCCCCTTTCTCACCTCATTCTCCATGCGCTCCTCACAGTGCCTCACCTCCTCGCGCACTCCCCCGACCTCCTCACTCACACCTCTTCTGATTTCCCCTTTCATCACCTGCATCTCCTGCCCAGATGCCACCCTCATCTGCTCCATTTCCTCCCTGTGAGCATCCAATTTAGTTTCTACCCCCATTCTGACCCCCTCTATCTGCTGCCCCATTTGTTTAACTTCCCTTTCTGCTTGGTCCCTCATGTCCCTCAATTTGCCTTCCATACTGTTTTCTAACCCCTCTAACCCCTTTTTCATCCCTTCCATTTGATTCTCTTGAGCGGCCATTCTGTTTTCTGCCCCCGTTAACCCCTCCTGTATTTCCCCTAATCTATTGTCTAATCCCTCAAATTTGTTTCCTAATCCCTCTATTCTACTCCCTAACCCTCCGATCTGGGCCCCCATGTCCTCCCTCAATTTCTCGCTATTGGACCCCATCCTTTGTTCTAACCGTTGGCTATTGGCCCCCATGTCCTCCCTCAATTTCTCGCTATTGGACCCCATCCTTTGTTCTAACCGTTCGCTATTCTGGGCCATAAGGGCCTTCATTTGTATTAAAAAAAAGGTTCAAATCCACCAGCGGCGCTGCTACGGTCGCGGGCGCGGTCGCCGTAGCCATCTGCGAGGCGCCATTTTGCACGCCCGTAACCTCGTGCGCGAGGACGCCATTTTGCGAACCTGCCGCCCTCACTGCTTCGCTCTCCTCATGTCCCTCAATTTGGTCCTGGATCGACCCTGCCTCACTCGCCTCTACCGGAACCCAGCCGTCTTGATCTCCCATAGCGCGACTTTCAAAATTCGGGTTTTTTTGTTAAACAAAATCAAATTTCGGTGACTTGTAATTTTGAGCGCGTTAAGCGCGCTTCGGGTCCGTATCTCACACCCAGACACCAATTGTTGCGGTAATAACACAATTGGTGTCCAAAATTTGGGCTAAATAAATTTAGTCCCAGGTTCGAATCCCAACTCCTGACTACCAATTGTTGCGGACGCGGTTAAAGATGTTATTTACCGAGCGGTTGGTATTACCGCGACCGAACAGTTCCCCCGATTCTTCCCCAACTCACCCGATTCACCCAGACGTTGGCCAAATCGCGCTATGCCAAATCAATGATAGAAAGGACACGACGACTGGGAAAGAGGAAACGACGCAAGGGGTACAGTTCTCAAGACCTCCGGAGGAGGGTATAATTACAGTGGTGGAGAAAATGGGTAGATTACAAGGCAGTGAGGTAAAGACACAGAAGAGGTGGGCACTTAATTACCGTCTTATCTTAGCCCAGACAGACCACAGACAAACGGAACAAGGCAGACTTACACAGGGATTGATGGCAGGAAGGGACAGGTAGGTCGATAGCACAAGGTGCACCTTGGCTCGGGGACAGGATAAAGCACGGTCCAGAAGATGCGGGGAGGTCTCACAGCGCTCAGAGGGGACGTCTTTCTTGCTTCAAGCTCAGCACGCATCTGACGTCACCTCCCCCTCACTGCGCATGCTCAGCCGGGAGTGACACGCCCTCAGCTGGTTGGTTCCACCCCACTGGGGCCGGTCCGCCGCTTCCATTGGGTGCGGAGGTTACCGGGCTCCGCCCTTGACGAGGAGCTGACAGGGAGCCCCTATTTGGTAACCCCGTCGAGCACATGTTTGATGGCGGCTCGTTGGGAAGGCCTGGTGCCCTCCCAACACCCCCTACCAACAAAGCCAGAGTGAGGACGCGCACGTCCTGCGCTTGTTATTGTTGTTGTTGTTGTTGTTGTTGTGTGAGGAAGAGCTGCGGGGAGGTATTGGGAGGCCCTAAACTTCCTAACGGTGCCATACAATCACATTCTGGTGCAACGAAGGGTCAGAATTAATGGAAACGAGTCCTTAACTGACATAGACTAAGAATAACTAGCAAGATGTCCTATAGTTGTCTTACATGAGATGCAGTGAACCTGGGCACGACATTTAATGGGGGAAATAGGGGGAGGTCGGGTCTACAGAGTGTTGTTTACAGAAAATGGGACTAGGGAATGGGGGATTGGGGATAGTTGGGAAGTATTGAGTAAATAGGGGAATATTTACAAGCGGATATGGATGGATGCAAATCCCATATCCGCAACAATATATATATATATATATATATATATATATATGCCGGAGGAAGAAAGGGACGAGAAGGAATGAAGGGTCTTACCTAAGCGATCACGCCGGGCAATCTTCAACCTGCAAAAAGTAACTCAAACCAGGCAGATTTAAAATGTACCGGAAAATAATAAAATGGTTTATTAAAGACAATACCAAGAACAAGAAAACGCGACAGTGAAACTTAAGTCCTAAATTGGAGCGCTCCTTACAAACAGATACCGTACACAGACAGAGTGGAATTCAAGAAATGGAAAATAATAGTGTAATTATGACGCTTAGCTCAACTCGCTCGTTGCGTCATCAGCAATTGTCAGGCCCCGATTGCGCAGTCTAGATGCGGCTTCTGCCTTGGTGGGAACAAGGCCTCGTGGTCAGTCTCGAATGGCAGGTGCGCAGCCTGCTTTCCAACTGCGTCGGCAAAACACCAGCTCTTCCGCCTTGTCCCGACCACCACTGGCAAGATCTCGTAACACGACTGCCGCGATGAAGCCTAATGAGAGGAATGTCTGCGCACAGCCGTCTTCCACCAAATTCTGGAACCAAAAGGAGGGTCGAAGGCAAAGGAAGGCGTGAGGGGCAAGAGAGAAAAAATGTCAGTCTGAGTCTTCTTTTATTCGTCGGGTCGTGACATCATCCATGCTTCTCCTCCAATGCCCACAGGCCCCCGCTGCATGTTCAGCTCTCCACCAATCAGCACACCGCTTCTTGCATGCCCTTTTCTCTTCCAATCAATGAGTGCCTTCTTACTCCACCCTGGCAAATCACGGCTCTTCGGGGGCATATCTACAGCCTGCTCGACCTCGAAGTGTGCTTCCCAATGGTGTAATTAGCGGCAGTGCTCAGTGTCCTGGCTTTCTGGTGGTTTTTTATTGTTATTTAGTGTGGTTTAATGGCCATTCTAACTGGTGTCTATGGTGCAGTGCGAAAAATGATAAAGGATAGATCGCAGAGGTTTGATGAACAGGGGAATTAACATAATCCCTTCAACTAGTAAACATTCCCATTCCTCATAATGGGGATGAAGATACACCTTAATCCGACATCTGGGCTAAACAAGTACTTATTACATGGTGGTTCCTACACGATATTCGGGGCACCTACCTATACAAATCTACCTGGTCTTAGGTAATCACTGCCTAACCCCTACAACCATTACAATACATACATACATGATGGCATTCAATATATACCCAAGTTTATTTCGACAAAGGAAGGCAGAAGTGGAAATCGGAGCATAAGATAAGAACAAAAGCTAATGTAACGGACCCTCGGCTTCACATTTTTGGACAAGGTCAAACCACAGATAAAACATGTTTTTGCCAGCTCAGCACAAAGAAGCAGTTCTGCCCAGCATCTATGGCACTCAGCCAACCATGTACAAGCAAGCATATTTCCCTCGGCCTAGCTCAACTAGGTCACATGATGCATTTACCCAAAATCCTTCTGGCCATGGCGGTCTCTGATTGGTCCAGAGATGACAATTATCCATTTGTACCCTGACAGCGCCCTCCTTTTTGTTATCTCTGACAATCTGACTCCACCCCCTCTTTGTCCAGGCCCCTCTTCTCTGCCGCCAGAATTATGCTTCACCACCCCCGGGATCTCCATCCAGGGCCCCCCAAAAACCCTGGAAGCTTTGAGATTGACAAATTCCCCGAAGTGGTTCCACTTATTCTGGCAGACGAGGCAGTAGGTGCCCTGCCAACACAAAGGCATACAATCCATTAGCACAATACTAACACACTCACATGCATATAAAAAAAAATGAAACGAAACTCAAACTCATATTTGTTTGCAAGTGGATTACTGTCAAAAAGCGAAAGGTACTCCTGTTAATCCACCCTGACTATTACCAATTTTTACCCAGACATGGTATGGACGCCATCTTGGAGAAACATTGCACCCATATATCTATGAAACCGTTCAATTGAAAAAAATGAAACATGGTTCATTGGCAAGTATTCCCCATGGGGAATAAGACAAGCTAATGATGATGTCATTGGTACCTTCATTATGACGTCATAATTCGACAAGTACAACACTTCAACCGATCAGTATGATTTTTTTTTCTCTGCAACTGTTGATCCAATGGACAAAGAACTTTAACCACAAGAGAGATCCTCTCATAGAGTTTTTTTCGTGATAGTTATGACGTCCTAGGTCATGTGGTACAGGCACCGTCTAGGAAATACCAAAAAACTTTGCACCTCTATATCTCTGAAATTGCTCAATTGAAAGTGAACACGTGGCTCATTGAAAAGAACTCCACATGGGGAATAAGTGTTGTTAATGATGATGTCGTTGGTGCCTTAATTATGACATCATAATTTGACAAGTACAATGCTTAGTCCGATCGGTTTGAACTATATTGAGCGTGATGTACACAACAATTACATTAGAGAATGCAAATGTATGATGTCGTCGGTCACGTGGTCTGGCAGCCATATTGGATCAAAACACAAAACCCTTCCAAAACAGAAGCGTTGGCTCGCTCCAAGTTCACTATGCAGGGTAAGTATTCTATGAATACCATCTAGTATTTCGTTTTGCATTTTTCTTTCGTCATTTTTGCAATTGTTGGGGCTGTTTTCAGTGTTGTTTCGGTTTCTTGTGTGACATCATCCATTCACACCTGTCTTCGGAATTTTTTGCTTGGTGGGTTAGGGATACCTTCTCTGGTTTATTGTCTTAGTGCTTCCTTACAAATTGGATTGGGTAGACTGTTGAGCTTTTTACGTATTCGGTCATTCATACAGTTGTCATTCTGTGCACTTGGTTGAGCTCCATCAAGGCCGCTACTTCCTCGTCTCGGCAGGTACATTCGCTGTATGCATTGATTTTTGTAATACATTTTTGGATGGTGAGGAATTTCCTTGTTTAGATATCTAGTATATTTATTTCTGATTGTGGTCATTTTATTATTCTGCAGCTGTATTGGAATACTGGCATTGTGAGTTTGTTTAAGGCTTTGATTTTGTTCTTTGGAGATCGGTATGTTTTCAGGATCAGCCTCATTCTATGCAATGTTTTCATGTGTTAATTGTTTGGCACATTTGTTTGTGACTTATTTGGTGGCCCTCTTCTACTCTGGGGGTATTTGTATGATGCTTTGTTGTCCAGCTCATGTGTTGTTGTATTTGTGCCAATTTTTGTGTTGTCCGTCTTTGTTCGTCTAACTTGTATAAATGTGCACTTGGCACACATATCCTGGCCAAATTCCATTTGAATGTTGTTGTAGTACTGTTTCACTTATTGGAGTTGGAATAATGACTTTACCATTTGCTTCTGTATATCTTCAACAAACCCTTATTATCAGAACATGGGGAACAGCGAGTAATAAAATTTGCATAAAAATACATTTTTTTTTGTTTTATTCAAGTTTATATTGAGTAATAAGGGGACGCAGATGGGCTTTGTATTTTAAGTTGCTTTGAGTAGACTTATTACATTTAATTCATTCTCCATGGATATTCCAGCTCTTATACTATTTGAAGAATGTCACATTCAGCGTTAACAAGGCAGAAACTCTGTTTTTCGATAAAAATGGAGATCCTCCTGCAGTCTATGAGATTGTGAACTGGCAGAAAAACAATGAACGTGCCTTAGAATTTAAAGTTGTTGGTATTTTTGATTCATCGTATCCACAAGAGCAGCAGCTTAGTTTTCTTTCACGTGATATAGTTTGGAATGATGGTTCAAAAAAGGCAAGTTGATGTTCCTCATCTTGAAGAAAACTTTAATTTTGATCATGTTTGAATGATATTGCATCTATAAGTTATTAAAAAATAAAAGTGCCTGAGCCGTCACTTCTCCAAATAAATTACTTTGAAAACTTTTTGATGAATTTCGTGTTTTTAAGGTTCCGAGCTCTTTGTGCAGCTATCCCTGCCAACCTGGAACACGCAAGGCGGCACGGAAAGGAGAACCATTGTGTTGTCACGATTGCATTGATTGTCCACAAGGGAAATTCTCCAATGAGACAGGTAAACTAAAAGAGGTATTGTCGTTCTGTAAATTATATATGGTCGGTATACCCAGAATTCACTTTGGAGCAATTGCCTATATATAGGACTTCATCATATTTATTTTTATCGTTTTTTTTCGTTTTTTTTGTTTATATCGTATATCGTTTTTTTTGTTTTAAGGGGAATAAAAATGAGATAAATGTTCATACGAGATGTTCGATTATAAGTCCGTCTTTGAAAGCAAATGCTTCCATTATTTTGCTTGCATCACGATGTGAGAATGGGGAAATACATGACACTATATGTAAAAATACATATTAATGTATAATCTCCAGGTTGGGATGTGCATTGTGAATGCAAATGCAGGTTCACTGCCACCGTTATCACTCAAGCAGTCCCACTCCTCAAACCCTCCCAACCCCCACCATTTGTGAAAGGACATTTTATTGTATGGAGAGTTAAGACTCATGGAAGAGCTAGTACATTGAATGAAACAGGATCTTGGATACAGGAGGAACTCTCAGGAAGGAAAAACTGGAAATTTGGAAGGAGAAGGGCTTGAGGTGGGGTTAACGAGGGTAGAAGGGATAGTTGTTTTGGATTGGGAATGATCTGAGAACAGGTGTCTTCAAGACCTGAAGGGAATAATTAGATTGAAGAGAATATGGAAGTTGGTTCAGCAGGTGGGAAAAAGGAGGAGCGAATGAGTGGTTTGTACAGTGAACCTTAATTTAGGTCGTTTCAAAAGAGGTGGGTTTATAGTGGACCTACACTTCCACCTATGAGGTAGTGGGGTGAAAGCAGTGAAAGAGCAAAGGGTGGGAAACCAGAAAGGAGGTGGTATAAGACAGAGAATCATCCATTCTGTCTGTGATGAGAAAGTGATAGGCCCATATATACTGGGCTTCAGCTCAGAAGATTCCAATGATGTTGAAAGCCTTGGTTTCCATGGAGTCAAACTGAGCAAGGTGCGAAGTAGGTAAAGCCAGCCCAGATGGCAGAGCAGTACTCCATCAAGCTGCGGATGAAGGCTTAATAGTTGGATAGGAGTCCAGGTGAGCCAAGGAAGGACTTTGTATGATGGAGGATGCCCAGTTGGTGATTGAATTTGGAGGCCATCTTTGAAATGTGTTTTCCCAAGAAAGATCATGGCTGATAGCGAGATACAGGAGTTTGAATGACTGAACTTGAAAAAGGTCTGCACCTTTGCTAGTAACTGACTATTAAGTGTGTTTCAACATAACATGGTAATTGGTGTGACTACACCAGTTATCATTTTGAAATAACCTTAATAAAGGATCAGGTAATTCACCTGGTATTGCGATGTTTGGGAGAATTATTTTTCAACTGGGCTTGCTTTTATTTTATTTATATATTTTAAATTACCAGATTTCTCCGTAGGCAGGCAATGTCACAAGTGATTTTTTATATCTCTGAGTATCCCCCCTCTGCCAAGCTTAAAAAACATTTGATTGTTTATTTTTAGAGCAGTTTATGTCTCTTTAATAATTGATGAACGATTGCCAAAAATACCAGTAAATATGATGCATTTCATGAAATATTTTTTGTTGTTAATTTTGATTTAGATTCTCAGGAATGTTTTCACTGCCCCAAATACTCTTGGTCAACTGCACATGGTGATGCTTGTGTAGCCATGGCTGAAGAATTTCTGGCTTTTTCTGACCCGTTGTCGATCACTATGTTGGTAATGTTACTCATTGGAATGGTGTTGGTTGCTGTGGTTATAGTGATGATGTACACCCAACGTGAACTCCATCTGGAGAAAGCTGAAAGTTTTGAAGTGAATCTCCTTCTTCTTGTTGCCTTGGGAGGATGTTTTTGCAGTACATTAGCTTTTATGGGCAAACCAACAGACAACTTGTGTAGCTTACGGGAAACGTGTCCATGTATATTGTTGTCACTTGCGATAATCTGCATGTTAGCAAAATGCATAAAAGGGTTCATTGCTTCCAAAGGTATGATATACATTGTTGTACACCGCTCCTTTCCTATTCCATATTTCAGGGAAATGGGGATAGCTGTGTTTTATTCTCAATGTTTTCCTCTTGGGGCATTGTATCATGTTTTGATTACCACTTCTTCCTTAATTTGATGGGTTGTTGTTGCCTCGTATTTTGAGTGATATCAACTTCAACATTTGCCAGACCATATCAAATTGCAGTTTTTGATGTGAATGAACTACTCCTTCATCCACAAACCTCTTCTCCTTCAAGTTTTTCATTTGATGCCAATCTTACTGTTATTAAGTTTCCTAATCATGAAAAATTATAATTTACAAATCCATTTCAGGATCCCCTCTCAAAAATGTCCAAACTGCAGTAAAGTTATTGAAACAAAAATATGTTGTGGTATTTTGTTTTACTCCACAAGTGGTGTTTTCTTTACTCTGGGGTCTTGTAAGTGATCCAAGGGTAAACTACAATACAACGGCCCGTTTGGGAACAATCATCATTGAATGTACTTTGACTTCACCTCTTTGGGCTTTTTGTTCTTTGACCTACTTGATTGTTTTGGCGATATTGTGCCTTGGCCTTGCTTCTAAGGTTCAGAACAAGGATTCTTCTTCAAATGAGGGAAAGTTTATAACGTACAACATGCTGTTTTTCTTAATGGTTGTGGTCGCTTTCATTCCCGCTTATATAAGCACACAAGGAAAACATACAATTATAACTGAAATGTTTGCAATTATTGCGATAGCGTTTGCATTTCTTGGCTGTAGTTTCGTACCAAAATGTTACAAAATTTACAAAAAAATCAAGTAAGACTAAAATTCATGATATGTGCTTCCCCTTTTCATTGAATAAATGTACTTACTTTTCTAAAAATGGAGATATTTCGATTTCCTAAATATTTTCACAGTACTGTATTTAATTTTTGTACACCGCACCTTTCCTATGAAATCTCCAGACATTGCAAAACGTCATTGCCGGGCACCGAAGGGGGCTCGGCAGTGACGCACGCTGAAAGGGAGTACTCTGTTTTCACTCTGGTTGTTTGTTTTCTTGGTTGTTTGTTTGTTTGTTTGTCCGGGCGATATCTCAGCCATCCTTTAAGCTAGGAAGCTGAAATTTCGGCACAATAGTGAGCAAGTGCTTTATCAAAAATGTTATTTTTTGTTTTTTCATTCATCAATTAATTGAGGAGTTATTTAATTATTAGCGATTAATTAAGTACTTATTTAATTAATCAAATTTACTTTCTCTTCTGACCATTAACTCAGGCACCTTTTGAGTTAGGAAGCTGATATTGGACATGCCAATGACCAGCTGATTTGGCTGCAAAGGCTATTTTTGATTTATTATTTAATCAATGAATCAATTAATCGATTAATTATTTAATTATTCGATTAATGACTAAAAAATTTTTTTTTAAAGTTACAAATTCTGATGAAATGGTGCTGGTTTATGTGTTCTATGACCGAATTGATTAATAATGTAATTTTTTTAATGATTATATTATTTATTTATTTTCATTATTAATTATTTCTTTATTTTCTTTCTCATTTGGCGAATATCTCAGGCACCTTTTGAGCTCGGAAGCTAATAAATTGGACATGAGTGACCAAGTGATGTGGCTATCAAGGATATTTTTGATTTATTGATTAATCAATTAATCAATTAATCGATTAATTATTAAATTATTTGATTAATTACAAAAAAAAAAAAAATCAGTTACAGATTCTGATGAAATGGTGGTGGTTTATGTGTTCTGTGACCGAATTGATTCATAATTTAATTTTTTAATGATTATTATTTATTTATTTTCGATATTAATCATTTATTTATTTTCTTTCTCATTTGGCCAATATCTCAGGCACCTTTTGTGCTGGGAAGCTAATATTCGGACATGACAGTGACCAAGTGATGTGGCTATCAAGGATATTTTTGATTTATTGATTAATCATTTAATCGATTAATTATTTATTGAATAATTGATTAATTATTTATTGATTAATCAATTAATTATTTATTTTTTTATTAAGGACTTATTTAATTTAATTTCTAAAAGATACATCTTCGGATGAAGCACTGGTGGTTTAGTTATGCTATTAGCCAATTGATTAAGAAAATATTTTGTGATAATCTTTTATTGATTTTAATTATACAATTAATCAATCAATTAGTGTACACCTCTCCCTCCCAATGCAGCCTCAATGAGCTGCACTGCGGTATTGCTGGGTGCCGGAGGCGCCCCGGCAATGCCGCGCTGTGGGATATTTAATTAGTTGGCATGGGGGTGGTGTACTTTGAATGTATCTGTACTTGTTGAATATTTTTTTGGGATACAGCATCGAGAAACGTGTAAGAGCTAACACATTGAACATGAAAACATGCATAGACATATAAAACATGCATTGAAGGGAGCAGGAGACAAAAGGGGGAGAGAGTGGGAAGCACACAAGCACAACAACTGAAGAGAACAGGGACGTCGGTAGATCTGTGGAAGGGGGAGGGCTGGGGAAGGAGGGAGGGACTCAACTTTTGATTGATCAAAGGTATCAGATTTGTCCCCATAGTCCTCTCTAGGCCGCCTCCATGAAAATTTGTTCTCCGAACCTGATTTGCCATAACTCCCCTGGCTAACTCTAGGCGGGAAGTTAGGTTTGTGGAACCCCATCCTGTGTGTCAAGGCATAGTCATCGGCCATGGTTGCTGCCTCATACAACTCCGGTACCTTTTTTCATCCAGATGTACTTTAATGTCCACGTGGACACACTGTTTGAATTCCTCCACCAAGATCAATTGTCGTAAAAGGTTGAAGTCTTTCCCAATCTCCTTTGAGTCACACCACCTATCAAACATATTTTCCTTGGCAAACTGGCAAACTCCACATGGGTCTCACTCTCTCTCTCTTCCTGGCATTCCTGATTTTTTGTCGGCAAGCTTCCGGGACCAATTCATAGGCTTTGAGAATGGCTTTCTTCACTATCTCATAATCTGCACATTGGTCAATCGGTAAAGCCGAAAATATATCTTGAGCTTTACCCACCAGAACACTTTGCACTAACATAGTCCAGGACCCCACGGGCCATTTTAACATTTGAGCCACCTTCTCAAAGTGTAAAAAGAACTTGGCTACCTCCTTTTCATTGAAGGTTGGAACCAACCTCACATGCCTACCAACATCCCAAGAGTTCTGACTAGTTGTCGAACTAGCCGGCATGGATACTACTTCTCTCCGTTCCCCCAGTAATTCCAGCTCCTTGAGTTTAAGGTCCCTTTGATAATCCATGGCCTATTCCTTCAACTCCCTTTCGGCTCTCCTTTCCTCTTCAGCTCTCCTTTCCTCTGCTCTTCTCTCCTCGAGTTCTCGTTCCTGTTCTGCTCTTTCCTTTTCCGCTTTCCTTTCCTCTGCTCTTTCCGCTACGCTTCTCTCCTCGAGTTCTCGTACCTGTTCTGCTCTTTATTTTCCGCTTTCCTTTCCTCTGCTCTTTCCGCTGCTCTTCTCTCCTCGAGATCTCGTTCCCGTTCTGCTCTTTCCTTTTCCGCTTTCCATTCCAACTCCTTTAACCTTTCCTGGGTCTGCAGTTGCATCTCCATTTTCCGGAGCTCCACATTTCCTTTATCCTCGGGTAACCAATCCAAGGCTACCTCTTCCCATGTTCCTCGTCCCACTAGAGATTCTACCACCAATGTCTGCATCTCTGCTTTCTTCATACTAACTCGGACCTCCAAGTTACAATATTTGGCCAATATCATGATTTCTGATCTTTTTAACGCCTGGAACTGTGCCTCATTAGGGGACGTCGCAAACTTTTCTGCATCAAACACCATGGTGACTATTGGTTAGCACCTGTTAACCTTCACACAAAAAATTTCAAATTTTAAGAAAAATTTGGGAATTTGGGGAATGTTAGGGAATTCAATCAACGGACGAGGCCCCCAATTTCTGTTATGTGCTCCTCCCCAAACCCCGGTCACGGTGTACCTCCGAGCCCCGAAAGGAGTCACGGCAGAAAGATGTGCTTTTATGTGTGCCAATGACCAATGGTGAAACTACACCAATCAGTTGTTGCAAAAAACCAAGTATTGTATAAATATCGCACAACAGTAACAACTTGCACAAGTACAATATAACTTCAATTGCACAACAAAATACCATATAATTCCTGTGATGGTACCACCAGTTTCTTAACTCGATAACTCACGGTACTCCACGTGAGCGAAATGTAACACCCCCAAAGTCACTGTCACGGCACCAGGCCCAAAGACAATCCACGCTCCGTTGATCACAAGAAAACAGGTCGTACTGAGACCTGAACACAGGACGGCTGACAGTCGACGCTGCAGAAGAGCCACTGGGTGTGGTTGGGCCGACGTCGGTCAGGCAAAAGTTCACCCAAAAGGCGACTGGGAATTCACACCTTCAGTTCACCAGACAATGACCCTGATATGAACGAGCAGCGGCCCCCAAGCGGAGAACCGCAAATTCCCAGGCGAAATCCACGACACACACGCAAACCAGGCTAACAGCTGGGGCGAGGTGAAATGGCTGGTGTGAGGCGAAATGGCGGACGGGCCCTTAATGGAGGCATACCTGCTCTCCAACAATGATTCACTTTTGGAACCAACCGCAAACCCATCACGCAGGGTTATCTGCCACAGCGTTAACGACTCTGTCACATGAATCCCTTTCCCGGGGAAACCAATATTTGCTCGTGACCAAAGTTCACCAGCGTCCGCTCGACACCTCCAAGCAGATCGGCCTTTCTTTCCCGATCTCACTTGATCCGCTTCTTCTTCCTCCTCTCCCGGTTTCTCCCGATCCATTTCGTTTTTCTTTTAAAACACTAATTTTTTTTACCTTTGAAGACAGTTATCTCCATTTCACTCAAACTATAACAAGAATAGTGTATGAAACTAAAAATGTTTCCAGTGGCTGAAAACCACAAAGACAGAAGTGATGAATCCGTAACACTCCCCACCCTCAAGAAAGAAAGCTTGAACATAGTGAAAACTTTATTTTCATGCAAAAACCCTTTTTAACAAACAAAAGTAAAACTCACACCCAAATGATCAACTCACATGAGCAACGACAATTAATATTCCCCAGAAGAAAGCAACAAAACTTCCAAACAACCTACAGGAATTTTCAAAGTTAGCTCACTCTGGATAAAGCATCGGCCACGACATTGTCCCTGCCCTTCACATGCTCAATTTCCAAGTTGAACTCCTGCAAAGACAAACTCCATCTCATCAACCTCTGATTTTTATTTTTCATTTTTTGAATGAAGATTAAGGGGTTGTGATCAGTGAAGACTTTTAACTCTGGATTCTCTTGCACCCCGACTGCAGGCACGACAGGTGAGACGGGAACCATTTTTTTCACAGGCTTCCTCTCATAATATTTCTTCAGTCGGTTGACATGACATAGCTGCTGCCTTTTCCGTCGGTCGGGAATTGTCAACACGTAATCTGTTTCATTAACCCTCCTTTCGATTGCATAGGGACCAAAATACCTAGCCTGTAGTGGCTGACCTGGAACAGGAAGCAACACTAACACTTGGTCCTCCGGACTGAAATTTCTTATCTGAGATTTCTTGTCATGTCTCACTTTCATTTTATCTTGTGTCACTTTCAGGTTTCCCCTCGCAACTTCACAAGCCTTTGCCAATCTGTGCCTAACCGTTGACACATACTCCACCACTGTTGACTGCGACTCCTCCTGTAGCCACTGTTCTTTCACCAATTTCAATGGTCCTCGAACGGTGTGTCCAAACACAAGTTCAAAAGGACTGAATCCCAATGACTCCTGAACAGATTCCCTAGTAGCAAACAACAATAAGGGTATTCCTTCATCCCAATCCTTGTCACATTCAAAACAGTATTTTCTGATCATATTCTTCAATGTCTGCTGAAACCTTTTCAAGGCCCCTTGGCTCTCGGGATGGTAAGTACTTGATCTAACTTGCTCCACTCCCAACAGGTGCACCAATTGCTGAAAAAGCGTTGACATGAAATTGGAACCCTGATCAGACTGGATGACCTTCGGTAGGCCAACCAAAGTGAAAAATTTAATCAAGGCCTTCACAATAACTGCCGCAGTAATTTTTCTAAGAGGTACTACTTCTGGGAACCTCGTGGAAGCGCACATGATGGTCAGCAAATACTGATATCCAGCCTTAATTTTAGGTAAAGGGCCTACACAGTCAATAATGACTCAGCTGAATGGCTCTTCAAAAGCTGGAATTGGTTATAAAGGTGCAGAGGGGACTTTCTGATTAGGTTTTCCCACCAGCTGGAAAGAATGGCAAGATTTACAGAACTCCGCCACATCACGTCGCAATCCTGGCCAGAAAAAATGTACCAAAATTCTGTCACATGTATTGTTCACTCCAAGGTGCCCGGCCAAAGGTGTCTCATGTGCCACAATGAGACAATGACGCTGATATGAATGAGCAGCGGCTCCCAAGCAGAGAACCGCGAATTCCCAGGCGAAATCCACGACACACACGTGAAACAGGCTAACGGCTGGGGCGAGGTGAAATGGCTGGTGCGAGGCGAAATGGCGGATGGGCCTGTAATGGAGCCTGTAACCTGTAACCTGTAACCTGCCTGACGGGCCTGTAACCTGCTCTCCAACAATGATTCACTTTCGGAACCAACCGAAAACCCGTCACGCAGGTTTATCTGCCACAGCGATAACGACTCTGTCACAGGAATCCCTTTCCCAGGGAAACCAATATTCGCTCGTGACCAACGTTCGCCAGCATCCGCTCGACACCTCCAAGCAGATTGCCCTTTCTTTCCCGATCTCACTTGATCTGCTTCTTCTTCCCTCCTCTTCCGGTTTGTCCCGATCCATTTCGTTTTTCTTTTAAAACACTAATTTTTACCTTTGAAGACAGTTATCTCCATTTTACTCAAACTATAACAATAATAGTATATGAAACTAAAAATGTTTGCAGTGGGTGAAAACCATAAAGATGGAAGTGACGAATTCCCTAACAAAAGCAACAGTCTAAGGAAGCTTCGTGGGGTTATCTTTCACACCTACAGTGGGGTACAGGGTAATGAGCAACAAAACATTCTTATTTATCTTACCCTGGTAAACAGTTAGGGTGGTGTGACCATTCTTCCTCACAGTAGTCGTGTAGAGCTGTGCCCTTGAGTTCTTCACTGAGGAGGGGACTTCTCTCCATACACAATTCATTGTGCCCACTATGCTCTTTGATTTCAGTTTCTCTGTCAACTTCAGGGAGGTGAAAAAGTTTTCTGTGGTAACATTTATTCCCTTATTCAAGTAAGGATCCAAAAGACGTAGCACCACATTTTCAGCCAACGTCTGATCTGCAGGATGGTGCTCATCTTTTTGCAGGTATGGAAACCCATTCAGCAGATACTCTGAATGTACATCAACTGCTAGACAAAACTTTATTCCGAATTTGTCTGGTTTGTTGGGCATGTATTGGGTGAATCGACACCTGGCCTTCGTGAGTTACAGTTGCTCATCCACGGTGATGTTTCCCCAGGCTTATAGCAGAGGATGCAGTTCTGTATAAAGCGATTCCAGACTTCAGACACCAGTACAAATTTGTCTCCCTGCAAACGCTCAGATCTTGTTGACCTTTGGTCAAATCGCAAGTATCGCATAATATCACAAAATCTGTTTCTTAACATGGTGTTATGAAAGAATGGTGGGCCCCAGGTAACAGACCACAGACTATTCAATTCAACTCCTTTTGCACAGTACATGACACGAGCATAGAGCACAGCAATAAATGCATCCAGTTCAGCCAGAGAAATAGACCATTCATTGTCATGGAGTTGTCTCCTGGCCTCAGTCTCAGTGCATTTCTTTATATGTCGTAGCATGGTTTCATCAATGAGCATCCGCCAGGAACTTACCGCACTCTCTTCTCTGATGCGATGCTTAGCTTGTGGCGTTGGTCCTTGGGCCTCTCGCTGCAGGTTGTGATGTGCCAGTCTGCCAAGAACAGTTGCACTGTCAGCAATTTCCCTCACTGTTCCAACTTTTGCAGTCTCATTGTAGCCTGATAGACCTGGTGTTATTGCTTGTACCCTGGGACTCATATGGCCACCACGCTGTCACCCTCTTCCTCGTACCGTTTGCTGTTGAGGTCTTGCTTCAGACATTTCTTCAGCCGAGTCACTTTCACTCAAATGCTCCTGCTCAGGGATGTAATGGTCTCCATCTTGATCACTTTCGACATCATCTCCCTCTGACTCATTGTCAGGAAGTTGCTGCAATAGCTCAAAAATCTCTTTTTCCGTGAGCCCTGGCCGCCGTGACATGTTTACTGTATAACGGGAATACAGTACACTGTCTGAAATCCAATGAATGAACGAATGAAAATTTTGGAAATTTTATATGCACTTCCTGCTTAGCAGATTCGGCACACAGAGATTAAATCTCATCGAAACATGTATTGATAATAACTTATCTCAAATTACAACTCATCAATGCTGAACCCAATGTGTTTTATGCAATACATTTCCTTAGTGGTCAAAATGACCGCAGTGGCGGTTTTAGGTATAATAGCCTGTTACTCAAATGTGGTTGAGGTCAGGAGGTCAATATTTTGTATGAATATTCAACACCCAGAATCAAGAAAAGTCAAGGAAAATCAAAACTGTGAACAAAAAAATTGCACTCATAGTCAGCTACGAAACATTTGCTTGCGGTAAATGTGAACGCTCTGGAGGTTCCAGTGTCAAAGAGGCGGATTTTGGGTGTTTTAACGGGGGTAGAAATGATCAGGATTTTGGATGGGGGAAGATAAGAGATGGTGGTGAACAGCTGTTTTAAAGACCTGGAGGGAGTGAAGTGAAGGAGATTGTTACAGAGGCGGAAGAAAAGAGGAATGAAAGAGTGAAGGTGAGCAGAGAGTCTTGATTTTGGCAGTTTAACCATAAGAGGGTTGCTGGCAGATCATATGCGACCTGTAGGAATATTTGGGGGACAGAGCACAGAAAGAGCTGGGGGAAATAGGCCGCAGAGGAGTCTGCAGAAGAAAGAAAGACCAGCTACCTGCCTATGGTGAGGGAGAGAAAGGCCCTCAGAATCAGCTTCATCGAAGGAGGTTGCAACGATTATGAATGCTTTGGTTTCAACCGCGTGAAGCCGAGCTTGGTGTGAGGCAGCAGCACCAGCCCAGAGGGGAGAGCAGTATTCCATTGAGCTGTGGATAAAAGCTTTGGATGTGGTGAGGAGCTCAGAAGTGCCAAGAAAGGACTTTGCTGATGGAGGATGCCCAGTCGGCGACTGGCTTTAGAGGTCAGCTTGGAAATGTGGTTTTCCCAGGAAAGATCATGGCAGATAGTGAGACCCAAAATCTTGAGTGACAGAACTTCTTCAAGAGGATTGTTCAGAAAGTAGATGCGAGGGTTGTCCAGATGGTCTTTTCGGAGAGACAAAGTGAGAGTGTGAGATTTGTCAGGATTGAAAAACATGTTCCACTTGTTTGACCAGTTTGTGATTTTGTCCAGGTCTGCAGAGAGTGAGGTGGCTGCAGACTGCCGATCTGAGAGATGAGGAATGGAGCGGCAGAGAAGGTAGTCATCAGCAGAGATAGAGAGGATTTTCAAGAGAGTCAGAGAGATCATTCATGAAGACCAGAAAAGCACAGGGCCCAGAACAATGCCTACGACCAGAAAGGAAGTCTGCAAGCCATGTGTGGAGGTTTCCATGGATACCATACGAGGAGAGTTTGGTGAGCAGGGCGGTGACCACGGCAGGCGGTGCCAGACCGTATTGAAGGCAGGAGATATGGCGAGGGAGACGGCCCTGATTTCCTGTTTGGCATTGAGGTCCTTCATCCATTGTTGAGACAGCAGTAGCAGCATGTCCATAGTAGAATGACCTAATCTGTATCCAAATTGATGATCCCAGATCAAGCCATTGGTGAAGAGGAAGGATTTTATGTCAAAAGTGATGACCGATTCCATGACCTTGCTGATTATTGGGAGCAGGCTGATTGGTCTGTAGTTGCAAGGATCTGTTTTTGCACCTTTTTTTTGTAAAGCGGTAATGTTGCCTGATTTCCAAGCAGATGGCAGATGACCTTGAGCAAAATAGAGGGTGAAGAGAACTGAGAGAGGGTGAGATCGAGCAGTGGAGCAGGATTTTAGGACCCGTGGGCTGATGCCGTCTGGTCCAGTTGCAGAATCAGAGTCGCGGTTTGACAAAAACTTCTCCACCTTGTCAGTAGAGAAGGACACAGAGTGCAGGAGCAGCTGGGTTCGACTGGGAAAGGTAGGTACAGAGAGAGATGGGTTCGGGACACAATATTTTGAGTCAAACACAGAGTTGAGGCATTCGGCTTTGTTCTGCCCCTCTCTGCAGCTGTTCCAAATTGATTGTGGGGACCCGTTTTCTGGGATGTCCCCATACATACTCAAATACACACCAAGGGAAAAATAAAGGTGAAAATAAATTCGTTATTTTTGTGGGCACTTAGCTCTGAGCTGCTCTTGAACCTCGTCAGGTGTCATCCAGGCTCCGAGCACACAATTCGGATGCGGCTTGGCCTTGTCAGGAAAAGGCCTCCGCACACCCTCATTCACTCAGCCACCATCGTCCTCCCGATCCTCCAGACTTCCAGGAAGAGAAAGAGACTTCCAATGTCCCTGGCGCAAGAGCGCTACAAAATGTTCACGTGCTCATCAATGAATCCCCCTCTCGCAGGAGTGCTATGAACTCTGACCATTTGCCGTGAAATCCAGAAGCAGAGCGAGATACGAAATCGTCACCGCTCACCATCAAAGCCAGAAGATGAGAAAAAACCAAGAGGTTAAAATGTCGGGGAGAGCGTTCTTTCACACTCAAGGCTCTGACCTCATCCTTGCCTGCTCCACCAATCCAATCGTCCCATCTTAGCAGTGCTTGCTCCAATCAATCCCTGACCAATCACTCTTCTTTGGGTGGTGGCCTTACAGCCCTGCCTGCTTGATGTGGCGATGTCATGGTTGGCAGTGCCAGCGGTATTGTTCAATGTCCTGTTCTGGTCACTTTTATTTAGTGTCATTAATGCGTGATTTCTTAGCTTGTGTGTGTGCTGCTGGTGTCAAAAGTAACAGAGGAAAAAAATAACAGAAGCCATTACATACAGGGGATTAATTACCCATAGTCCCTAATTAATTAACATAACCCCACCCCTCATGATGCGAACAAAGAAAAACTCTTACAAGACATCCGGTCTGAATGAATTTCCACCTTATGCACATGGGGGTTATTCTTCTTCATCGTGACATGTGGAGCATGGTAATTTATACAATTCTATCTGAACTAATGTATTGCCTACCCCCAAAAATGTAACATTATACATATATATATATATATATATATTGAAATATAAATTTTGTACTGTTTATTCTGTCACACAGCCTTGTTTTTTTTGTTTTGTTTTTTCAATTTTATTTTTCTTGTTTTTGTAATTTCATTGGTTCCCTTTGCTATGTGTGGGATAGGCAGCAGCTTACACCCATTGGATACCATGAAAGCCTGGATTTTCATTGATCAATTGCATACATTGTCAATGTTTCAGACATTATCTTGCAAATCGAAAAATGAATGTTTCTCCAAATATATTTAAAGAATGACAATGAAAATGAAATTTAAAATAGTCAGTGTTCATTAGCATAGAGTATAAAAATGTCATGCAGCACAGTGTGGCTTTGAAGTTGTTTTACCACCAGTTAATTATTTATCAACAGCAAATGCAGCTTCATAACCTTTTACGTTCTCTATCCACTCAGGGCCTTTACTTGTCACTAAATGAATTTAGTTTAATCAAATTATTATCGACAAACGTTGATGACGGATAAACTAATCATTTAATAGAGTTAAAGGATTTAATTTTCATACAATTGGCTAATGATAAATGTTTCATAAACAGGAAGTACAGCACTTACAACTAATAAGGTTAAACATTACCTTGTAAATAAATGTATGTGTTGCTGTTGTTTCTCTAAAAGGTTAATTCACATCTTGAAATTAGTCTATATATAAGTTGGATTTACTTCCAAATCAGAAAAGGTGTTTAGAAACACAACGATGCTGATAAAATGTGTGGATATGTCCATGCGACGGTGCAGTTCAATCGTTGCTGCCAAATGTCAGCAAATAATTTTGTTCAATTTCATCATTTTGTTCTGCATTCTCGCAGCAGTGGCTGAGAAAGAGAAATGTAAGGTTACAGGATTAGAGGATTTGCAGAGTGTTGTGAAGCAAGGAGACATCATGCTTGCTGGGTTTTTCCGTCTTCATTTGTCAAAACCAAGTTCTAAGTTGACGTTTAGGGAATCGCCGCAGCAGCCGGAATGCTTCAGGTAATTATTTTAATTTCATTTTACTTTTAATTCAGAAAAAACATGAACATTTTCAAGGTGCGCTGGTTTGTACTTTTAAAATTGCTTTAAAAAATCCAGTATTTTCAACTTTCTTGACGAATTGTATGGGATTAAATCATTTCTTCCAATTATGTGCAGTTTACTTTATGTGCAGAATCAAGTTTACTTTATGTTGTGTTAATCAAATCAGATGGAGCTTTCTTTAAGAAAATTGAAAACTTTGGGTGAAAAATGTGAGATTGTCTATCCTTGTGTTGAGAAATATTTCCTCTCGTCTATTCCTTAAATGTTATCATTAATTTCATACGTTCGTTGTCAGATCATATAAACAGATAAACCTGGTTAAATCTCAAAATAATCTTATTTTGAGTCTCGGGTCAATTGTAATCTCGATAATAATGAAAATATTTGTAATTAGACAAATATAGTGAAAACCATCAATGTGAGTTCATGTCCTCAGTGATTGAAGTATTTTGTGCCATCAGTTTCAAAAGCAGAGAATTTCGCTACATGATGGCGATGATATTTGCGATTGAAAAAATTAACAACAACAGTTTATTACTTCCAAATGTAACTCTTGGATACATGATTTACGATGCCTGTTTTAACACTCACAAGAAAGTAAAAACGATAGTCAATTTCATTGGTTCAGAAGTGATACCAATGCAAGAAAATATCTGCAAACCAAGAGCTCTTATCGGGAGTGCGAGTTCCTCCTTCTCGATCATTGTTGGTCGTTTACTTGGTTCGTTATATGTTCCTCAGGTTCGTTTATCAATGAAAATAATGTTGTCATGGAGCATTTCTACTAAATAACATTTTTGCAACAACTTTGAACTTGTGTTTTTGTGTTTTTGTTTGTTATTGCACTTGGAATAAAACTTTCATATAATATTGTGTTGTCAGTTGTTGTCGTGTTGTCGTGCGAATCCCTCAAGGTTAACACCAGGGACCGAAGACGACCGAACGGCTTTAACTGAGGCGACAACCAAATACGGATTTGGCTATAAAAGTACGGGAGAAAGAATGAAGGAGAAGAGGTGGCAAGCGCTTACCTATGGCGAACCGACGGCAGCTCCGATCCTGTAGGGAATTAACTCAAACGGGAATCTGGGGTAAAATGTACAAAAATAATGATTTATTAATCGGAACCTGATAACAATTTACCTGACCGTAAATAAAGAATGATCCTAAATTGGGATCCCACACACCGACTTCCAAATACGAGACAGGAAAATTAATTAACCAAAAGAACATGTTCGTCGTGTACGGGGAAATGTGGTGCGTCCTTATCTGTTTGTAGTCTGCAGTGTGTCATCCAACGCGGCTCCAAGCTCCGGCACGAGGAAACCCTCCGTCCGCTCGCTCGCACGCTTCCCCAGGCCCCAATGTGACTCGCTCAGTGGCACGCTCCACTCCAACCCATCGTTGGTCCAACACACGAGGTCACGCTCGCTCCAAGCACCAATGCACCACAAGGAACCAAAAGCACCATGCGTAATCAAAAGCACCACGCGTCCAACACAGGGCCAGCGATCCCCACACGAAGCCAATTTCCAACTCGAAGGGGCTGATCTCCAACACGAGGTCCAGCGCGAAGAGAGACAAAAAGACAAAGAGCAAAGAGAGACCGTGCAGTGCCAAGAGACCAGCGAAGAAGCCAAGAGGGCAAATGTCGTCCAGCCCGTTCTTTTGTAGCCTCGCATGTTATGTGTTATGTCGGGGGGTAAACGAATATCTAGAGCCAGGTAGATCTGTATAGGTAACATGCTTCGACTGTCACGATAGGGAATATACCTGTAATAAGTTCTGTGTTTTTAGGCGGTTTGTCGGGTAAGAGTACACCTGTGAACATACAAGGATGTTCGGGTTTTAAATAATTGTAGGGACTAAGATAAACCCCTGTGTCAGGCCTGGTAATCATTCCTTTGTCCCTTATCGCAACGCACTCATACAAACACTTAGACAGGTCCTTAGTGCGCAACAGCAATTAAATTCCCTTCCCTTACAAAGACGGTGGAAGACAAGCAGGCAAGGGCCACATACAACACCGGCGTGGGCATCAGACATCGAGCAAGGCTGGGAGCCACACCCAGGAGAACTGTTGATTGGCCAGGGGGAGGGGCGAGCAACACCACAGTGTGGGAGGCACTCGGCCAATGACAGGGCACCAGCAAAAGAGAACATTGGAGAAGATTCGAGAGGTAGAGAGAAGAGGCTCTGATTGGGGACAAGCAAGACTTGACGTCACAGGCAAAGTTATAAAAGGACGCTCTGGACGACATTTGCTCTATTGGCGCTGCATGGTCTCTCTTTGCTCTTTGTCTTTTTGTCTCTATTTCCGCTGGTCCTCGCGTTGGAGATCGGCCCCTTCGGGTTGTGGATTGGCTTCGTGTCGGGATCGCTGGCCCTGCGTTGGACGCATGTTGCTTTTGGTTCCTTGTGGTGCATTGGTGCACGGAGCGAGTGTGACCTCATGTGTTGGACCGACGGGGGTTGGAGGGACCTCGTGGCATGCCGCGGAGCGAGTTGCATCGAGGCCTGGTGAAGCGTGCGAGCGAGCGGATGAAGGGTTTCTTTGCACTGGAGCTTTGAGCTGCGTTGGACGGTGGACAAGACTACAGACAGATAAGGACGCACCACATTTCCCCGTACACGACGAACGTGTTCTTTAATTAATTCATTTCCCCCTGTCTCATATTCTGAAGTGAGGTGTGTGGGATCCCAATTTAGGATAATTATTTATCTACCGTCGAGTTCCTTGTTCTCGGGTTCCGGAATAAACGTGTTTCTTTTTGTACATTTAACCCTGCATTTTCGTTAGAGTTCATTCCCTCTACAGGTATGTGCTTTTGCCACTTCTTCCTCTTCCCTTCTTCTTCCCACGGTTGATAGCAAATCCGTGTTTGATCGTCACCTCTGTTAAAGCCGTTCGGTCTTTCGCGGTCCCTGGTGTTAACCTTGAGGGATTCGCACGACAACTTGGTGTCAGGAGTGGTATTCGAACCCATGCCTACAGGGAAGACTGCGTTGAGGGAACCAAACCAAAAGGTCGAACGCGGCTTCCTCCAGGGAACCAAACACACAAAAGACTCAAAGTTCCCAAAATAATGTGAAGACCCCAAAAGACATAAAAGACCCAAATGACTTGACAGACCCACAGGATGCAAAAGACACCCAGGATTCCAAAGAGCCAGAGAATCTAAAAGGCCTTAAGGATAAAAAAGACAAAGAGGACAAACACCAAAACGACCCCAAGTACCGAAAAGACCACAACGATCCCGAAGACACAAAATACCCAGGTGACCCAAAATAGCCCAATGACTAAATATACATGAAAGACCCAGTGGACCCAAAATACCATAGTATTCAGAGGATCAAAAAGACCCAAGGACCCAAATAACCGAGAGGACCCAAAATACCCTAAGGACCCTGAAGACCCAAAATATCCAGAGGAAACAGAGGACCAAAAGCCTATGAGGATTCAAGAGATGGAAATCACCCAGATGAACCCTAAGACCCCAAGGTTCCAAAATACCCAAAGGACCCAAAAGACCCCAAAGACCCCAAATACCTAAAATACCCAGATAACCCAAAAGCACAAAGTACCAAGTGGACCTAAAACACAATGAGAACACAAAAGATCCAAGTGAACCAGTGGACCCAGAAGGACCTGAGGACCCAAATGCCAAAAGTACCCAGGGGACTGAAAATACCCCAATGACCCATAATATACTGCAGATGCAAAATACCCCGAGGACCCAAAACACCCAAGGACCCAAATGAGCCAAATTACCCCAAGAGCCGAATAGACCCAGAAGACCCTGAGGACCCTAAATACCTCAAGAACCCAAAAGACCCAGAAGAGCAAAAGACGCTAAAATACCAAAAAGACTTCAAACACCCGAAAGACACAGAAGACACAAAATACCCAAAAACACCAAAAAGACCCCATGGACCAAAAATACCCCAAGGACCCAAAAGACCCCGATAACCCAAAAGACTCCAAGGACACAGAAGACTCAAGGACCCAAAAGACCAAAGGACAATGAAAACACAAAAGACTCAAATGACCCAATCGATATACCCAGAGGACCCATAAGACCCTGCGTTTTATTATTTACACGGCTTTATCTCTATCAAAGGTAAATACCCTGATATTTATAGCCCAGGTCAGTCTCTTGAATGTCACTGGTAATATGTAACCCAGTGCTACCTGCCGCATGGTCGGGTCATTGGCGACTAAACCGACTACCCTCACTGGCTTGCCAGTGGGGAGGGTGACTGTGACACCCTGCAGGACTGAAAACAATACCTGTAAAAGACCAGATGAGCTCCCTTTGGGAGCCAATGGCCATCTAGTAAGGAGATGGTGTCTCCCAAAAAAACACCCATCTGATTGGACTGGTTTTTTAGGTAGTAGGTTGTAGACAGCATCCACTCAGGGTAGTAGTACTACCGTTTGGACTTAGGAGCATTAAAGTGGTGCCCGGAACCATCTTACACTCTCCATGTCAGGACAGCTGGTCTTATTTCTGTCTCAATCAAACCATAGCTATCGGGCTCGCTTAACCCTCTCTTGCAAACAAACGTCACACACTTTTCGTTTTCACTATTCTTCTCTTTAATTGAAGGTCTGGCCTTGATAAGGACTATATAGTCTGTGACTGGAGCCATCAACAAGAAACAAAAACATGGAAGAGTTCATAGAAACTGTTTTTTTAAAATTACCTCAACAAAATTATTAATAAATAAAGAAAATGAAATGTTGTCTTACTTTATATATTTCAGGTAAGTTATGCAGCCACATGCAAATGTCTAAGTGACAAAAATGAATATCCGTCCTTTCTTCGTACCGTACCGAGTGATGCTTTCCAGTCCACAGCAATGGCTCGCCTCGTGTCTCACTTCCATTGGGATTTTGTGGGAGCATTGCAAAATGATGATGATTATGGAAAACAGGGCATCGCTCAATTTGCAAATGAAGCGGAAAATAAAGGACATTGTCTGGACTTTATTGAAACACTTCCAAATGTTGATGAAGTCGACAAAATGAGGAAACTAGGTGAGGATATCATTGTGTATTCTGCGTAAATTTTAATGTGTGAAACCACTTAGAGGCATTTTGAAAAGACACTTGGTGAGCAAAGAGTTGCATTCTTTTTCAATATCCGTGAGTAGATGATTTGCATTTAAACTGGATGAACAGTTTTGTAACCCACATTCTCGAAGGAAAAATATAAATAGGAAAATTTCAGTTATTGCCAAACTTTTTTCTCTGAACTTGAACAAATCAACCAGGACAAGGTAGTGATTATCCAACTGATATTTGTGAATTATGCAATTTATTATGAGACAAGATTTGAAAGAAATTAATTTTTTAAAGAAAATACCCAGAATCCATTGTGTCTTGTCTGAAGGACCTGGCTTATGAAATTTTCTTTCAGACCTCTCTCTAATTTCTTTGCCCTTCTTTCCTTGAATATGCAATGTTACAATATAATTTCACACGTTCTTGCACATTCATCTTGATGGGGTTCTGCAATAAAAATCAATAAAACTGTTATTTCATAGGTACTTTAAAAACACGCTGTATTGCTCTTGATGATTTCTGTTAAACATAGGTGTCCTTGTTTTTTGAAGCATCTCAATTTTCCAGAAAAAAAAACCTTTAGGGTCTTTGGGGTCTTTTGGATGTTCCGGGTCTTTTGGTTATTCCGGGTCTTTTGGTTATCTTGCATCTTCGGGGTCTTTTGGGTATTTGGGGGTTATTAAGGGTCTTTCGAATATTTTTAGTCTTTGGGGTATTTTAGGACTTCGGAGTCTTCAGGGTCTTTGGGGTATTTTGGGTGTTTGTGGGCCATCAGGTCTTTTCAGTCGTTTAGGTCTTTTTAGTCTTTGGTGTCTTTTGGTTAATCTGGGTCCTTTGGTTCCTCTGGGTCATTTGGGTCCTCGGGGTCTTTTGGGGGGTATTTAGGGTCCTCTGGGTCTTTTGGGTCTCGGGGTCTTTTAGGTCCTTCTCTGTCTTGTAGGTGCTCGGGGTATTGAAGGGCTCAGGGGGTGACTTTTTATTCATCTGGGTACTTTAGGTTATGTATTTGGGGTTACGTTTGTGGGTGGAGTCAGGTCAGCTGTCCAACCAATGGGTGAAGAGCGGAAATACATACATACATACGTAAATACATATATACATACATACATATGTACAAACACTTGCTCCATTATATATAGATTAAGATTGCTTCGAAATAAGTTTTGATTGTGTGACCACTATGGGGAAGGTGTTATTCAGATTTAATGGTCTGGGCATGACACATACCGTCCTCACTTCACTATCAAATGGATTAGGGCTGGACTGCATGCAGGTTGTGATGGCTGTAGCAGGAAGGCTGCGACAACGGGGCTGGCCATTTTCTCCATGATGGGTCCCAAAGCTTGTAATCTGATTGGTAAACATATTGTGCCAGTGTGCTGAACCCCCATTATTCCCTTGCACTATGCTCGATGGCTGCACTGGCAGACACACCGACGACTAGTGTGATTGAGTGTCACCAGTGGTGTCGGGCGCCATGGTTTGAAAGCATCCGACAGTGGCCTGATGTAACCCCAAAGTAAAAGGAGGGATTTTCTTTCATCATTCTCTCTCTCTCTGGCACCTAATCTCTCTCCCTGGTAGTGCTCCCATGTGGGTTGGCAGTTCGCCAGTTTCATCACCCTTTGGCTTTACCTAAAAAATCCGGCCCATTTTGTGTGGTGGTTGATTTTTGTGTTTATGGTGCCTTCACCTTTTCTTGCCTTTCGTTAAATGTCAGGAAAGGGAAGAAAAAGGCTTAGTTTGCAGGTATTATTAAGCGTTATTTATTCAATTTCATGTCATTATTTTGGTTTGGGTTCTCCCTTTATGTTGTCTTGGCTTTTTCTTCATAAATTACTGGTATAAAGCATGTCAGAAATGACGGGTTGGAACAGTATATTTGATGGTGCAGCCGCGTGTGCGTGTCAAAGTCTGAGGCCTGGTCCCAGTGTCAGGTGTGTTTATATCCTCTTTATTTATTAGACATTCTTCAGATGTAAATAAACACTCGCTTTACTCTGAACACGTTGCACATCACGTGAGGCGAATTTCACCTTCCTGCGCCTTGTAATTGTTGTGATAAAAAAAATTTCTGTACACCGACCTTGAGGCTCGGTTTGCAAGCCACCGTATGCAATTCCAATGTAAGAGACATAATTACTCTTCTTTTGGGTCTTCAGAGTCCTCGGGTTATTTTGGGTCCTCTGGGTCATTTGTGTATTTTGGGTGCTCAGGCTCTTTTGCGTCCTCGGGATATTTGGGTCCTCGGGGGCTTTTGGGTCTTCAGGGTCTTTTGTGTTTTCAGGTCTCCTGTGTCCTCTGGGTCTTTTGGTTCCTCAGTGTCTTTTGGGTCATTTGATGTTTTGGGTCCTCCAGTTTTTTTTTTGTTTTTTTTTGTATACTGAATCGAGGCTCGTGAAAGAGCTAACATTTATTTCACAAACAAATCAACCAGACAAACAAAATATATAAAAGAGGGAGCGGAAGACAAGATGGAGAGAGAAGGGGAAGCACACAAACACAACATTTGAGAGCAGGGAGAAGTGTGAGAGGGAGAGGGCTTGGGGGGAGGAGGCGTGGGAAAGGGGGGGGGGGGGAGAGGTATAAAACACAAGGAGACCAAGGACTTCCAGGACAGAAGTTGGTATTTCAAAAAAGTGTAGGATTTGCGGTGAAATTAGTGGGGGTAGAAAAGATCAAGGTTTTGGATGGGGGAAGATAAGAGATGGTGGTGAACAGCTGTTTTAAAGACCTGGAGGGTGGAGTGGGATTGAAGAGAGTGAGGGAGTTTGTTCCAGAGGTGGGAGAAAAGAGGAATGAAGGAGTGAAGGTGAGCAGAAAGTCTTGATTTTGGCAGTTTAACCATAAGAGGGTTGCAGGCAGATCTTGTGCGACCTGTAGGAATATTTGGGGGACAGAGCCCAGAGAGAGCTGGGGGGGCAAGGCCAGAGAGGAGTCGGTAGAAGACGGAAAGACCACCAACCTGCCTGCGGTGAGTGAGTGAAAGGCCCTTGGAGTTAGCTTCATCGCGGGAGATTCCAATGATTCTGAAATGATTCTTTTCGATTTTCGATCTTTTTGAAATGATTCAATGATTCTTTTCGGTCATTTGAGTCTTTTGGGTCCTCTGGATCTTTGGGGTCCTCGGGTATTTTTGGTCCTCTTGGTCTTTGGGGGTATTAAAGGGTATTCAGGGTATTTAACGATCTTTTGGGGTATTTTAGGCCTTGGGGGGTAATTTGGGTATTTGGGATGTACTAGGTCCTCAGGGTAAAAAAAAAGGTCTTTAAGGGGGGTCTTTCAAGTGTTTTGGCATTGGGATCGGTTGTGGTCTTTTAAGTCTTTTGGATTATTTGGGTATTTTAGAGTCTTGGGTCTTTCTGGCCTTTGGGGTCTTTTCGGTCTTCTGGGTCTTTTCAATCATCGAGGTTTTTTGGGTCTTTGTGTCTTTAAGGGTCTTCTGTGTCTTTAGCGTCTTTGGGGTTGTCTTTTCAGTCTTCAGTGTATTTTGTGTTTTTGTGGTATTTGGGGTCTTTGTGATTTTTAAGGTTATTTGGGGTATTTTGGGTGTTGAGGGTTTTTGGGGTCTCCAATGGTCTTCAGGGTCTTTTGGGTCTTCGGGGTATTTTGGGTCTTCAGGGTATTTTGGGTGTTTGTGGTCCATTGGGTTTTTTGGTATTTTGGGTGTTCAAGGTCTTTTGGGTATTCAGAGTCCTTAGGGTCTAGTGGGTCCTTAGGGTCTTCTGGGTCATTGGGGTCTATTGGGTCTTAGGAGTCTTTAAGGTCTTTTAACTGGTGCACACAAAGTCATGTTCAAAGATTGCCCATTAACCCCCCACTCAAATCCCTCCTGAAGCGCTACTCAAAGCCTTCAAAACCTACCCTTATGAAGGACAGACATCACACGAATACACAAACACACAAATACACAAACATGCAAATACACAAACACACAAACACACAAATACACAAACACACAAATATACAAACACACAAACACACAAACACACAAACACACAACACACACAAATACACAAACACACAAATATACAAACACACAAACACACAAATACACAAACACACAAATACACACACACAAATACACAAACACACAAATACCCAAACATGCAAATACACAAACACACATACACACATACACACATGCACACATGCACACATGCACACAAACAGAGATTGTTTTATATGGTAGATTCATATTTCATGAAAAACCATGTGTCCGATTTACCACTCCATCATGCGATGCTGAGTGAAACTGTTTCGGTATGATGGGCTTTTCCCTGGAGGCTAAAATGTGTAAATTACTCAGTAACTGCCAAGGGGAAGTGGGTCTCATTCAGCATCTCAAGAGTTTCTCTGCTCAGCTACGCCAGCGACAAACTTCAGACTTTATCTGGCTATTTTTGAAGTGATGTTTTACAGTTTAACACCCAATTCTGATTAACATTCTTGGCAAGGGGCTCAAAATGCAACATTAACTTTGTCTTCACGAAAGAGCTTGACAAAGCTACGATTCCTTTTTCTTCTGCAATATTATGTGGGAAATGTTAATAAAAGTTCAATTTGTACAAATCCATTGTAACTCAAGAGATTAAAAGTTATAAGTATCAACAAAAAGAAAACACCGTTTCTCTCATGACAGGTGAAGTTGTTGAAAAAAGCAAAGTTTCAGTGATTGTTGTTTTCAGTGGAGATGGTAAATTTAGTCCTTTTGTTGAGGAACTTTGGAAAAGAAACATTACAGGAAAGATATGGATTGCAAGTGAATATTGGGCAACTTTCAAACCGTACGCTTCTGAAAGATTTGCTCACATGTTTCAGGGGACCATTGGTTTTGCTCTCCAGCGAGGTTCAATCCCAGGTTTTTATGAATTTCTTCTCAATCTTCGGCCATTCTTCCAGAATTCACTTTGTGAACACGTCACTGAATCGAGAAAATATCCACATGAAATTAACTTTGAAACAGGAAGACAATATCACAAAATAACCACTTCAAATGCTGGAAATGCAACAATGACGAGGAAATGCACGCGTCTTACAAGTTGTCTTCACGAAAAACTGGAATTAAACAATAATGACACAACGAGTGGTATTCATAATAAAAGGATGTTTTTACATGAAATGATGTTTACATTTTACAATAAAAGGATTGGACAGGAAACAACACATATGTCCAATCAATTTATGAATGATAGTGTTTTATATTATGAAAATAACAACAATATTACTTGGAAAACAAAACAAACAAAATTCCCAAATTATTGCTGCAACATAGAAGGCTCAGAAAATGCATTTCTTTTGGAATTCTGGGAAATGACATTCAACTGCTCATGGAACATTTCAACTACAAAACTACGGAACTGCAACTGTTTTGAAGATCTCAGGAATTATAGAACAGAATTCACTGATGTGTCTCACATGAGAGTGACGTACCGCTCATACACAGCTACGTACGCTGTTGCTCATGCCTTACACGATTTGCAACAATGTATTCCTGGTCGAGGTCCGTTAGATAATGGCACTTGTGCGATGATTACAAACTTCAAATCATGGCAGGTAACAAGAGAGTAAACCATCATTCAAATGTATTGTTTATTGATATTCATGCTGCAACATATCCCCAAAAATTAGCACAATGTCATTTTTTTCTCAATTCATGTAGATTTTGTAATGGTTAAAAAAACTATATACAGTCATGTGAAAAAGTAAGTACACCCCATGTAAAGTTTTGACTTTTTCAACATATTTCAACATACAGCTATTTGATCTTCATTTCAACAATATTGATCGATAAAGGTGATATAATATAACAAATATCATGAAACATTTACATTTTGTAGTCCATTGTATAATTTAAATAAACATAAATGCAAATTTCGCATGTGGAAAAAGAAAGTACACCCCTACATTTATCACTACTTCAAATACCTAAAATTAGAATTAGGTGCACCAGCTCATGTGCAAATGATTAGAACATCGTTAAAGAGGATCTTGGAGGAACCTGTCTTATTTAAACCTCAGACATTTCGTTTGGTTTGCTCTTTGTTGTTGAAGTGTACGGCGTCACCATGCATAGATCAAAAGAGCTCTCTGAGGCCTTCAGAAAGAAGATTATAGATGCCTATGAGTCTGGGAATGGATTTAAAAAGATCTCCAAACAATTTGAAATCAATCATTCGACTGTCCGGAAGATCATCTACAAGTGGAGAAGATTCCAAACAACTGCCAACTTGTTCAGGCCAGGCCGCCCCAGCAAGGTCAGCCCGAGAGCAGACCGCAAGATGCTGAATGAAGTCTTTAAGAACCCCAGAATGTCATCACGGGACCTACAGGTAGCTCTTGCCACTGTTGATGTCAAAGTGCACGAGTCTACCATTAGAAAGAGGCTGCACAAATTTGATCTTCATGGGAGGTGTGCCAGGAGTAAACCTTGGCTGTCCAGAAAGAACATCAGGGCAAGACTAAAGTTTGCCAATGAACACCTTGGCAAAGACCAGCACTTCTGGAACAATGTGCTCTGGACAGATGAGTCAAAGGTAGAGCTTTTTGGCCACAGTACCAGAAGACATATTTGGCGAAAACCCAAGACAGCATTTCACCACAAGAACCTGATACCAACTGTAAAGCATGGTGGTGGAAATATTGTGGTTTGGGGCAGCTTTGCTGCATCAGGGCCTGGGCAGCTCTCCATCATAGAATCCACTATGAATTATTCATTGTACCAGAGGATGCTTATGGATAATGTGAGGCCATCTTTCGGAGAAGTTGAAGCTCAACCGAAGGTGGACCTTGCAACATGACAATGACCCTAAACATACCAGTAAATCCACCAAGGAATGGCTGAAAAGAAAGAAATGGAGGGTTCTGGAATGGCCAAGTCAAAGCCCGGATCTAAATCCCATCGAGATGTTGTGGGGGGATTTGAAACGAGCTGTGCATGCAAGAAACCCCTCAAACATCGCACAGCTGAAAGAATTCTGCATGGAGGAGTGGGCAAAAATTTCTCCCAGTCGATGTCAGAGACTGGTAGACAGTTATAAGAAACACCTACTTGAGGTTGTTTCTGCCAAAGGGGGCAATGCCACCTATTAGAGACAAGGGTGTACTTACTTTTTCTACATGCGAAATTTGCATTTATGTTTATTTAAATTATACAATGGACTACAAAATGTAAATGTTTCATGATATTTGTTATATTTTACCACCTTTATCTATCAATATTGTTGAAATGAAGATCAAATAGCTGTATGTTGAAATATGTTGAAAAAGTCAAAACTTTATATGGGGTGTACTTACTTTTTCACGTGACTGTATATACGTTCAAAACACATCTTGTCACAAGTGTGCCGCACTGATCGGGTCCTCAGTCGAGGTCCTCAGCATCATCCCATTTCGGCCCTTCAACCTCGACACGGTCAGATAAAGTGGGCCAGCAGGGTCACATACACATCCACATGCAGCAACTACACCTGGATGCGTACATATCCCCACCCCCAGCCAGTGCGAATGCAGACTACAACACCTCCACATCCAGAATCCACAACACCAAACAAACATGGTGGAACACTCAAACACCAACCTTTATACCCTTCACCACTCACCAACAAAACACACCAGATCTTTCATACACACACATCCACACACATCCACACACAACACCAACCAAGCACATACCCTTACAACATACACCACTCAACATACAAAAACACACACTCGTGCAAAAATTAATTCATGCAAAAACACACACCCTCACCCACTCACTCACTCACTCACTCACATACACAAAATAAGAAATAATAATAGCCAAAAAACAAAAAACAAACAAAAAAAAAACACACACAACCAACCTACACCGTTCGACGCGCCACCATAAACTTTCTCCATATCCAAAATGAGCCTTTCAAGGCAACCTGGGCCACCTTTTCACACATCTTCCTTCTTTCTCTCCCACACACTCCAAGCCGAGCAAGAAATGCAGAAAAGGAACTGCCAATATACCCTCTACACCCCACCTCAAATGGCTGACACGAAACTCGCCAACCCTTCTCCCGGCACTCTGCCTCCAGCTCACTGTACTTTCCTCTCTTCCTCTCGTGCACATCCTCCCTGTTCTCTTCCCACGGTACAGTCAATTCCCCTAAGATGACCTGTCTTGTTGCACCTGACCAAATGACAATGTCAGGCCGCAACCTTGTCACGGTCACACAGATCTCCTCTGGGAATACCAATTGTGGCTTTAGGTCTGCCACCACCTGCCAATCACAAGCATCTAACAGCCCTCTTTGTTTCTACATCCTTCTCTTTCCACCTCTTCCCACTTGGCCCTCTTTGACAAACCACACCTCTCCCCCATCAGTCTCCCTCTCCACTCTTCTCTCTCTCTCGACCTCAGCACTTCTTGTTGCTCCATCTGCACCACCACCGCCAGCACCTGATCATGTCGCCACCTGTATTGTCCTGCTGCCAATGCTACTGAACATGCACTCAGTGCATGCTGCACCATTACCACACCTCAACACAAATAACATTTCTCCTCCTGCAACAACCCCCACAATCTCAAGTTTACTGGTGACGGAAGCACATCATACGTTGCCCGCAACAGGAAATTCAACAATATTAGCTCCATCCTCCAAATCTCTTGCCACTTCAACATCCTCACCCGCACACCTTCCCACTTAGTCCAAGCAACTTGCTGTGCCTGACCGGCTGCTTTCACATATCTCCCCTCCTCTTCCTTTCTTCTCACCTCCCTCTCAACCATCTTCCTCCTCTCTTGCACACATGCCTTTCCACATTTCTCAATTCATGTAGATTTTGTAATGGTTAAAAAAAAACTATATACTGTATATGTGTATATATATATATATATATATATATATATATATATATATATATATATATATATATATATATATATATATATATATATATATATATATATATATAATATATATATATATATATATATATATATATATATATATATATATATATATATATATATATATATGTATATACAGACTTGGCATTTAATATGGAATATTTTTTTTTTCTTGACTTGGGTTTACTTTCTTAACTCAGTATATCAATCTGGTGAGTTTCTTTTACACTTTGGTGATTTATTTGTTAAAAGAACCATGTCACTGATTGTCTGTCGCAGCAAGAAGTCAACAACAGGATTATATCACAGGTGGCGTGGCAAAATGTACGGACAGGTGCATTTGATGATTGGCTTCACAGTCGGGTATACAAGGGTTGTGGCGTTCTGTATTAGTGGAAAACAACTGCTGCACATCTCCAAAAGTTATTGCTGCTTCCTCTGGAGATGGTCCGTCAACTCGACAATGCTGTTTGTCATGGAGTGGTGGCTTTACGAAATTACGGCATGAAACTGCGTGCTATTGCTCGGCAGTATGGCATCACTCAAGGTCAGGTGCCAAAGATCCTGAAACGAAATGCTCAGAGGGGTGTCCCGACTCCAATACCGAGGCCAGGACGTCCCTGCAGAACCACAAGGAGGGATGATCACCAGCTGCACCGGTTAGTCCAAAATGGCCATACCAAGTCAGCTAATCGGCTTAGGGCTGAGTGGCAGCAACTGACAAATGTGCCTGTATCCAGAAGGCTAGTCAACCAACGACTGGTTCAAGCAGGCTATCGTGCCAGGCATCCCCTGAGAAAGCCACGCCTGACCAGACAACACCACCCACGCTGATTGCAATGGGCCAGAGAGCACCGTCAATGGCAGCCAGGACACTGGAATCACGTGATCTTCAGTGACGAGTCTAGATTTCTGGTCTATCGTCAAGATGGCCGTGTCCGAGTGCGCAGACAAGTGCATGAAGCCTACAACAAAGATTGTATAGTGCCAAGAGTCCAAGCTGGAGGTGGTGGGGTGACCGTTTGGGCTGCTCTCTTTTGCCCCCATGCAGGGGGCAAAACTGACCTGGTTGTTCTGAATGGAAACCTGAACCAGTTCAAGTACAGGGCCATTCTGGAAGAAACATTGCTTCCATTTGCTCGTGCAGCCTTTCGAGGAAACTTTGTCTTCCAAGTTGACAATGCACGGCCTCATCGTGCTCGCATGATCCAACACTTTCTTGCTGACCGTGGTGTAGAGCATATGGAGTGGCCTGCCATGTCCACGGATATGAATCCGATAGAGAACTTGTGGGCAGAATTAACGCGCCAAATCGACCACTTGGACCAGCATCCGACCTCAGTGCGTGAATTGCAGCAGGCTATTGTCACTGCATGGCAAGCGATTCCTGTCCAAACCTTGGCAAATCTCGTGAACACAGCATGCCTCAACGTGTTCGTGCTCTCCTGAATGCTCGTGGGGGATACACGAAGTACTGAACTGTAATTTTACTGTCTGTAATCCCAGTCGTAATTTAACTTTTGTTTTTGTTAAAAAAAAAATTGGGTTAATGTGCAAAATAAAGATATACTTCTTTGTAAACGTACAAAAGTTTAACACAGTACTGTCCATGAATTGAGTTCGATATCAGTTTACATCACTTTCAAGGATCAATTTACTTGTTTCGAAATGTCAAATGTGGTTTTTGTTTCTTTTAAAGGTCACATTAACAAAATCTAGAATAATTTCAACATTATTCCAATGAACTTTTGTTTCGAAGACATCTTGAAAAGTAAGTTCACCCCCACAAAAAAAATATTCCATATTAAATGCCAAAATGCTTAAAATTGACTGTCTTTCCCTCGCGGTCCCCCTGTACTGTCTTTCCCTCGCGGTCCCCCTGTGCTGTCTTTCCCTCGCGGTCCCCCTGTGCTGTCTTTCCCTCATGGTCCCCTTGTGCTGTCTTTCCCTCGTGGTCCCCCTGTGCTGTCTTTCCCTCGCGGTCCCCCTGTGCTGTCTTTCCCCCGCGGTCCCCCTGTACTGTCTTTCCCTCGCTTTCCCCCTGTGCTGTCTTTCCCTCACGGTCCCCCTGTGCTGTCTTTCCCTCGTGGCCCCCCTGTACTGTCTTTCCCTCGCGGTCCCCCTGTGCTGTCTTTCCCTCGTGGTCCCCCTGTGCTGTCTTTCCCTCGCGGTCCCCCTATACTGTCTTTCCCTCGTGGTCCCCTGTGCTGTCTTTCCCTAGTGGTCCCCCTGTGCTGTCTTTCCCTCGCGGTCCCCCTGTGCTGTCTTTCCCTCGCGGTCCCCCTGTACTGTCTTTCCCTCGCGGTCCCCCTGAACTGTCTTTCCCTCGTGGTCCCCCTGTGCTGTCTTTCCCTAGTGGTCCCCCTGTGCTGTCTTTCCCTCGTGGTCCCCCTGTGCTGTCTTTCCCTCACGGTCCCCCTGTGCTGTCTTTCCCTCACGGTCCCCCTGTACTGTCTTTCCCCTCGCGGTCCCCCTGTACTGTCTTTCCCTCGTGGTCCCCTGTGCTGTCTTTCCCTAGTGGTCCCCCTGTGCTGTCTTTCCCTCGTGGTCCCCCTGTGCTGTCTTTCCCTCGCGGTCCCCCTATGCTGTCTTTCCCTCGCGGTCCCCCTGTACTGTCTTTCCCTCGCGGTCCCCCTGTACTGTCTTTCCCTCGTGGTCCCCCTGTGCTGTCTTTCCCTAGTGGTCCCCCTGTGCTGTCTTTCCCTCGTGGTCCCCCTGTGCTGTCTTTCCCTCACGGTCCCCCTGTACTGTCTTTCCCTCATGGTCCCCCTGTACTGTCTTTCCCTCGCGGTCCCCCTGTGCTGTCTTTCCCTCGCGGTCCCCCTGTGCTGTCTTTCCCTCGCGGTCCCCCTGTACTGTCTTTCCCTCGCGTCCCCCTATGCTGTCTTTCCCTCGTGGTCCCCCTGTGCTGTCTTTCCCTCGTGGTCCCCCTGTGCTGTCTTTCCCTAGCGGTTGTCAGCCCTTTCACGAGCCTCGATTCAGTATTCAAAAAAAATAAAAAATAAAAAAAAGGCTATATTGTGGCGGACACAAAAGCCCACTGGCGTGGTGACATCATTCCGCGCACCAAGTGGGCGGTGGCCATGCCCGAGCGGTAGGCGTGGCCTCATGATATACACCGGGCGCGCAGCCCGGAGTGGGCCAGTGTTACAGTGAGCTCCTGAAATAAAGACGCTTATAAGTTACCGCTTGTCCGCTTCCTCCTTGCTCGCAAGCAGCGCGCGTAACGCCACGCTTTACTGGTGACCCCCTTGACGTTGGATCTGCCGGAGCGATCCTTCCACACGCGACGCCATTGCCATGGCCAACTTCATCAAACTTCCCGAATTTTGGGAGGCTCAGGCCGAAGTCTGGTTCGTCCAGGCCGAAGCCCAATTTCAGCTTCGGCGCCTCACCGGCGATGACACGCGCTATTGCCACGTCGTCGCCTCCCTCGGGCCTGGCACGGCCGCTCGAGTTGTGTCCGTCCTTCACCACCCACCGGACGGCCACAAGTACGAGGCACTCAAGCGGCTACTCCTAGCCACGTTCGGCCTCACGGACGACGCACGGGCCGACCGCCTCCTGGATCTCCCCGAGCTCGGTGACACGCGCCCGTCGGTCCGAATGGACCATATGCTGTCACTGTTGGGCGACGAAGCCCCTGGTTCTCTATTCCGGGCGCTTTTCCTTCGCCAACTTCCAGCGCAGGTTCGCCTCGCGTTGGCCGGGACCGGGCTAACAGAACCCCGAGCATTGGCAGCCGAGGCGGACAAGTACTTCGCCGCTACGGACACGCGGGCGAGAGTCGGCGTGGCCGTCACGGCCCTCGTGGCTGATGCTGCTGATGCTGCTGCTGATGCTGCTGATCCACAGCATCAGCTTATACAGCATACGCAGCATGCTGATACGCACCTCGTGACCGCCGCCACGCCCCGCCCACCGCCGCGGCGAAAACCGCCACCGCGGGGAAACCCACCAACTCCACCGGCCTGAGGAGCCAGCCGCGCTCCTCCAGCTCCACCACCTGGTGCTGGTTCCACGCCAAGTTCGGCCACGAAGCTCGGCAGTGTCATCCGCCATGCTCCTTCAACAGGTCGGGAAACGCCTGGGCCGGCGCTCAATAGTGGCGATGAGCGCCGGCCGTTCGAGCAGCCTGCTGTTCATAACGGACACCTTCTCCGGGCGCCGTTACCTGTGCGACACGGGAGCGCAGGTGAGTGTCGTTCCCGCCGGCACATCAGACAAGCACGCCGCGGGTGGGGGCCCCGCGCTGCTTGCCGCGAACGGGACGCCCATCCGTACGTACGGAAAACGCTGCCTCTCTCTGCGGTTTGGAGGGCAGTTTTTCCGATGGACGTTCGTCACCGCCGACGTGCCCATGGCACTGCTTGGCGCGGACTTCCTGTGCGCTAATGGGCTCCTGGTCGACGTCAAGCGCAGACATCTTGTCCAGGCCGAGACGTTCAGCTCGCTCGCTTGTGCATTGCCCAGCTCAACGAGCGGCTTGCCAAGCGGCCTGCCGAACCGTTCGGTTCCGGCCACGTTGGTCTGTACGCTTCCGGCAGCGGACGCATTCACCCGCCTCCTCGCCGGCTTCCCGACCCTCACGCGGCCCACCTTCTCGGCGGGGGCCGTCAAGCACGGGGTGGCCCATCACATCCCCACCGTCGGGCCACCGGTCTACGCCCGGGCACGCCGCCTAGAGCCGACGAAGCTGGCGGTGGCAAAAGCTGAGTTCGCTACCCTGGAGCGACTCGGCATCGTTCAGCGCTCAGAGAGCGCTTGGGCGTCGCCGCTGCACATCGTGCCGAAGCCCGGCGGGGGATGGCGACCGTGCGGGGACTATCGCTGTCTCAATGACGCCAAGTCTCCCGACCGCTACCCCGTCCCCCACATTCAGGACTTTTCCGCCCGTTTGGCGGTCATGTCCTTCTTCTCGAAGGTGGACCTCATACGCGGCTACCATCAGGTCCCCGTCAGGCCGGAGGACGTCCCGAAGATGGCGGTCATCACGCCATTCGGACTCTTCGAGTTCCTGCGCATGCCCTTCGGTCTGAAGAATGCGGCTCAGGCGTTCCAGCGACTGATGGACAGCGTCCTGCGTGACTTGGATTTTGTCTTCGTCTACCTGGACGATATCCTCGTCGCCAGCGCGTCCCGCGAAGAGCACCTACGCCACCTCCGCATGCTCTTCGAATGCCTGGGCCAGCATGGCCTGATTGTGAACCTCGCAAAGTGCCGGTTCAACGCCACCATAATCGATTTTCTGGGGCACCGTGTCACCAGGCACGGAGCCGTCCCCCTGCCGGCCAAGGTGGAGGCGGTGAAGGGGTTTCCGCGCCCCCGCACGATCAGAGGGCTGCAGGAGTTCCTCGGCATGGTGAACTTTTACCATCGGTTCCTGCCCCGTATCGCCCAGCTCCTGCGCCCCCTGCACGAAGCTCACCGAGGTAAGCCGGGCAAAGGCGACGTTACCTGGACCGAGCAGATGGACATGGCGTTCACGGGTGCGAAGCTCGCCTTGGCTAACACCACCATGCTCGCGCACCCGGTGCCCGATGCACCGATCGCCCTCACCACCGATGCCTCGGACTACGCGGTGGGCGCGGTGCACGAGCAATGGGTGCGTGGAGCTTGGCAACCGCTGGCGTTCTTTAGCCGGCAGCTTCGCCCACCCGAACGCCATTACAGTAATAATAATAATAATAATAATAATTCATTTATTTTGTATAGCGCTTTTCCAGAAGCCCAAAGGCGCTTTGACAGAGTGGAAAACATAATGCATAACAATACATGAAAACAACAATTGCAAAAAGACAAGAATCAAGAAAACAAACAGCAGCGATATACGGCATATATATAAGACAAGAATCAAAAAGACAAGACAAGAATCAATAGGGAAATATTTAAAGCAAAAGGAGGGAGAAGGAGAAGAGATAGTCAGGGGTTAAATGCTGTGGGTTGAATGTTGAATGCAGCGTTGAACAGGTGGGTCTTTAGTGATGTTTTGAATGTGGTGAGTGAGGAGGAGTCTCTGATGGTGTGAGGTAGTGAGTTCCAGAGGGTGGGAGCAGCGATGGAGAAGGCCCTGTCCCCCCAGGATCTGAATTTGGTCCGGATGGAGGGGGTCAGGAGGTTGGTACCAGCAGAGCGGAGGTTGCGGGTGGGAGTGTGTCTGGAGAGGAGGTCAGCCAGGTAGGATGGGGCCAGGTTATGGAGGGCTTTGTATGTCAAGAGGAGGATTTTGTACTGGATTCTCTGGGGGATGGGGAGCCAGTGAAGCTTGTAAAGGACGGGGGTGATGTGGTCACGGGTCCGGGAATGAGTGAGTAGACGGGCAGCGGAGTTCTGAATGTATTGGAGTTTATTGGTGATTTTTGAGGGTGAACCATAGAGGAGGCTATTGCAGTAGTCCAGACGGGAGGTGATGAAGGCGTGGATGAGGGTTTCTGCAGCCGTGGAGGAGAGGGATGAGCGGAGACGGGCAATGTTTTTCAGGTGAAAGAAGGCTGACTTTGTGATCTGTTTAGTGTATTTGTCGAAGGAAAGGGTTTGGTCAAAGATGACGCCAAGATTCCGGATGTGAGGGGAGGTGGATACTGGGATACCGTCGATGTTGAGGGCAAAGTTATGGGTGGATTTTGTGAGCGTTTTTGGGCCAATGATGATTATTTCAGATTTATCACAGTTAAGCTTGAGGAAGTTGATTTGAAGCCAGGATTTTATTTCAGTGATGCAGTTTGTCAGGATAGAGTGGGTGTCGGTGGAGACGGACTTGGTGGAGATGAAAAGCTGGATGTCATCGGCGAAGCAGTGGAATTGGAGACCATGACGGCGGATTAAGTGACCGAGCGGGGACAGGTAAAGGATGAAGAGGAGGGGGCCAAGAACTGAACCTTGGGGGACACCTTGGGGGAGGGGAGCAGTGGGGGATTTGCAGTTATTGATGGAGATGAACTGGCATCTGTCAGAGAGGTATGATTTAATCCAAGAGAGGGCAGTGCCGGTGACGTTAAAGGTGGATTCAAGTCGGGTGAGGAGGATAGTGTGATCGATGGTGTCAAAGGCAGCGCTGAGGTCGAGGAGGACGAGAATGTTGAGGTTGCCAGCGTCAGAGGAGAGGAGAAGGTCGTTGGTGATTTTGAGGAGAGCAGTTTCAGTACTGTGGTTGGAGCGGAATCCGGATTGCAATGTTTCATACAAGTTATTGGCAGAGAGATGATGTTTGAGTTGAGTGGCTACAGCGCGTTCCAAAACTTTTGACAGAAAGGGTAGGTTGGAGATGGGTCTGAAGTTGTTTAGGGTGTCAGGGTTTAGACCAGGTTTTTTTAGAATGGGGGTAACAGCAGCAATTTTGAGGGAAGGTGGGACGATGCCTGTAGACAGGGAGGAGTTTATTGTTGCAATGATAAGTGGAGAGAGAGCAGGGAGGGAGGCTTTGACAAAGCTGGAGGGGATGGGGTCAAGAGTGCAGGTGGCAGTTTTCATTCCTATGAGGAGTTCAGAGAGGTCAGTAGGAGAGATTGGGGAGAACCGAGACAGGGGATGGCAGGACAAGGGGGGGCAGGTGGTTGGAGGGGGAGCGGGTGCGGCGGTGGTCAAGCTGTTGTAGATGTTGTCAATTTTGCGTTGGAAGAAAGAGAGGAAGGAGATGCAGTTGTCTACTGTGAATGACTGGGTGGTGGTGTTCAGGGGGCGGAGGAGTTTGTTTATTGTCGAGAAGAGTGCTTTTGGGTTTCCGGAGCCAGAGTGGATAATTTGAGAGTAGTAGGCAGAGCGGGCGCGGGAGAGGGCATCTTTGTAGTGTTGTATGTGGTCCTTGTAGGCTTGGGAGTGAACTGTGAGACCCGTTTTATTGCGGAGTCTTTCAAGTTGGCGAGCACGAGTTTTCATCAGGTGGAGTTCAGGGGTAAACCAGGGAGCAGAATGGGTGAAAGAAACTGTTTTGGTTTTTACAGGCGCAAGCTGGTCAAGGCAGGAGGAGAGAGTGTGGTTGTAGTAGTCAGTGAGGTCGGAAGGGGTGTGGTACCTTCGACCGCGAGTTGCTCGGGCTTCACTTGGCGGTCAGGCACTTCCGCCATCTGCTCGAGGGCCGTGCGTTCACTGCCTTCGTCGACCACAAGCCGCTGATCTTCGCGATGGGCAAGGTCACCGAGCCTTGGTCGGCCCGGCAGCAGCTTCACCTCTCGGCCGTGTCCGAGTACACGACAGACATCCAGCACGTCACGGGGAAGGACAACCCGGTGGCGGATTGCCTTTCCCGGGCCGTCGCCCACGCAGTCCACCTCGGCATCGACTATGCCTGGATGGCAGCGGACCAGGCCGCTGACCCCGACGTCCAGGCCTTGCGGACCGCCGTCACGGGCCTCCGCGTCACCGAGGTGGCGTTCGACGGCGCGGGCGCGGCCCTCTTGTGTGACGTCTCCCTCGGGCGTCCTCGCCCCATCGTGCCCGCGGGCTGGCAGTGCCAGGTGTTTGACGCCATCCACGGCCTGTCCCACCCGGGCGCGAGGGCCTCCCAAAGGCTGATCGCCGACAAGTTCGTCTGGCATGGCCTCCGGAAGGCCGTCCGCGGCTGGGCCAGGACGTGCCTCACGTGCCAGCGCGCCAAGGTGCACCGGCACACCCAGGCCCCGTTGGCCCCGTTCACGGTGCCGGAACGCCGGTTTGACCACGTCCAAGTGGACCTGGTGGGACCTCTGCCCCCCTCGCGGGGTTTCACCTACGTCCTCACCATGGTGGACCGCACCACCCGGTGGCCGGAGGCCATGCCCTTGGCGTCGACAACGGCGGCCGATGTCGCGCAGGCTTTCATCGCCACCTGGGTCGCCCGGTTCGGCGCCCCCTCAGACATCTCGTCCGACCGCGGCCCCCAGTTCACCTCGGAGCTCTGGGGGGCGGTCGCGCAGGGGCTCGGGGTCCGGCTGCACCGAACCACGGCCTACCACCCCCAGGCTAACGGCCTGTGTGAGCGATTTCACCGCTCATTGAAGGCCGCGCTCCGGGCCACCCTCCGCGACGGCGGCTGGGTCGACAGGCTCCCCTGGGTCCTGCTGGGCCTCCGGACGGCGCCCAAGGAGGACCTGCGCGCATCCGCGGCGGAGTTGGACTTCGGGCAACCGCTGCGGGTGCCGGGCGAGTTCCTCCCCGACTCCACGGCACCATGGTCCGCGGCACAGCAGCGCTCCGCTCTGCAAGAGACCGCCCAGAGGTTCGCCCCGGTGCCAACGGCATGCCACGGGCACCCACCGACGCACGTCGCCCCGGAGCTTCGCACCGCGGAGTACGTCTTCGTCCGCCACGATGCCCACCGGACACCACTGCGGCCCCCGTACGACGGGCCTTTCCGCGTGCTGGAGACCGGGGCGAAGCACTTCACCCTGGACATCGGCGGTACTCCTGACCGCGTTTTGGTAGACCGCCTCAAGCCGGCCCACCTCGACGTGGACCATCCACCGCCAGTGGCCCGACCCCCACGTCGGGGCCGCCCCCCTGCGGGCGGACACCCGGCACCGCCCAGCCCCGCCGCCACGCCGCCCCCCCTGTCCTACAACCATCCCAGGGGCAGCCAGGGGCATCCCACCTGGAATCCCTGCACCCCGGACGCCGCCGATCGCCAGGGGGCGCTTCGGCCGGGTCATTCGTCTGCCCCGCAAACTGGCCCTCCAGGTGCGCGGGAATTCTGGGGGGGCGCGTGTGGCGGACACAAAAGCCCACTGGCGTGGTGACATCATTCCGCGCACCAAGTGGGCGGTGGCCACGCCCGAGGGGTAGGCGTGGCCTCATGATATACACCGGGCGCGCAGCCCGGAGCGGGCCAGTGTTACAGTGAGCTCCTGAAATAAAGACGCTTATAAGTTACCGCTTGTCCGCTTCCTCCTTGCTCGCAAGCAGCGCGCGTAACGCCGCGCTTTAATATATATATTTTATATACCCTCTAATGCTGAAACTGCCAAAATCAAGACTCTCTATTCAACTTCACTCTTTCATTCCTCTTTTCTCCCGCCTCTGGAACAAACTCCCTCTTCTCTTTAATCCCACTCCCGGTCTATAAAATAGCTGTTCACCACCATATATATATTGCGGCCCATATATATACAGTGATCCCTCGTTTATCGCGGGGGTTACGTTCCAGAACCCCCCGCGATAGACGAAAATCCGCGAAGTAGCGACCATATTTTTATTTTATTATTTATATATATTTTAAAGCTTTATGACCCTCCCCACACTCTTATTAACCTTTCCCACACTCTTATTAACCTTTCCCATACTCTTATAAACACTTCCTATACTCTTAAACACTTTTTACACTCTTAAACATATGTAATTTTAACAACATATAAAATTCTAATGGGTACTCACCATTGAAGATACTGTAGCGACCCATGGGTCCCCCAAGCAAAACCAGCATCAGAATCTCCTTGCTCCAGCCGGTGACGTCACCGGCGGGGAGCCGCGGCGCAAGAGTGGCTGGTCACGTGACCACCAAAGCGTGCCGCGCGTGCGGGTATAATCAGCTACACCTGTTGATCACGTGACCACCAAAGCACGCTATGCTTGAGAGGCGTGGCTTTCGGTTTCGGTTTCTGGTTGTGCTTTATAATGCAGCCCGATAAACGGGCTTTTCAGTGTTCCCGAGTTGGTTTTGAGAATAAATATCTTCTCGGACGAGTTTGTGTCTTGCCCGTCATTTCGTCTGTATCAAGCAAGAGCCCCGGCTCCTCAATACTACAACTTGCGTGATGAAGATGATGATGAATTAGCTGTGCAGTACTGATGACGATGAAGGTGATGACGATGATGAATGTACTGCACAGCCAGAAAGAGCATTACAGTTACCCATTACATGGGTAACTAGCGCAAGTGGAAGCTGCCGCATCTGCGTTTTCCATACGCACGACTCTTTGTCTCTTTGTCTACCCTTCTACTGTACACTATGTACAGTATTTTATTTCTTGTAATATGTTTTAATTACTGTATTTTTCTTATTTGTTTACGTTTTTAAAAAAGTTTTAGGCTAGAAAATGCTTATTTTACCACAAAAATATTTAAAATAATAGTATATAAAAATACATTTATACCGCAAAATCCTGCGATATAGCGAAAAATCCGCGATATAATTTTACATATACTAGCGAGAAAAACCCGCGATGTACCGAAGCCGCGAAAAGTGAACCGCGATATAGCGAGGGACGACTGTATATATATATATATATATATAAATAAATAAATAAATATATATATATATATAATTATATATATATACACACATACATACACATACATACAGTCACGTGAAAAAGTAAGTACACCCCATGTAAAGTTTTGACTTTTTCAATATATTTCAACGTACAGCTATTTGATCTTCATTTCAACAATATTGATAGATAAATGTGATATAATATAACAAATATCATGAAACATTTACATTTTGTAGTCCATTGTATAATTTAAATAAACATAAATGCAAATTTTGCATGTGGAAAAAGTAAGTACACCCCCACATTTATCACTACTTTAAATACCTAAAATGAGAATCAGGTGCAACAGCTCAGGTGCAAATGTTTAGAACATCGTTAGAGAGGATCTTGGAGGAACATGTCTTATTTAAACCTCAGACATTTCGTTTGGTTTGCTCTTTGTTTTTGAAGTGTGCGGCTTCACCATGCCTAGATCAAAAGAGCTCTCTGAGGCCTTCAGAAAGAAGGTTATAGATGCCGACGAGTCTGGGAAGGGATTTAAAAAGATCTCCAAACAATTTGAAATCAATCATTCGACTGTCCAGAAAATCAACCACAAGTGGAGAAGATTCCAAACAACTGCCCACTTGTTCAGGCCAGGCCGCCCCAGCAAGTTCAGCCCGAGAGCAGACCGAAAAATGCTGAAAGAAGTCTCGAAGAACCCCAGAATGTTATCACGGGACCTACAGGTAGCTCTTGCCACTGTTGATGTGAAAGTGCACAAGTCAACCATTAGAAAGAGGCTGCACAAATTTGATCTACATGGGAGGTGTGCCAGGAGGAAACCTTTGCTGTCCAGAAAGAACATCAGGGCAAGACTAAAGTCTGCCAATGAACACCTCAGCAAAGACCAGCACTTCTGCAACAATGTGCTCTGGACAGATGAGTCAAAGGTAGGAGCTATTTGGCCACAGTACCAGAAGACATGTTTGGCGAAAACCAAAGACAGCATTTGACTACAAGAACCTGATACCAACTGTAAAGCATGGTGGTGGAAATATTCTGGTTTGGGGCAGCTTTGCTGCATCAGGGCCTGGGCAGCTCACCATCATAGAATCAACAATGAATTCTTCATTGTACCAGAGGGTGCTTGAGGATAATGTGAGGCCATCTGTCGGAGTGTTGAAGCTCAACCGAAGGTGGACCTTGCAACATGACAATGACCCTAAACATACCAATAAATCCACCAAGGAATGGCTGAAAAGAAAGAAATGGAGGGTTCTGGAATGGCCAAGCCAAAGCCCGGATCTAATTCCCATCGAGATGTTGTGGGGGGATTTGAAACGAGCTGTGCAGGCAAGAAACCCCTCAAACATCGCACAGCTGAAATAATTCTGCATGGAGGAGTGGGCAAAAATTTCTCCCAGTCGATGTCAGAGACTGGTCGACGGTTATAAGAAACGCCTACTTGAGGTTGTTTCTGCCAAAGGGGGCAATACCACCTATTAGAGCCAAGGGTGTACTTACTTTTTCCACATGCGAAATTTGCATTTATGTTTATTTAAATTATCCAATGGACTACAAAATGTAAATGTTTCATGATATTTGTTATATTATATCACCTTTATCTATCAATATTGTTGAAATGAAGATCAAATAGCTGCATGTTGAAATATGTTGAAAAAGTCAAAACTTTACATGGGGTGTGTTGTGAAAATCAACCGAATCCACAACTCGTCCCATAGATAGGTTTAATTTCAATTAGATCGAAACATCATCCTGTAAAATACACCATGCAACATATATGTCAGGATCAAGGCATCATATGAGAAAGATTGGATATATCAGTCAATGCAAGCAAGCCTAGAATATAAGTGGGTACGTACCATTCAATTCTACATGTCATTGTATAAAGTCGCAGGAGTGGCCTCGAGTCGCGGACGTCCCGAGGTCTTATAGACACCGCCCAGTGGTTTAAGTGAGCGTCACACCTGGGTTCAACTTACATTTTCACCACATTCTCCCCGCCGTTAGAACTATGCTGCCACTAGGCAGGAAGCGAGCGCGCGTCAGCATTAATAGGTAGAGGAAGTCATTATATCATTATTAGGGTGTCAAAGAAATATCCCTATTGATTCTTGTCTTTGCGCCATTGTGTTATGTTTCGCACACTGTCAAAGCGTCTTTAGGGCTTCCTGGAAAGCTCTATACGAAACAAATCCATTGTCAGTAGTACAGGTCAGTCGGTCCATCCGTAGAGGTCAGTGTGGCAAATTACCCTGCCAGCACAGGTTTGGAACTACCGGGTACGTCGTCCCCAAATCCGGAGTCCCCTGCTTCGGAGTAGCCGCTGGAGGCAGGTGTCGGAGGGGCACCTCAGTGCCCTCACCGCTTCAGGCAGGGGTGTATCAGGCGAAGGGAGGGACGGCAGATGTTCTCTAGGCGCACTCATAGCCTGGTTAGCAAACATGTCCGATACTGGCAGACGATGAGCCTGTGGGTCCCAATAGCCCGGTTAGCAAACATGTCCGATACTGGCAGACGATGAGCCTGTGGGTCCCAATAGTCTAGTCTCACAGGCCTATGTGCTGGATAAGGTGTACCTTTGCGATATGCAACTCATTACATAAGGTGTACCTTGTCGAAGAGCGAATGTCCATTCGTCGCAACGCAACGCATTTCAGGCAGATGTGGAAGATGTGGAAGATGTGTAAATCAGTAAGCCTCACGCCTCACGGTCACCGTGCATCTAAGTAAGATTAATCAGTAAGCCTCTTTACAGTAAGCTGTAACAGTAAGTAAGATTACATGACAGGAGGCCATGACAGTGTAAGTCAATTACAGTAAGTCTGTACCGGCCTAGGAGTTGTAACAGTAAGTAAGATTACATGACAGGAGGCCACTACAGTAAGTCCATTACAGTAAGTCTGTACCTGCCTTGGCTCCCAAGGGTACATGGTCGATCCACATTAGATCCATGTCATGGAATTGTCATGGAATGGGTACATGGTCGATCCACATTAGATCCATGTCATGGAATTGTCATGGAATGCGCATGCCGAGGGAGAGAACCGACGAGAGCCATAACGAGAGTTACGCGATACCCCGGAGTCCCCCTGTTTTGAGATCACGAGACTCGAGCGCTCTCTGACGGCAGCGCGTACGAATTACAAGCTCCGGCAAATAGTTTCAAGCAAAACGTTCGCCACGAGTGCCCTCCGTAGGCTGCCCGAACGACTGGCATGGCAGTTACGACGATGCACAAAACGACCGAAATGCGCCTTCCCAGCAAAGCGCGCAGAATCACCCGACCTGCAGAGGATCGGTGAAGATCGGCTATACCGGCTACCATCCCGGAGGGATTGTCCCGGAGAGAAAACGTCGAGATCGAGAAATGGAAATCGTCCCGGATGGATCGACATCCAAGAGAACGGCCCGGAAGGATGGAACATCATCCACCCCCTCACTAGAGATCGGGCCCAGTGATCGGATCGACATCCAAGAGGATGGCCCAGATGGATGGATCATCACCCACCCCCTCACTCATCCATCCCCCCCCCCCCCCCCGTCGTGAAGTGCGAGATAACAGCTGCGCATCGCGCACCGAAGTCGAGCGACCTTCACGGTCTGGGTCAGAGGGAACGCAATCAGGCAGCGGCCGGGCGAGGCGTCTCGCAGTCTCGAAATGTGTGGAGGCGAGCCAGGAGACCTGGCCTAGAAGCAACAAGCCCAGAGTCAAGGGCGATCCGGCGGGCCGGTGCCCACGTGGCTTGCTCAGGAGACGAGGGAGTCGGGCGCAACGCTCAATGTCACCGTGTCATGGGGTCACCGTGCACCCCCAAGTGTCCTAGAAGCAACAAGCCCAGAGTCAAGGGCGATCCGGCGGGCCGGTGCCCACGTGGCTTGCTCAGGAGACGAGGGAGTCGGGCGCAATGCTCAATGTCACCGTGTCATGGGGTCACCGTGCACCCCCAAATGCCCCGTGCCTTATCGATTAACGGCATAAGTCCGCGATGTTGGCTAGGCGCCCTCGAAGGCCGCCACATTATGACACGCACTGTCGGGCAGGGGCGGTCAGATGGAGTATTTCGATGCTATCGATTTCTGCTATCTGTAGAGGTACCCAGGTAGACGAACTCTGATGACGCAAGCGCGGGAAACAGTTAAATCGGGATCGATCGGGTGCGGTGCTGTAAAGCAAACGCGAACGCGTGAGCAAAACGCGTGATCCCGTTAAATGGGGATCGATCGGGCGCGGTGCTGTAAAGCAAACGCGTGATTTAGTCGATGACATCATCAATTGGTTCGGGCGCGTGCGGGCGGGTTTGACAGCTGTTCCAGCTGAGCGGTATCCCCAGACGGAGTAAAGTAGCACTCCGAAATCTAAAGTCTCGCGTCCATTGGGCAGCAGCATTCGAGCGGGCTCGAGATCGGTGTACGGAATACTAACCCAGCCGACGAGCGAAAAGTATTATCTAGGGCGCACCGCATACGAGGGAAACCGAAAGTTGAGCTCGGCCCGTTGAATCAGTGCGGCTTCGCCGAGTCGAGAGGGCGAGCATGCTTGGCAGCGATAGACTGCACGACCTGAAGTAGCGTCTCGTTTGTTTAGCTGTCGGGTCAGAGGATTGAATACATATCACGCCCTGAAGTAGCGTCTCGTGTGTTTAGCTTTCGGGTCAAAGGATCGAATACATATCACGCCCTGAAGTAGCGTCTCGTTTGTTTAGCTTTCGGGCCGTGTTTTGTCCGGAGTTTTAGACATAGTTAGTCATATAGAATACACATGGTATACGATACATGCCGGCATGCCGATACGATAGTCATATATATAGAATACACATGGTATACGATCATCTATCATAAGCATAAGCCCGAGTGTCGTGAAAGGCTATGAAGGTCCCGCTCGACGTCCTTAGAAACTCATCGTGCTGCGACGAGTCCTCGCATGGTGCCAAGCGAGCCTCCATTGAGGCGATTCCGGGCAGCGGAGTTCGCCGGCCTCGTTGAGTAGCCAGATGTAGGTGGGATTTCGACGAGCCACGATCCGAATCGCCGGCCTCGCAGAGTGGTGCCTGCGAAGGGCGCAGTGCCCGAGCAGCCGGAGTGAGCCGGCCGTGTGAGGCACGGCGTGATTCCGACGAGCAGTGCGCGATTCGCGCGGAGGAGAAGCGAGTGGTCAGGGTGAGCCGGCCGTGTGAGGCACGGCGTGATTCCGACGAGCAGTGCGCGATTCGCGCGGAGGAGGTGGTTCCACCGAGAAGCGAGTGGTCAGGGTGAGCCGGCCGTGTGAGGCACGGCGTGATCCCGATGAGCAGTGCGCGATTCGCGCGGAGGAGGTGGTTCCACCGAGAAGCGAGTGGTCAGGGTGAGCCGGCCGTGTGAGGCACGGCGTGATCCCGACAAGCAGTGCGCGATTCGCGTGGAGGAGGTGGTTCCACCGAGAAGCGAGTGGTCAGGGTGAGCCGGCCGTGTGAGGCACGGCGTGATCCCGACGAGCAGTGCGCGATCCGCGCGGATGAGGCGATTCCACCGAGCAGCGAGTGGTCGGAGTGTGCCGGCCCGCGCGGAGGAGGCGATTCCACCGAGCAGCGAGTGGTCGGAGTGTGCCGGCCGTGTGAAGGCATGGCCGACATGGGAGTTGCGATCACTCGCGTGGGAATCTCATCTCGGGCCGAGGCACGCAAATCTAGGATGATTCTCTCGGACGGAGCCGTTAGCGTTTCGAGCAACCGAGGCTAGATTCGTACCTTCGGCGCCAAGCGGGTCCGTCGTTCCGACGGGGTTGCGGCCCAGGACATTTCCCAGTGGCCTCCTTCAGCAGGCGCCTTGCCGGAGTCCGTCATGCCTGCTCCGGCGTTCGGGCCTCAGGAGAGCAGTTTGCGTCGACGCGGTCCCGCAAAAGGCTTGCGAGGTCCCCATCGCATCCGGTCCTTTTGAGGCAGACCGGCGGCGAGAGTAGTCGGAGCTCCGTAGCTGGAGCTAGCTCGACGGGTCCTCCGCCGGTCATTCTTCTCCGAGGTGGGCCTCGCAGGAGTGCGGAGAATGTCGGGAACGCTCGTCTGTGATCTGCGTTCATCCGGCCATCGCAAGACTCGTGTCCCGCCATTTCCGAAGATCATAATTGAAATTAAGTGTTGTGAAAATCAACCGAATCCACAACTCGTCCCATAGATAGGTTTAATTTCAATTAGATCGAAACATCATCCTGTAAAATACACCATGCAACATATATGTCAGGATCAAGGCATCATATGAGAAAGATTGGATATCTATCTATAATTCCAGCAATCTCTGTGTGTCTGTGTGTCTGTGTGTCTGTGTGTCTGTGTGTCTGTGACCGCTGTTTCTCGACAACCACGGGTCCGATATACTTTAAACTTGCCAGGTATATTGCTGGGGACCCGAGGATGTGCCTTTTCAAGGTTTTAAATTAATCGGAGAAGTACTTACCGAGCTATGTCCAAAAAACGCTTCAACCAATCAGAGAGCAGCGAGCTATCACGTGTGCCGAACGTGGCGATCAGACTCTGCCTCGGACGGCACATTTGACAGCGTATTCATTTATTTCACGTTGGAAAACTATGTTGCCGTTAAACTATGTTTTAAAACGAATTCAAACTGCGATTAAATTAAAACGATTCATCGTAACTGCGATTTGCGAACTTCCGGACAGTGAAGACTTCACTTCCGGCAGCCAATCACAGAACGCTTTGTTGCGTAGGCGTGGCCGATGTGAGAGCGAGCGGAGCTGAGCGCGTTACGAGCTGACCGCCATTACGGTACGTAATTCGATTTCTTATGCGCATTATTTCTCCCAATTCAGTCAGAGCGAAGGGCGGAAGCGAAGAGCGTTGTTTTTTTTGTTTACGGGCGTACGGGCGGGGTAGAGCGTACGGGTAGCGTTTTTTTTTTTTTTTGGCAAGGAACGGGCACCCACGTACGGGCAATGCCCTAGTATCAGTCAATGCAAGCAAGCCTAGAATATAAGTGGGTACGTACCATTCAATTCTACATGTCATTGTATAAAGTCACAGGAGTGGCCTCGAGTCGCGGACGTCCCGAGGTCTTATAGACACCGCCCAGTGTAGTGGTTTAAGTGAGCATCACACCTGGGTTCAACTTACATTTTCACCACAGGGTGTACTTACTTTTTCACGTGATTGTATATATATTCACGTGATTCACGTGATTGTATACACAAGCCTCGATTCTGTATACAAAAAACAAAAACAAAAAAAAAATGCAAGAAAATCGTTATTTTATATATATATATATATATATATATATATATATATATATATATATATATATTGTTGTGGATCTCGCCGCCGGCCTTCTCCCCTTACGAAGGGGGGGTAGTCCCCTTGTCTTTGACTGGCCGACAGGACACGGGACCTATGACGTCCTTCCCGGACAGCGCGAAATAGGGTATTAGGACTAGAATCGCTATTACCTAATTACTCACGCTGCCCTGAAACGAGGAAATAAGCCCCGCATGAACCACGCGTGTTGAGACGCCAAGCGGTGCGTACACGCGATCCGTGCCGTTTATATGGTGAACCCGGTTCAAGCGATCTTATTCGTACCACGCTTAGTCAATGGATAAATCACAAAAGCGGTCGAATTGGGAAGAAAGGAATAATAAGATTTATTTACACTATTCACAATGGTTCAGAGAAAAAGGGGACACAGTGCAGCCTTAAAACAGTCTTAACTTAATACCCAGGACAAACGGGCCCGTCACACACACACTCACACGGGGCTTGCAGCTGCAGGATGATGTTCCGCGTCCAAGGATGGCTCCCGTGCAGCTCCCTCCAGTCTCCGGCTCATCCCGTGTAGATGGTAAGTAGAGAAGGCAGGAGCTCTCCACGTGTCGTTTGGTGCACAAGGGTTAATACGGGGCGATTTTGGTAGGGAGCGGACTTTGGTGGTTAGCGGTTATCACCGGCAGCTATTACCACATTTACTCACGTGGCTGAGGTAGGCGCTATTCGCCACCGGCGTGTCTGGCTGCAGCCGTGTTCTCAACGCCTCTTCTTCCTCTCCTCTGGCACGTACGTTATACTGCGCGAGTTACAGTTCAATGCCTCCAAAGCGAGTGATGCGAGTCAAGTTCTCTCCACACAAGTCTTTTCACCAATGCAGTGTGCACGCGAGTCCTCCAGCGCTAGTCCTTCTCATAAGTCTTCAATCAGTCCTGTTCAAGGGCTTTGTGCAGTGACTTATATAGGCACACCCCGCAAACCTTCTAGAACTCACCAGATACGCCTCTCCATACCCTCTCATGCCATGCCGTTAGAGCCCTGGTTGGCTGGTAGCTCTTCCCGTCATCGCCTCTGACGCTCCGCCTTGACGCCGCCCCCATCTCGACCCCGCGCTCCTCCTCCTTCTCAGGCCTACCTCATGTTACTCGACTAGTGAGCGAGCAAAGGGCAGCAAAATGCTGCGGGCAGCCAAAGCGTAACACTGAGCGGGCAGCGAAATGGGGCGCGGGATAAATTATGCCCATTGAGGTGGAATTGGAGGGTGAACGCAAAAATGAACGGGACCTAAACTCATGTCTTTACACAACGCAGATATTACTAGGGGAAATAGCCTATACGTACACATACTATGACATAACTAATACTACAAGTGGCCTATGTGTTGCTCATGGACTAACTATGGAGGGCAACGCTTTAACCTATAATGATCAATATGTGCAAATCTCAAAACCGTAGCAATATATATATATATTACATATACACTGCAGAAAGTATTCACACCCCTTGAATTTCTTCACATTTAGTTGTGTTACCCACCCGAATATAAAATGGCTCAAATTGAGATTTTTTTGTCACTGATCAACACATAATAACCCATAATGTCAATATGGTATTTTTGTCTCACAACTTTTTACAAGTTCATTATAATTGAAAAGGTTAAATGTCTTGAGTCAATAAGTATTCAACCCCTTTGCTATGACACTCCAAATTGAGCTAAGGTGCATCCAATTTCCTTTGATTATAAGTTGGATATCTCTAAAACTTGATTGAAATCTACTTGTAGCGAATTCAACTGATTGGACATGATCTAGAAAGAAACACACCTTTCGATACAATGTCCCACAGTTGGCAGTGCATGTGAGAGCAGAAACTCCACCAACAAGTCTGAGCACAGCTCATCACCATCTAACACCATACCTACCATGAAGCATGGTCATGGTAGCATCATGCTATGTGGATGCTTTTCAGCAGCAGGGCCTGGGAGACTTGTAAGGATAGAGGGAACAATGAAAGGAGTCAAATGCAGGAAAATCCTTCAGGAGAACCTGCTTCTAAGTTCAGAAGATCTTAGGCTGTGGCAAAGATTTGCATTCAAACAGCACAATAACCCAAGCATGCAGCTGGAGTAACAAGTCTTCAAGGAAAGGGTGCAGAACAAGAACGTGAAATTCCTTCAGTGGCCCAACCAAGGCTCAGACTTGAATTCCATTGAGAATCTGTGGAAATACTTGAAGATTGCTGTTCACCAATGCTTTCCATCTATCTTTACAGAGCTTAAGCAAATGTGCAAGGAGGAATTTGAGAAACCTCCCAAATCCAGATGTGCAAAACTGTTACAGACATACCCAAGAAGGCTCGAAGCTGTATCCACTGTCAAAGGTACTTTTACGAAATATTGACTCAGGGGTTGAATACTCATGCAAATTAGAAATTTCTGTATTATATATATTATTTATTTCGTCAAGATATCTTTTTTTAAATTCCAATTTGACATTATGGGGTATTTTGTGTTGATAAGTGACAAAAAAAATCTCAATTAAATCCATTTTAAATTCAGGCTGTAACGAAACAAAATGTGAAAAAGACAAGGATATGAATACTTTCTGAAGGCGTTGTGCATATAATTTTTATGGCATAGCCCATCGGGCAGAGCCATCGAGAACAGTGTTTGTCCGTCTGTATGTATATGTGGATGTATGTCCCCTCAAACGTGCACCAATCAGAGCTGAGAAACTGGTCACATGACTGGGTGATGTGATTACGTCTGATGTCATCACGGTGCTGCAGCTGACTCTCCACGCACCGCCATTTTGATTTTTTTGTTTTTTTGTTTTGTATACAAGATCGAGGCTCGTGAAAGAGCGAACATTAATCACAAAGAAAGACAAACAGACACACAAAACAAATAACATCGGGAGCGGTAGACAAGATGGGGAGAGAGGGGGAAGGACACAAACACAACATTTCAGAGCAGGGACCGAGAGACATGGAGACATCGAGAGAACTGTGGGAGGGAGAGGGCTTTGGGGGGCAGGCATGGGAAGGGGGGGGGGGGTGGGAGAGGTATAAAACATATGGACACTGCCAAGACTTCCAGGAAAGAAGTTGGAATTTCAAACAAGGTGGATCTGGGGTGAATTAGTGGGGGTAGAAAAGATCAAGGTTTTGGATGGGGGAAGATAAGAGATGGTGGTGAACAGCTGTTTTGAAGACCTGGAGGGAGGAGTGGGATTGAAGGGAGTGAGGGAGTTTGTTCCAGAGGCGGGAGAAAAGAGGAATGAAAGAGTGAAGGTGAGCAGAGAGCCGAGATTTCGGCAGTTTAACCATCAGAGGGTGGCTGGCAGATCTTGTGCGACCTGTAGGAATATTTGGGGGACAGAGCACAGAGAGAGCTGGGGGAGCAAGGCCGGAGAGGAGTCGGTAAAAGACAGAAAGACCACCTACCTGCCTGCGGTGAGTGGGTGAAAGGCCCTCAGAGATAGCTTCATCGCGGGAGATTCCAATGATTCTGAAAGCTTTGGCCTCAACAGCGTGAAGCCGAGCTAGGTGTGAGGCAGGAGCACCAGCCCATAGGGGAGAACAGTATTCCATTGAGCTGCGGATGAAAGCCTTGTATGTGGTGAGGAGCTCAGGTGTGCCGAGGAAGGACTTCGCACGACGGAGGATGCCCAGTCGGCGACTGGCTTTGGAGGCCAGCTTGGAAATGTGGTTTTCCCAAGAAAGATCATGGCAGATGGTGAGACCCAAAAGCTTGAGCGACAGAACTTCTTGGAGAGGATTGTTGAGAAAGTAGATGGGAGGGTTGTCCATTTATATGCCATTCAGGCCGAACATATCGTCGAACCTGTCACATATCACAATCGCCATGCTCTACCTTAACGTTTTTCATTCAGTGTGAAACACAAACAAACCGATTGTTAAAATGATCATCAGATATCGAAAGCATCGGCGTTTCGTCTCTTCCAACAATACGGTACGTATAGGCCTTAGGCGTTGTGACTCACTGTTCGCTTCGGACAAATTAAACCCAGGTTTCTTCATACAGTGGTATCGTTTCATTGGTAGTTTTCGTAATAATAATATTATAGAAAATATAACCATAACACTTTAATCCCAATGTCGTGAATGGAAAGTTGATGGATTGCAGCGGTGTATGAACTGCGGAAGTAAGGAATTCACCTCGGTTTTTTTTAAATGATAAAATGTTTGTAATAATAACATAACGTTATTATTATAGTAAATCGAATCATAACACCAATCCCCTTGTCGTGACTGCAAATGTACTGGAGGTTAAATATATATATATATACTAGCTTATGAGGCGTCGATACTGAGGCTGACACGTCGATACTGAGGAACGGTCTTGTTTCACCTGAGGCTAATGACTGTACCTGAGTTGCTGTGTTGTCATGATTTCCACCAATCATAATACAAACAATTACTTTGCACAAATGTATTTGTTGTGTTTGTGATATTACATTTTTATAGGCAATTTAGGTTGAAGATTTAGGTTGAATGTTTTTTTTTCAAGAAAGAACCCCTCAGCACATACATAGGGGAGGGGTAGGTGCAGACTGGGAGTTTGGGACGATTACACCTCACAGCCATAAAACACTTAATAAAAACACCTCAAAGCCACGAAATTAAAAACACCTCACCACCACGTAATTATAAATACCTCACCACCAATTCATTCAAAACACCTCACCACCATGTGATTTAAAAACACCTCACCACCACGTAATTATAAATACCTCACCACCAATTCATTCAAAACACCTCACCACCATGTGATTTAAAAACACCTCACCACCATGTGATTTAAAAACACCTCACCACCATGTGATTATAAATACCTCACCACCAATTCATTCAAAACACCTCACCACCACGTAATTATAAATACCTCACCACCAATTCATTCAAAACACCTCACCACCATGTGATTTAAAAACACCTCACCACCACGTAATTATAAATACCTCACCACCAATTCATTCAAAACACCTCACCACCATGTGATTTAAAAACATCTCACCACCATGTGATTTAAAAACACCTCACCACCACGTAATTATAAATACCTCACCACCAATTCATTCAAAACACCTCACCACCACGTAATTCAAAACACCTCACCACCATGTGATTTAAAAACACCTCACCACCACGTCATTTAAAAACACCTCACCACCACATAATTCAAAATACCTCACCACCACGTAATTCAAAACACCTCACCACCACATAATTCAAAACACCTCACCACCATGTGATTTAAAAACACCTCACCACCACATCATTGAAAAACACCTCACCACCACATAATTCAAAATACCTCACCACCACGTGATTCAAAACCACCACAACGTTATTAAAAACACTTCACAACCACGGAAACAAAAGTTTGAGGGAGTCGTTAAGTGAGAACACAGACACTGCCCAGATGTGTAGATATATAGATAAATGGCTGTACCCGAGTTGCCGTTTTGTCATGGTTTAAACCAATCATAATTCAAATAATTATTTTGCACAAATGTATTTGTAATATACCTGATATCACATTTTATAAACAATTGAAGTTGAAAAAAAAAAATTTCCCCAAAAAATTAATAATTGGAAATTTTTTCAAAAGAAATACCCTTAGGACATACCGACGGGAGGAGAGATATGTGCATACCAGAAGTTTGGTACGATTTCACAAAAGTTTGAGAAAGTAGTTCAGTGACAACACAGGACAACACAACACAACACACAACACAACACAACACAACACAGGACAGGACAGACGCTGCACAGATATATATATATATATATATATACATACACACACACACACACCGATATATATCTTATATATATTAAAGTGGCGGCAGTTTTGTGTCCGGCCATCATGCTACGTCATTATGTATATGATGTCATTACGATGTAAACACCCGCTCACTTCGAGAGTGGCAGGAAAGGTCATTCCTCTTTGGGGTATATAGATTACAGTCTCTCTGTGACCGGGTCTCAAGACCATTGGGTGTGTGTGTTCATTTACCAAGTTTCTTGTGGGGAGATCGCCAACTGGTTAAAGCATTCGAGCAAGCACTCCATTCAAAACCCTGAAGGAACGGCTGGCTTGGCAAGCGCGAGCCATCTGCTTGGTCAATAGGCCCACCTCCAACGCTTGAGGGGGTATATAGATTACAGTAGATCCTCGCTCAGTTCTGTAAGTAAAACTTACGTCATGGATGTCGGGATTCCTCCAAATTTATTTCTTTAATGTCACAAATAGCATTAGCGACTGCTTATGAAGCTAATCATGTGTGTTTGTGGTTCATAATATTTTACAAGCCCGGCTGCGCTGCTGTTAGACTTTTGGTCTTGTTATACATACAGTGCCCTCCATAATTATTGGAACAGTGAAGTCAATTTTGTTATTATTGATATATACTCAAGAAATTTGGATTTGAGATCAAAACATTAATACGAGGCAAGATTTAAGAAGAGCAGCTTTTATTTATTGGTATTTCTTTGTGGAACAATAGCACTTTTTATGTTCATTCCCCCCATTTTAGTTAACCATATTTATTGGATAATTGCCTTTTTGCGTGGCCTTGCTGAAGTTTCCGGGGAGCAAGCGATGCTTTGGTCTGTGCATGCGCAGGATTTTTTATCCTTTGCAGATCGGATGGGAGTGCTCATCACACTTTTGATTGGAGAGTACCCATCTCACACATTTTTATTTAAATTCCCGATCACAAGGTGCCTTCTGGTTTTTTGATTTGCTTCACAAATGCATGGGTGGTAGACTCGCCTTTTTTCTTGCGGATCATGCCTTCTGCCGAGCGAGACATGGTCCATGGCTTATGCTTACCTTTGAAGTTACGAAGTACGATCTGTATTTAATAGACGATTGTGGTCATTATTGGTTAGATATTAAAAGGTGTTACATTCTGATGAGGGCAAAGACCCAAAATCAGGACGGCATGGTGTTGAAATCATGGGGATTTGAAGAGGGGTCCAATTGTAGGACCATGCATTCTGGCCCTTCAGGCCAGGGGTGGAATGAATGAATGAGTTGGAACATCTGTTAATCGCCAACATTTATGCCATGAGGAAATCTTATCCGAAGTTTGTGCATCCAAAAAGCCTCGCATCTCAGAATTGTGGTGTGTGATCGATTCGCAATTGAAAATCTCTGGCATCGAATCAATTGCATCTGTTGTTAATCTCTCTATCTGTATCATCTCTCTCATCATCATCTAATCTATGTTGTGTCTGTATCTCTATTTATGTTGGTATTGTGTGTGTGTGTGTGTGTGTGTGTGTGTGTGTGTGTGTGTGTGTGTGCAAGTGCACGTGTGATTGGGTGTATGTAAATATATATGTATATATTGGTGAATCGATCCAAGGTCCACGTCGATAAAGGAGTAACAGAATTTATTGAAGAACCAACAAGGCCGTGGAGATGTCAGAGAAAGGTCAATGCTCATAGGAGCTAAGAGAATCCCCAAAACACTCTGCGTAACTGAGCAAAAGGCAGCCCTTATATACAGGTGAGCCAAGATGCTTATCATAACTATTCCCAGCAAGCGAAGGCTATTTCCGAGAAAGGGGGAAGTTGAAAAACTGCCCTCTCCTTTATCCTATCCTGTCAAACTGCTGAATCAAGGAAAACCCGGGGACAAGACGCACATGTTGTTATTGCAACATTCTTCTGAGTCCTTATCTCCTTCTGGCAGATTTATGCCAGACCCAAGGCTTCCCACATGCCCAAGGATTGCACAAGTTGTTTTTCTCTCAAATTCAGCTGAACTGTACATGACTTGTATCCTGCCATTCCTCTTTCTACAAAATGTAATCAACAGCAAAATGTAGCTCGTTTTCATGCTGTTGACACCAAAGCGTTCAGAATAAATTGGAATCTCCCGCGATGAAGCTAACTCCAAGGGCCCTTCACTCACTCACTGCAGGCAGGTTGGTGGTCTTTCCATCTTCTACCGACTCCTCTCTGGCCTTGCCCCCCCCCCCACCCTGCTGTGTCTGTGCTCTGTCCCCCAAATATTCCTCCAGGTCGTACAAGATCTGCCTCCAACCCTCTTATGGTTAAACTGCCAAAATCAAGACCCTCTGCTCACCTTCACTCCTTCATTCCTCTTTTCTCCCACCTCTGGAACAAACTCCCTCACTCTCTTCAATCCCACACCACCCTCCAGGTCTTTAAAACAGCTGTTCACCACCATCTCTTATCTTCCCCCATCCAAAACCTTGAGCTTTACTATCCCCGCTAATTTCACCCCAAATCCTACACTTTTTTGAAATACCAACTTCTGTCCTGGAAGTCCTTGGTGTCCTTGTATTTTATACTTCTCCCCCCCCCCCCTCCCCCTTCCCACGCCTCCTCCCCCCAAGCCCTCTCCCTCCCACAATTCTCCCTGCTCTCAAATGTTGTGTTGGTGTGCTTCCCCTTCTCTCCCCATCTTGTCTTCCGCTCCCTCTTTTCATACATTTTGTTTGTCTGGTTGATTTGTTTGTGAAATAAATGCTAGCTCTTTCACGAGCCTCGATTCAGTATCCCCAAAAAAAAAAAAAAAAAAAAAAAAGCATAACAGCATTCTAAAGCATAAATGAATTAAATGTTAAAGCAAATATTAATGAAAAGGCACGATCCCCACAATTCCCTCCTCTTGTTTCTACAGAGACAATGTATTAAAGAAACAATCTTTAATACATTGGATCTCGCAAGATCTTGGAGATGACGGCAGGGATTTTCGAAGCTGTGCACGTTCTCCACGTTTTCAAAGTTGTCATTGTTCACAATAGCATTTTGTCGAAACTGTATTTATCTTTCAGTGTGTAAACCTGTAGTGTGTCCCCAAGAAGTTTATCGGTGTTAATCTTTCAAAAAAAAATTAATCGTTTCTGTTTGCCGCGTGTGTAGGGCCTTGCCTCAGGCTTCCCCGGTCTCCCGTCGAAGTTTGTTCCTCCCTTCGCTGTTTTTGCTAGGTTCTTAGATTTTTCCCTTCTCCCCCAAACTTCCCCGAACATCTACGCTTTGTCTAACGTTTTAACCCCCCCCCCCCAAAAAAAACAAAAAAAACAAAAAAACACAACATTTATTTCCCTTTCTCCACGTGTGCTGTTGTCCAATCCTGTGCTTCTGTCCACCTGTGCTGTCTCGCCCCGCCCCCATTATCTCCTTGCCTTCCACCTTTTCCCCGGTTCACGTGACTCGCGGTTGTCCCTCCAGGCTCCCTCTCCCCATTGGTATTTTTGTGAATATAAGACTGTTCTTCACTGTTCTGTTTAAATATGTTTAAACTTTCCCCTGCAGTGTTTTTTTCAGTGGTATATTACAACATGCTGTTTTTCTTCCTATTTAAAAGGCTTTTTACAATTTCCTCTCCAACTCATTCCATTTCAAAAAAATATTCAATCTCTTGTAATTCTAAATCACGACATGCTCTAAATTCACATTCATTCCACCCCTCCTCCATCGTTCTTAAACAGATCGCTAATTTGAAAATCACAATAAACCCAAGTTGTTATAAATGTTCGTCTTTCATTAATCATCCACTTTCTAAACTCCCCCCTTGCCCCTCCCCTCCAAATCTCCCCCTTGCCCCTCCCCTCCAAACCCCCCCTTGCCCCTCCCCTCCTAAACTCCCCCTTGCCCCTCCCCTCCTAAACTCCCCTCTTGCCCCTCCCATTTAAAACTCCGCCCCAACCCCGCCCCTTCAAATCTCCCCCTCAACCATCCCTCCCAAATTCTCCCCCCTCCCACCTCCTCCTCAAAGCTGCCTGCTCCCCATTTCGTCTCCCTTCTATCTCATACCTCCCCCTCCCCCAACCTTCTACTTTCCTCTGCCCTCCTCAAACAACCCCTCACTGTGCCTCATCCCATCACCATCAAACCTTTCGTCCTCCTCATCCTTCCCTCTCTTGTAACTCTTCTGTAATCTCTGACACACTATCAACTGCTCTCCCTACCTCCCCCTCCCCCTCTCATCCTTCATCTGACCCTACCCCTCCCCTCCCCTGTCCTGCACCCGATGCTCCCCTCTCTCCTTATTAACGGTATGGACCTCAAACATCCGGGGCCTTCGCTCAAACCTGATTGGTCTCTCCATTCAGGTTGCTTCTGACAATCCAGACTTGATCTGCTTAACAGAAACTTTCCTCCTTCAAGATGTCTCTGATTCCTCAATATCTCTTCCTGGTTACTCCCTCCTCCTGCATGATAGACCTGAGCCTCGTCCTGGTGGTGGGGTGGCTATCTTTATCAAAAACTCTCTTACTCACTCTCCTTGCACTGCCCTCTCTCCACCCCACCCCCAGGTGTGCCTCTGGCTACGGCTTCCACTCCGCTCCCACCTTTTGTTCATATGTGTTCTGTACCGTCCTCCAAACAGTGATGACTCCATTTACATTTCGCTGTCGGACAACAAGGACCAACTTCTATCAACTCATCCAAACTCTCTCTTACTCATATGTGGCGACTTCAACTGTCATCATGCCAGCTGGCTGGGTGTGAGTTCATCTCTCACAAGGCATGGCACCTCAGCAAAGGACTTCTGCGACAAATTGGGACTGACACATTCTGTCAATTTCCCGACCCGGATCTCAGTCAATGGAGTATCTTCTCTTCTAGACACTGGTTATGACAAACTTCCCTGTAAATGTCTGCTGTTCTTCTTCTGCTCCAATCGGTTCTTCTGATCATGTGCTTGTTAAAGTGGACATCTCTCTGGCCATTCCCAGAAAGCCTCCTCAGCGCCGACGAGTCTGGCATTTCACTCAGGCTGACCGGCACGGTCTGCAAGCAGCCATCAATCATCTGGACTGGTCTCCCATCTCTACTGCCTCTGACATCAATTCTTACTGGGAATTCTTCGAAAGCAAACTGCTCCTTCTCATGCACAGATTTATCCCATCTCGTCTTCAGTTATCTTACCCTTCCTCCCATCCATGGTACACTGAATCTTGTGGTGAAGCAGTTGCCCTGAAACAACTTTCCGTTGCCTCTTGGAAGGCAAATCCAACTGAAGGCAATCTCAGTTCCTTCCACCAAGCCCGGAACAAGTGTGTGTCTACCCGCAGGAATGCCAGGAAGCACTATCTCTCCACACTCAAGATTGATCTCTCAAACCTGTCTCCTTCCTCCAAATCCTGGTGGCGTCTGGTCAAATCCGTTTTTTTTGTTTGTTCCCCCTCCATCCCCCCCCCCCCTCACCTCAAATGGCTACACAGTTGACACCGCACATGACAAAGCTGAATGACTCAACTCCGTGTTTGCCACAAAATCTTGTGTCCCAAACCCATCTCTCTCTGTTCCCACCTTTCCCAGTCGAACCAACTGATCCTGGACTCTGTGTCCTTCTCTCCTGACAAGGTGGAGAAGTTTTTGTCAAACCTCGACTCTGATTATGGAAATGACCCAGACGGCATCAGCCCACGGGTCCTAAAATCCTGCTCTGCCACTCTATCTCACCCTCTCTCTGTTCTTTTCACCCTCTCTTTTGCTCAAGGTCATCTGCCATCTGCTTGGAAATCTGCCAACATTACCGCTTTACACAAAAAATGTGCAAAAACAGATCCATGCAACTACAGACCAATCAGCCTGCTCCCAATTATCAGCAAAGTCATGGAATCCATCATTGCTTCGGATATCAAATCCTCCTCTTCTCCAATGGCTTGATCTCTGATCATCAATTTGGATTCAGACCAGGTTATTCTACTCTGGACATGTTGCTTCTGCTTTCTCAACAATGGATGGAGGTCCTCAATGCCAAACAGGAAATCGGAGCTGTCTCCCTTGACATATCACGTGCCTTTGATATGGTCTGGCACCCAGCTCTACTCACCAAACTCTCCTCCTTTGGTATCCATGGGAATCTCCACTCATGGCTTGCGGACTTCCTCTATGGTCGTAGGCAACGTGTGGCCCTGAATGGATTTCTCTCATCTCCCCTTCCTGTTCTGGCTGGAGTTCCCCAAGGTAGTGTTCTAGGCCCTGTGCTATTTCTGGTCTTCATCAATGATCTCTCCGACTCTCTGGAAAATCCTCGCTATCTCATTGCTGATGACTCCACTATCTGCCGCTCCATTTCTCATCCCTCAGATCGGCAGTCTACAGCTTCCTCACTCTCTGCAGACCTGTACAAAATCACAGACTGGTCAAACAATGGAATATGTCTTTCAATCCTGACCAATCTCACACTCTTACTATGTCTCTCCAAAAAGATCGACTGGAAAACCCTCCCATCTATTTTCTCAACAATCCTCTCCAAGTAGTTCTGTCGCTCAAGCTTTTGGGTCTCACTATCTACCATGATCTTTATTGGGAAAACCACATTTCCAAGCTGGCCTCCAAAGCCAGTCGCCGACTGGGCATCCTCCGTCGTGCGAAGTCCTTCCTTGGTACACCTGAGCTCCTCACCACATACAAGGCTTTCATCCACAGCTCAATGGAATACTGTTCCCCCCTCTGGGCCGGTGCTCCTGCCTCACACCTAGCTCGGCTTCACGCTGTTGAAACCAAAGCTTTCAGAATCATTGGAATCTCCTGCGATGAAGCTAACTCCGAGGGCCTTTCACTCACTCACCTCAGGCAGGTTGGTGGTCTTTCTGTCTTCTACCGACTCCTCTTCGGCCTTGCTCCCCCAGCTGTCTGTGTGCTCTGTCCCCCTAATATTCATACAGGTCGCACAAGGTCTGCCAGCATCCCTCTTATGGTTAAACTGCCAAAATCTAGGCTCTCTGCTCACCCTCACTGTTTCATTCCCCTTTTCTCCCGCCTCTGGAACAAACTCCCCCACTCCCTTCAATCCCACTCCTCCCTCCAGGTCTTTAAAGCAGCTGTTCACCACCATCTCTTATCTTCCCCCATCCAAAACATTGATCTTTTCTACCCCCGCTAATTCACCCCAGATACACTTTTTTTTAAATTCCAAATTCTTTCCTGGAAGTCCTTGCAGTGTTCATATGTTTTGTACCTCTCCTACCTCCCCCCAAGCCCTCCCCCTCCCACATTTATCTCGATGTCCCTGCTCTCAAATGTTGTGTTTGTGTCCTTCCCCCTCTCGACTCATATTGTCTACCGCTCCCCTTATTTTGTGTTTTGTGTGTCGGTTTGACTTCTTGTGTGATTAATGTTCGCTCTTTCAGAAGCCTCGATCTTGTATCCAAAAAATAAAATAAAAATCTAGCAAAAGCAAAGGCATCTCTTCGTACTCCGCAGTCCATCTTTTTATGCCAGTGCGTGCCCTGGGAAGCTTCCAGCTCACCCTTACCCCAATGTAGGCCTCTTGCCATCGTCAACCCCAATTATTAGACTGAGAACGCAAGACTATGGAAAACCGAGAGAAAGCTACACCTACAATGCTCAATCTAACGGTGGTAGGTTGTCACCAATCAGACCCTAGTGGTCAGCCTCTCCTTTCTCTGAGTCTCCATGTAACAGCAGTTCTTCGGGAGTCAGACCCGAAGCTAAATCAGTGGGGATCAGACCCGCACTGAGAGCTTGTAATACAAAGGGGGAAACAGGAACCGACAATTCCCGCACCTGTAGGGGTTTTTGTAAAAAAAATCATCACAATCATCAAAATCATCAAAAGGGAGCAATAGGGAAGGTGTGTGCAAGATCAATTGGGAATCATATGGGGGCAAGCAATCACTATTGATAAGGATGAAGTATCCAAGGCATCATTTTGAACAGCAACAAGAGCCATTCCCTTGACTGGCGCATCCTTCGACGTCCATCCTGGAAAGTATTTCTTCACACACATAAGCATGAATGCTTTCATTAGTGCCCCCCAGATTACAACCCGAATTACCACCGCAACTGTGGTCAGCAACCATTTGACAATCGTGCCTGTCCATCCTTTGAACCAATTGGTGATCCTGGCATTCAAAGAGATTTCACACGAGATGCGATCAACAGTCAGCGCGTGACTAGTCTTTCTTAGTTTTACTATCGTGTCTGACACGCCCTCGGACGGATCTGGTATCCACGTGCAACACTTTCCTTCCACTACCCCAAATACCCCTCCCTTTCTGCCAATAGCATATCCAAAGCCACTCGGTTCTGCATCACCGTGTGCGCATATGAACTACCGTGTCTAATAACACCATCATGGGCTGTCGGGGTATGGTTAGCTAACTTTTCCAAAGCTAGGGCCACCTTATCTATCCGGAAGCTATTCATAACTGTGCCTGCTCCCGGGAAAATAAACCCTAGCGCCTTTTCCCATCCTTGCCCATGTAACGTAGTCGCTCCGTCCTCATTCCACATTGCTTTCTTGCTTTGCCTATTTTGGGGCCTTCTTTCTAAGTCATCTAGTATCTCAATATTGGGGAGTAATGATCCTAGATAACATGTGTCACCCCAATTATCTGGTAAATAGGGGTACGCCTTATCGTTGCATGTGAACATCATCCCATGGGGTGGGATCAGGTGAGTGGATAGACACTGAACTCACATCATCACCTCATTGGTCCTACTAGCCACCCTAGAGAATGATATGGCCGTTATATTGTGGGTGTGCTTGTCTTGTCGTACCACTCGTAGTGTAATCCCATTTTCCCCTTTTCCCATCTTCTTTGGGAAAGCGTATGCGCATTCTGATTCGCCCATGTGTAAATGGCCAGAGCCCTGGGGGCAGACTAGCCCTTTCCGTGGTTTAACCCAGACGGGGCGAGGCCTATCAGCCACATGAGCAGCCACCGAAGGCCGATAATTAAACAGCCGATGACACCCCTGGTCGTTCTTAACACCCTCTCTTTCTAAAGTGGTAACCAAACATGGGGAATCAATGGGCTGATAGCAGAGATCATTAAGGGACAAGGGTAACACTATCATCTGTATCCCAGCATTGCTAGTCTGGGGAAATTTCATGCAAGACCAGCACTGTGTCCTATTCTGAATTGTCGCCACCTCTCTTGCTACTTTCCAATATGTGTTCTCCTCGTTTCTCCCTTGAGCTTTATCCCGGGGGTATGGTTTGAGTATGATTTCGAAGTTTGCTTTTAATGGGCCATCACTCCTTCCATGTCTCCACCATCCTTTACACCTAAGCTTCATGAACATGCCTTCCTCCAAGTGTGTGCGCATCCGTATCCTTAAATTGGGTGACCCCATTTGTATCCTGGCTGTTCCGCCACCTGGAGAGTTTCAAACGCCCATGATGATACACAAACCTTTTTCAATACCTGTTTGAATCTACTTCCATTCAATGACGCCTCCCAAGTCTTAGTTCTCCACACACTATATGTGCCGCTTATGAGTTTTTTCACGAAAACATGGCAGTGATATTTCCTGGCCCGGCGTTACGGTGAGTTGTTGTGGCAACAACCTTTCCCAGATGGCCCTGCCGACTATGTGCCCTCCCCCCTTTCAGCGCTACCAATGGATACTGCTGCTATCAGTAGTATTATTCCTGTGGCTGAGAACATCATTACTGGATTGTGGTGTCTGGTGCTTTGATGGCCAACTTACAGTGCGTGGTGTGTATCCAGGAGGGCTTACCCTTGCAGAAGACTGCGGTTGGTGTCGTCAACAATACCTGGAATGGCCCTGTCCACCTTGGTTCTAGGGCGTTCTTGTGGGTGAAGTGCTTCACGAGTACCTGGTCTGCCGCTTGAAAGTCATGGATGGCATGGTCTGTTGTTTCGGGCAATGCCTCCCGTACTCTTGCGTGAATGCTGTGCATGTTGGACAATCCTATGCCAAACTTGAAAAGCATGTCAATCCTCACAGGCAAATCAAGATTAGACATGTGCACTGGGGCCGAAACAGGCATTAATATTTCATTATTAGCTTAATTTTAAGCCATTTCAAGCCCGTGTCCACACAAATATTGGCCAGCTTAATTTTCAGGTTTCCGTTTTGCTGTTCCACCTGGCCCGCTGATTGTGGATGGTACACACAATGGAAGGAATGTTTTACACCCAATGCCTCCAGGATGCCTTTGATTACATCTGCCGTAATATGTCCACCCTGGTCAGAAGATATATTTTGGGGAATTCCAAATCGGCACATGAAATCCCGCACGAGGCGCTTCACTACTTTCGGGGAGAATCTGACTTGACACAAGGATAGGCCTCGACCCATTTCATAAACAAATCCACGATTACCAAAATGTAACTGAATGACATGCTGGGCTGCATGTTCACGAAATCGAATTGGATGTGTACGAACGGACCCCACGGTTGAGGATGGGTCGCATTATGTGGGTGTTTCGGCGGTGCCCCCCTGTTGTGTTGTTGGCAAACCACGCATGACCGACATACATTCAATGCAATATGTGAAAATCCCAGGGCCACCCAAGAATATCTTACCTGCTCCATCACCCCCCTCTTGCACACATGGCCATTCTGGTATGCCATGCGTGCAAGCCAGGGCAGTAGTTCCTTAGGTGCTATCGGTTTTCCTCCGAGGGTCCAGATCTCACCGGGCTTGGGTCACGCTGCCCCCCTCTTTACCCAATCGTCATGTTCGGCTGATGGTGCTGCGTCTTGCAGTCTCAAAACGTCGTCATTGTTTGGTGCGATGTTTGGCCCCGAGGCGGGTACCTTGGCAGTCTGCGCAGGCATCCCTTTAGCCCGCGTAACCACCGGCATATTCCATCCTACGTGTTGTTCGGCTGCCGTACCCACTGCCGCATCCACCCTGGCGTTGCCCCAATCAACGTCCGTGTCCAGCTTCTGTTGAGCGCGGCACCTAACCACCACGAAAGCGCGGGGAAGCGAAATGCTTTGGAGTAAATCCTCGACCAGATCACCAATCTTTATTACCGAGCCCGCAGATGTAAGGAAGCCGCGCATTTTCCAAATTGCCCCTTTGTCGTGAACCACCCCATGAGCGTAAGCTGAGCCCATCTAGATGGTGACGGCACGGCCCGCAGCTGGGGTGCATGCTCTGGTTAGGGTGCATAGCTCTGCCTGCTGGACTGAAAAGGTAGGTGGAAGGCGTCCACTCTCTACTGTCTTGTTATCGGAGCACACCACGTACCCAGACAGCAGGGAACCATCCCATGCTCGCCTAGCCAATTCGTCCAAATAAAACACACAGTCGGGGTTGTCGAGGGGAGTGTCCCTCAAGTCCGGACGTACTGTAGCCACCTGCTGCACCACCTCGATGCACTGGTGGGGTTCACCCTCCTCTGGTGTGGGCATGAGTGAGGCTAGGTTGAGAGTAGTGCAACGCTCAATGGTGACGTTCGCCACGCTGATCAGTGCGGTTTTGTATTGCATTAACCTAGTGGATGACAAATGTTGAGTTTTTCGCTGTAATAACAACGAAGTGACGCAGTGTGGCACCCGTAACGTTACTGGGTGTCCCATGGCAATGTCCGCTGTCCTTTCTACCGTGTATCTAGCCGCCGCCACAGCCTGTAGGCAAACCAGAAGCCCTTGCTCGACCAGGTCTAGCTTTTTTTTTTACTAAAGTAGGCTACAGGTCGCTCCTTCTCCCTATGAGTTTGAGTCAATACGGATTGGGCAAAACCCCCCACTGCGTGAGTGTAAAGGGTGAACGGTTTTGTGTCATCAGGGAGCCCTGAAGTTGGTGCCATAGCCAACGCCCTTTTCATGCCCTCGTAACAGTGTATCTTGTTGTCCGACCAAGCTATTTTGTTCGGGGCTTCCAATTTGGTAGCCTCATACAGTGGCTTGGCGAGTAGCGCATAGTCGATTATCCAAGTGCGGCAATAACCCGTCATACCTTGGAAATGCAGCATTTCCCGCTGCGTGCGTGGCTGCGGCACTTCCGTGATGGCGGTCACTCGCTGCGCATCCAATTCTTGCTTGCCATGTGAAATAGCATGGCCCAAATAAGTTACGACCAGCTGTACCAACTGAAGCATTTCTCATCCTACCTTGTGGCCCTTGGCGGCCAAGGCTTTCAACAAGGCCACAGAGTCCTCCTCACATGCTTCTTTGGAGGGGGAACAAATCAACAAATCATCCATGTACTGCAACAACACTGATCCCCCCTTTAGTTCCACATCTGCTAAGTCTCGGTGCAAGGGAGAATATGGTGGGGCTATCCGCGAACCCTTGGGGCAACACAGTCCAGGTGTACTGGCAACCCCTGTATGTGAAGGCAAACAAATGCTGTGACTCGGGTGTGATAGGCACAGAGAAGAATGCAGAACACAGATCAATGACAGTAAAATGTGTCGCATCTGGTGGGATGGATGTAATGAGGGCCTCCACGTTTGGTACTACTGGGTGTATGCTCTGTATCACTTTGTTTACCTCCCTCAGGTCCTGGACAAATCTCCATTTGTTTTTCTTCGGCTTCTTTAACGGCAGTATAGGCATGTTACATTGGCTGTTAGTTTCTATAATTATGTTAGGCTTTATCAGGGACTGGATTACTGGTGCAATACCCGCATCAGCCTCATGTCATAATTTATACTGTATCACCTTTGGGAGGGGCACCCTAGGTTTCACTGGTATTACCAAGGGTTTAGCATCTCAAATCCGACCAACGTCATTGTCATGTTTAGTCCACACATCGGCCGGTACATCATTCAAAATGTCATCTGATTCTCCTGGGGCAATGGACGTCTTCCTTGCAACATGGGATCCCTTCGGGGGCAAGTCTACTTCTTTGAATTCCCCTTTCTCCGTTTGTAGCGGGGCGTCAATTACAAACCCTTCCCCATTCCCGAGCGTTCTTACTATCCAGTGGCCCACAAGCTGGGAGGCGGCGGTCGGGGCTCTTCTTAAATGTCCCATCATCCAGCCCACAATCTCTGGTGGCCACCCTTGGGCAGTAGTGACAGTGACGTGAGCCTTTACTCCGTTGGGATATCGGGACTGTGCATGTTGCTCCTGTGTCAGGTTTACCTCGACCACCACCCCCTCACGGCCAATCCACACTCACGATGGATGCACATTCGAGGTTTTACCCAGCGAGTCCTTAAATAATTCCCGGTATTCTCCATCATCCCCATTTGCGTCGTAGTAGGCCGTGCAGTGAGGTGGGTCGTATCTTACGTCCGTCATGATTCGATTCACCTGTAACCAATTTCGCAGTTCCTTACCTTCGGAACACACCATATCAATAATTTGTATCAAATTTGTCAGAGCCCCTTCGCCTAGCCTCCACCAATACACTGTTGGGCCAGCGCGGGACAATGCTGCCATCAACAGGTCGCATTTAGAATCTGCAACATCTATGATAACACCCTGCTCTGTACATGAAATTTGGCAGCCTAATCGACAAAGTAAATCCAGTCCTAACAAATTAATTGGGGCGGTGGTGGTCATTAAGAAAGCATGCTTAGCTTCTAGCGGGCCGCACACCATTCTCACCTCTTCCAAAATTGGGAGCGCTTGGGGTAAGCCCAAGATGCCCATTATTTGAACATTCTTGTGTGTGGGGCGCAAGGATGGTAATTGCCCCTCATTAATAATACTACGGGTCGTCCCCGTGTCCACAAGGAACTCTATCTGTCGTCCGTCCACGTCCAGAGTCAAGGTCGGCTCCTCTGTAGGCGACATGGTCACAAGGGGACATTCTTTTGCCGACCCGCTCTCGTCCCGTCAATAGGCCGCTTGGTTGCTCTGTGGAGGGGGTCCACGGGGCCCCTTGTGGAACTTTCGGCAGTTGCGTTTCCAATGTCCCATTTGTCCACAGAGGAAGCACGCCCCTTGTGGAACCGGCAGAGCCGAGGGTGCGGGGTGTCCGCTGTTGTTATGTGGTCCCTGTCGTCTCGGTCGTCTAGCTCGCTGCTGGTCCAGTTGTCTCCATTGTTGCAGCTAGGGTGGTTCCCGTGGTCCCTTTGTCTGCATATTGACTTGTCTATTACCATCGTCGTCAAAGTCATTTTTGTCATCATAGTCCCAATTATCTTGGGGAGTTGCTCTAGCGTTCCAGTTCTGGGCACGCCCACAGTCTCAATTTCCCCCTTTATGGTTGAACTGGGGCCGTTGTTCCTGTACCAACATTTACAGTATGTCATCCTTCACATCAGCCTTCTTCTCATCACAGTCACTACATTGGTCTGCTGCTTCACATAATTCGTCGGTTTGGGCATTCCTCCACCCCAGTTTAACTAATTGGAGGCGCTTCTTTATTGCGGGCCTCATTCCTTCCACTAGGAAGTTGTTAGGGTTAGGGTTAGTTTCCCTAACCTAACGTATATTTTGTTCCAATCGGGCCCCGCGGCTGGCATTAAAGCGAGTCGTACTCCATCAAGCAGCTGGTCGATCTGGTCATTCCATGGACCGTCCACTCGGGCTGGGCCAAGCATCCTGTCTTTCTATGCTGTCCTTCCTTGGATGATCTTGCTCTACAGGCGTCGCCCTGCGTCCGCCTGGCCTCACATTTCCCCCTCCTTTGGTAACTGTAACCCTACCCTTGGTAGATCAATAAACTCGTTACTCCGGGTCAATGGACCGTACTTACAATTTGTTTGTGGCACAAGCACGGACGGCGTGGGAGGGACGGACCAAACCCGGGGTGAAGAGCAGAGCACGTAATTTAGGGTTACTTTCAGCACAAGAGCTCACATTAATCGAATCGGATGCCAGCCGGCCTCTCCTCTCAGTCTCCCTCCAGGGTCTGTCCCTTCCGGCGTCGCTCCGAGTTGTGCCCTGCTCACTGCACAAGATGTTGGTGGATCGATCCAATTTCCACGTCGATAAAGGAGTGACAGAGTTTATTGAAGAACCAACACGGCCGTGGAGATGTCAGAGAAAGGTCAAAGCTCATAGGAGCCAAGAGAATCCCCAAAACACTCTGCGTGACTGAGCAAAAGGCAGCCCTTATGTACAGGTGAGCCAAGATGCTTATCATAACTATTCCCAGCAAGCTAAGGCAATTTCCGAGAAAGGGGGAAGTTGAAAAACTGCCCTCTCCTTTATCCTATCCTGTCAAACTGCCGAAGCAAGGAAACCCCAGGGACAAAGATGCACATGTTGTTATTGCAACATTTTGCTGAGTCATTATCTCCTTCTGGCAGATTTATGCCAGACCCAAGGCTTCCCACATGCCCAAGGATTGCACAAGTTGTTTTTCTCTCAAATTCAGCTGAACTGTACATGACCTGTATCCTGCCATTCCTCTTTCTACAAAATGTAATCAACAGCATTCAAAAGCATAAATAAATTAAATGTTAAAGCAAATATTAATGAAAAGGCACAATCCCCACATTTATATATTTATATATACACACATACACAAGCGTAAATATTTACGAGTATCATATAAAACACAATGTCAGTTTGTGTGTTTGCACTGATATCTGTCCCCCTTCATAAGGCCAATTTGAGTTGGAGTTTAAAGGCCAATCTTTTAACATGAATGTGCGTTCACCATGGTATATTTTTTGACAGTAAAACACACTTGAAAAACATTTTCCATAAAAGAGTAATAATGTCTCTTCTGTTAGAATTGTAGATGGTGGCTTACAAGCCGAACCTTAAGGGTGGTGCACAGAAAATGTAAAAAATAAAAAAATAAAAAAATGCAAGGCTGCACATGATCATGAAAACAATAAATACAAGGTGCAGGGAGATGAAATTCGCTGCACATGATGTACAACTTGCACAGAGTAAAACGAGTGCTCAATTACATCCTTAGGATGTCTATTAAATAAAAAGATATGAGCACACCTGACAATAAGCCGAGGCTTCAAAGTTTGGCATGCTCATGAGGCTGTGCCATCGAATAACCTGTTCCAACCCATAATTTTTGATCGGCTTCTATACTAGATTGTATATATACACACATACATCTAACAGAAAGATGCATGTGTGTATATTATACATACTATATACAATATATACATACATACATACATGAAGCGAAATACAGGATTAAGCGATCGGTTGTGTGCGTACGTGTGACGTACGTATATCATACATATGTACATGTCTACATTTTTAAAATTCATTTTCTCAGGAAGCGTTGGTCCGATTGACATGAAATTTTGCGCCAAATTCCTGGTGCAGAATTTTTAGTGATAATTATGATGTTGTAGGTCACGTGGTGTGGAAGTTGTTGTCCTATCAAAAATAACAGACAACTTACACTTTATTGAAAAAGGGCCATTTATTAATTACGTACATACGGAGAGAAATGTTTGATACCAGGCAAGCAGATCTCTGAATCCCACTCAACACTGGCATTCAATATATACCCAAGTTTATTTCGACAAAGGAAGGCAGAAGTGGAAATCGGAGCATAAGATGAGAACAAAAGCTGATCTAACGGATCCTTGGCTTCACATTTTTGGACAAGGTAAACCCACAGATAAATCATGTTTTTGCCAGCTCAGCCCAAAGAAGCAGTTATGCCCAGCAACTGTGAAATGGCACTCAGCCAAACCTGTACAAGCAAGCATATTTCCTTTGGCCTAGCTCAACTAGGTCACATGATGCATTTACCCAACATGCTTCTGGCCATGGCTGTCTCTGATTGGTCCAGAGGTGACAGTTATCCATTTTTACCCTGACAGCACCCTCCTTTTTGTCATCTCTGACAATGTGACTCCACCCCCCTCTTGGCCCAGGCCCCTCTTCTCTACCACCAGAATTATGCTTCACCACCCCTGGGATCTCCATCCAGGGCCCCCAAAAAACCCTGGAAGCTTTGCTTTTACAAATTCCCCGAAGTGGATCCACTCATTCTGGCAGACGAGACAGTAGGGACCCTGTCAACACAAAGGCATACAAGTCATAAGCACAATACTAATACACTCACATGCATATAAAAAAAAATGAAACGAAACTCAAACTCACATTTGTTTGCAAGTGGATTACTGTCAAAAAGCAAAAGGTTAATCCACCTTGACAATTATCCAATTTTACCCAGACATGGTATGGATGCCATCTTGGAAAAACATTGCACCCATATATCTCTGAAACTATTCAATGGAAAAAAAATTGAAACATGGTTCATTGGCAAGTACTCCCCATGGGGAATAAGACATGCTAATGATGATGTCATCAGTACCTTCATTAAGACATCATAATTTGACAAGTACAACACTTGATCTGATCAGTATGATTCTTTTTTCTCTCTGCAACTGTTGGTCCGATGGACACAGAACTTTAACCACAGGAGCGCTCCTCCTGTAGAGTTTTTTTAGTGATAATTATGACGACATAGGTCACATTGTACAGGCGACGTCTTGGAAAAACTGAAATACTTTGCACCTCTATATCTTTGAAATGGCTCAATTGAAATTGAAACGTGGCTCATTGTTAATAGTGTTCTTAACGATGATGTCATTGGTGCCTTAATTATGACATCATAATTTGACAAGTAGAATGCTTAGTCTGATCAGTTTGAAATATCTTGAGTGTGATCTACGCAACAATTATATTAGAGAATGTAAATGTATGATGTTGTCGGTCACATGGTCTGTCAGCCATATTGGATCAAATACAAAACCCTTAAAAAACAGAAGAGTTGGCTCACAACAGGTTGACTGTGCAGGGTAAGCATTCTATGAATACCATCTCGTATTTAGTTTTCCATTTTTCTTTCGTCTTTTTTGCAATTGTTGGGGCTGTTTTCGCTGTTGTTTCGGTTTCTTGTGTGACATCTTCCATTCGCACCTGTCTTTGGAATTTCTTGCTTGGTTGGTTAGGTACACCTTCTCTGGCTTGTTGTCTTTGTGCTTCCTTACAAATTGGATTCGGTATACTGTTGAACTTTTTGCGTATTCGGCCAATCCTACAGTTGTCATTCTGTGCACTTGGTTGAGCTCCATCATGGCCGCTACTTCCTCGTCTCGGTAGGTACGTTCGCTGTATGCATTGATTTTTGGAAAACATTTTTGGATGGTGACGAGTTTCCTTGTTTAGATATCTAGTATATTTATTTCTGATTGTGGTCAGTTTATTATTCTGCAGCTGTACCGGAATACTGGCATTGCGAGTTGGTTCATGGCTTTGATTTTGTTCCTTGGAGATTGGTATGTTTCAGGATCAGCCTCATTCTATGCAGGTTTTCTTGTGTTAATTGTTTTGCACATTTGTTTGTGACATATTTGGTGTTGTTGTATTTGTGCCAATTTTTGTGTTGTCCGTCTTTGTTCTTCTAACTTGTATAAATGTGCACTTGGCACACGTATCCAGGCCAAATTCCATTTCAATGTTGTTGTAGTACTGTTTCGCTTATTGGAGTTGGAATAATGACTTTACTATTCGCTTCTGTGTATCTTCAAAAAACCCTTATTATCAGAACATGGGGAACAGCGGGTAATAAAATTTGCAGAAAAATACATTTTTAGTTGTTTTATTCAAGTTTATATTGAGTAATAAGGGGACGCAGATGGGCTTTGCATTTTAGTTGCTTTCCAGTTGATTTTTTGCATTTAATTAATTCTCCACATGAATATTCCAGCTTTTATACTATTTGAAGAATGTCACATTCAGCGTTAACAAGGCAGAAACTCTGTTTTTCGATAAAAATGGAGATCCTCCTGCAGTCTATGAGATTGTGAACTGGCAGAAAAACAATGAAAGTGCCTTAGAGTTTAAAGTTGTTGGTATTTTTGATTCGTCGTATCCACAAGAGCAGCAGCTTAGTTTTCTTTCACGTGATATAGTTTGGAATGATGGTTCAAAAAAGGCAAGTTTATGTTCCTCATCTTGAAGGAAACTTTAATTTTCATCATGTTTGAATGATATTGCATCTATAAGTTATTAAAAAATAAAAGTGCCTGAGTCGTCACTTCTCCAAATAAATTACTTTAAAAACTTTTTGATGAATTTCGTGTTTTTAAGGTTCCGAGCTCTTTGTGCAGCTATCCCTGCCAACCTGGAACACGCAAGGCGGCACGGAAAGGAGAACCATTGTGTTGTCACGATTGCATTGATTGTCCACAAGGGAAATTCTCCAATGAGACAGGTAAACTAAAAGAGATATTGTCGTTCTGTAAATTATATATGGTCGGAATACCCAGAATTCACTTTGGAGCAATTGCTTATTATCGTCACCCTCATACCAAAAGTGCCTGTCATTTTTTGGCCATTTTGAGATTTTCTACTTAACTCGCTTGTTTTATCATTTGTGACACCTGTAAAAATGCCCAAGTCATTGTTAACTTCCTGAACCACTTTATGTTGATCTGCCTCAGTCCGCTGTGTGATTTATTGCACTTCAATTGCAGCAGTTTTTTGCCTTTTCTCCAAATTGCAAAAAATAACTTGGGCACTTTTGTTATGAGGGTGACGTTATATGGGACTTCATCATGTTTATTTTTCATGGTTTTTTTTTTGTTTGTTTTAAGTGGAATAATAAATGAGATAAATGTTCATACGAGATGTTCGATTATAAGTCCGTTTTTGAAAGCAAATGCTTCCATTATTTTGCTTGCATCACGATGTGAGAATGGGGAAATACATGACACTATATGTAAAAATACATATTAATGTATAATCTCCAGCTTGGGATGTGCATTGTGAATGCAAATGCAGGTTCACTGCCACCGTTATCACTCAAGCAGTCCCACTCCCCAAACCCTCCCAACCCCCACCATTTGTGAAAGGACATTTTATTGTATGGAGAGTTAAGGCTCATGGAAGAGCCAGTACACTGAATGAATCAGGATCTAGCAGGTCAAAAGGAACAGTAGAGAGAGATATTGGGAGTAGGGGGGGTTTTAGGGGGGGAGGGAATACAAATAGCAGAGTTGAAGGTCAAGATACAGGGAGACTTGGACAAAGAATGGGTGTGGGGAGGCAGGAGAAGATGCAAATGGTGGACAAGATGGATACAGGAGGACTCTCAGGAAGGAAAAACTGGAAATTTGGAAGTAGAAGGGCTTGGGGTTGGGTTAACAAGGGTAGAAAGGATAGTTGTTTTGGATTGGGGATGATCTGAGAACAGGTGTCTTGAAGACTTGAAGGGAATAATTCGATTGAAGGGGAATATGGAAGTTGGTTCAGCAGGTGGGAAAAAGGAGGAGCGAATGAGTGGTTTGTACAGTGAACCTTAATTTAGGTAGTTTCAAAAGAGGTGGGTTTATGGTGGACCTACACTTCCACCTATGAGGTAGTGGGGCGAAAGCAGTGAAAGAGCAAAGGGTGGGAAACCAGAAAGGAGGTGGTATAAGACAGAGAATCATCCATTCTGTCTGTGATGAGAAAGTGATAGGCCCATATATACTGGGCTTCAGCTCAGAAGATTCCAATGATGTTGAAAGCCTTGGTTTCCATGGAGTCGAGCTGAGCAAGGTGCGAAGTCGGTAAAGCCAGCCCAGATGGGAAAGCAGTACTCCATCAAGCTGCGGATGAAGGCTTAATAGTTGGATAGGAGTCCAGATGAGCCAAGGAAGGACTTTGTATGATGGAGGATGCCCAGTTGGTGATTGAATTTGGAGGCCATCTTTGAAATGTGTTTTCCCAAGAAAGATCATGGCTGATAGCGAGATACAGGAGTTTGAATGACTGAACTTCGAAAAAGGTCTGCACCTTTGCTCGTAACTGACTATTAAGTGTGTTTCAACATAACATGGTAATTGGTGTGACTACACCAGTTATCATTTTGAAATAACCTTAATAAAGGATCAGGTAATTCAACTGGTATTGCGATGTTTAGTGTAGGCTGTTATGTCATTTCGTGTTTTTTTTTTGTTAAAAGCAAAATTCCACTTGATTCCTTGTCTTTGGGGTGTCACATGTTCGAAAAAATAGGTTGTTAATTTTTTAAAACGGATTAAGGGTGTCAAATCCAAGATGGCCGCCAAAATATATAAATTCCATTAAAACCAGTATTCTGAACACAGTATGAGGTCCAAATTAATGATAATACCCATAATTTCAAAAACAATTAATTTCAATATGGCAGTCAAATTCAAAATGGTGGAAAAATCCAAGATGGCCGCCACTTCTTAAATAACCACAGTACAAAAACTTAATGTTCTTGATAACACAAATTGTGAATGATGAAATAGGTCCATTTTGGTGGTAATGCCCACATAAGTAATGCTAGGCCATTGGGGAAACATGTTACTGATTCGTTGAAATCGGTGGATGCCAGCCATAGTGAGAAATAGTGAGAAAATCCAATATGGCTACCACTGTTTAACACAAAGGTCCACATTGCTATAACAATGATAGCATAATGTAATTTCCTGTTTGACCATATTTAAATATTCCTGTCTCACAATCATCCGTTTTACCTTACAAGTCCTCGTGTTCATCTCCCACAATGTTCTGAGCTGATTGTTCATTGTTGCTGCAGCCGTAGTTCAAACAGCTACAGACCTCTGTGCATGGGAGTTTATTGCTGCGGCAACTACAGGAGTTTCCTTTGCATCCTGATTTGCAGCCACATTTTACCAGCTTAGTCACGGCCTCTGGTGCTGGAGGGTCAAACACATCACCAGAAGAAATCTATTTTCCTCTGACTTCCATCCGTAGTCAGTGGGAGAAGGAAGGGACGGTTGACTTTCGCATGCCTGCATCCATATCATTGCAATATAATGTGCTCGCAGAATGTGTGGTGTCAACGATCCAGAGGTTGGAGGCAGACTCTCTCCCTCAGCCTGTCGATTTGAGTACAAGAACCATCGTAGGGCATTTACTTTGGTGTGTGTTTTGGATCTGTACAACAAGCAAACGAACCTTTCCAGTTGGTCAATTGCGTTTGGAGAGGGTGTAGCAGCAGATTTGCCAAGTGAAGCAAGTGAATCCAGTATCATATCATCGCAGGACATGAACACCTTCATACACCAGTCCTTTGTCCTGCCGGCGAACCTGCCACACATATCTGATCCTGTGAAAGAATGAAACCCGAGAATAGCTGAGGCGCGGTTAACTCCTAACTTTTCAAAGATAGGTTTGACTGCAATTTTCCTATTCAGTTTTTCTTTTCCGGTAAGGAAATATGTCTCAGCAGGTACATGTGGATCATCAGCAAGAAGACATCGGTATCTGGAGAGTCTATTACAAGTTCTACATCGCAGTTAACTGTTAGGGCATGGAGCAAGAGTAACGTATCCGCTTCTTCATGACCGTGTTTTACCAATTCATCAGGCACACTTACATTGCCTTTTGTCTCAGTGCCGAAGGTTACCATGAACTTCTTCAATTTGTTGGCAGAGCTGTTGCTGTGATCCAGAGTCTTTGCAGCTAAATACTCTACAAGTTCTGCCTTGGTTTTGACACTTGAAAGGAAGTCCTTCAAGGAAATATTCTGGATCAGTGTACTATCTTGGATGTGATAGTAGGTCGAGTTTCCCTTTGTTCTCTTTTTTCTCATTTGCTCTTTCAGAGAACTTTCGACGTATCTGTCAAATACCAGTCTTACTTCGTCGTAGTTAGCTGCAATCCTGATAAGCTTTTCAAGAAATGACATGGCAAAATCACTGCATGTTTTCATTTTGTCTGTCTTGGAGATGGAGTTAACGAGGGCCATGCCATCTATGACTACAACTTTAAATTTCTCAGACATGTCGGACATGTCAGTTGAAGCTTCTTGCTCAGGGTGCGCTTCTTGTACTTCAGGCGCCTCGGCTTGGGGTGGTACTTCAGTTTGGGAGTTTTCACTCAATACTTGGTCGCCAGAAACACTCGGTATGGCATTAGCTGGATCGCTTGTGGCTTCTGTTGGGCTAGGTTGCTCCTTGGTAACTAGCACTTCAAGATGATGAAGGACCTTAGCCTTGTCATATGCTAGGAGAAGTGACCCATCCGAAGCGAAAAGGGCACGTGGAACAATTCCAAATTCATACTTCCCAATACAGTCCTTTAGATCAAGGTCTGGATGTCTTCTTGATGCTACTATAAACCTCTGTAGGAGTCCTCGTTCTTCTTTGACTTTAATGAGTTTGTCACCTGCTTTCACTTTCTTCACTGTGTTGGCACTTTTGAAAGTGCCTATGTTCTTTCTCTTCATTGGATCCCACACTGAAAGTTTTCCTTCTGTAAGGCGTTCTTTGACAAATGTCTGGAACAACTGTTGTCCGATGGCATCGCGGTCTGCTATGTCCTTTGTTACCTTTTCATCAATTACTTTCTTGGTAAGAAGGTTACACAGGTCACTCTCATCGGTTACGAATGGGTCTCCATGAACAACAAATACCTCTGTCAATCTAGCGGAATTTCTCATTACTCGGGTGGACTTTCCCCCTGTGATCTCGTGGTGTTGGTCTCTGGTATCAGCACCTTCCATGCCATATTCTCTTTGAAACTCCTCTACTAGATTAGACAAGTCAGGTGCAATCAGGAAGAAATGGTCTAGAGCTCTCTCAATTTGGGTTATTCCAGTAATGCCTCCAATGACCTTGAGTTTGCGGTTCTCCTGCTCAATTCTGTGATCTGGACCTATTGAAGTGAATGCAGCAATCCCCTTCGTCACACAGAAATTTCCTTTCAGGAGTTCTGCCCAGACATCTGGAAAAACTTGTTCTGTTTGCTGCATTGTTGACAGGTACAAAGGGAGCAAACGTGCGTAGTTCAGGTGGTCGTGAGCAAAGAAGTACTTGATAAGAGCTTCAGTGCTTTCCATATGCAGCAGCAGGTCCCGTTGTCTGGTAGCTCTAATATACTGAAGGATAGTTTCAAACTGCCTCAAGTAGTTACGGATGTAGTGTTGAATTGGTGCTGGATTGCTTTCAAACTGTCCCAACTTTGTGAGGATATCTCTAGATTCGAACATGGTCATGGTTTCTCTGACGGCATCTCTGAGGTTTTGACGGTTGCCTGTGTTCATGCTGATATCTTTCTGATATGCTTTTTCCAAATCGATGGACGCTTCACTGAGGAACACTTTCTCTTCTGGTGCTTTTGTTAGGAACCTGTCAAAGTAGAGATGGTATAGAGCTAGCAATGTTACAGTATGTGCTTCTAGGGACCTGTAGAGATGTTTTCCATTTAGGATTTGCGTTACGGTTGTTGGAGAATATAGTCCAGCTTCGACCCAAGCCTGGTCAATGCCGCTTCCTTCTGCCATATTGAAATTGAATTTGAATTTGACTGCCATATTGAAATTAATTGTTTTTGAACTCCTTGGTATTGAAATTATGGGTATTATCATTAATTTGGACCTCATACTGTGTTCAGAATACCAGTTTTAATGGAATTTATATATTTTGGCGGTCATCTTGGATTTGACACCCTTAATCCGTTTAAAAAAATTAACAACATATTTTTTCGAACATGTGACACCCCAAAGACAAGGAATCAAGTGGAATTTTGCTTTTAACAAAAAACAAAACACGACAGCCATTTTTAAGACATAGCAGCCTACACTAGTTTGGGAGAATTATTTTTCAACTGGGCTTGCTTTTATTTTATTTATATATTTTAAATTACCAGATTTCTCCGTAGGCAGGCAATGTCACAAGTGATTTTTTATATCTCTGAGTATCCCCCCTCTCAGCGGCGGATCCAAGGGGTGGGGGGTTCAGGGGGTGCGCACGCCCCCTTCGATCCAGGAGGGGGGTGCAGGAGGTGCACCCCCCCCCCCCCGGATTTTTGATCAATTATAAGCTCTGAATATACTGGGACAGCCCTCGTGTCCAGATTATTTTGAACAAGGATCGTTTCAGGCGGCTTACCAACGCTCAAATGTTTTAAATCACTTTTGCTTTATTATAAAACACTCCAAGTGCGACGGTAAAAAAAACCATACTTTCATCACATAAATCCATCATCCAAAGCGAAATAATTAGCAGCAGCCACTCCAGCGGATGTTACGCGAAGATGACGACGTGGTGATGACGCAACACATGGGTGGAGCATGAATTGAATATGTGATGAGGAAAACATGGGTGGAACATGATATGCATGAGGCATACATGGGCGGAGCATACATATACAGCATTACATTAAAACTCCTTTACAGCGGAGCAAAATTATAATGGTTGCAGTACAGTTTGCGCAGAATTCAAATTTCTCTTCATGTTTGTGTCAATTATTTGTGTGTGTACAGGATACTCAAGTGCTATGTCGACGAGTTCATTAAATTGATCGACATGGGGTACGCTCACAATAGCACAATGCTATTGTCAACACCCCTCACCAAGCGAGTAAGTGGATTCGTCCATCCAATAATGCTGAGCGCCGAGGAAACTGGTCAATGCGGTCGACAGAGGTATCATATCAACAAACATCGGATCACTTACTTTGTCTGAAGACAAAACGAGTGAGTGTCATGGAAGATCCAAAAAAGATGGAGATTACGGACTTCTTTTCGTCCATCACTGCCACAAACAGTACTATAATAACAGATGAGGCACAACACCCACTGGGTAGGCCTGCCGCAGCCCGCAGCACCAGCGACTGAGGCCCAACCAGAGGTACGATTATGCCGTAATGAAGCAACCACGTCTTCCGATCCCCTTGGCAATACAAACACTCTTAAAGTGAGTGATGCAACAAATGACAAATCGGTGCCTGTGTTGGAAGGCGTACAGTCCGCGCCAGCTTATGATATCGGTGATATTTTGGCCGATAATGTTCGTATTGTGTCGCTTCCGGGTGACGAGAAAACCAAGTACTTAAACGAGCATCACTGCCCACAAAATTTTGAAGCCCTGTGTGTTCAACGGATCAACCGTAAGGGACAAAATGGTTCAGATGTGCTGAATTTTCGCAGAGAGTGGCTCAATCGTTACAAATGGTTGTCTTACAGTTCTGTACTGGGAGGTGGGATGTGTAAGTTCTGTGTTATGTTCCCTCCAAAAAATGATCAAATTAGGTCAGGGGTTCTAGTGCGATCGCCCTTAACCAACCTATGGAAAGCAACTGGTACAGAAGGTGCACTGGCGACACGATTCACTGAACTACCATAAACAAGCTAGGCTTGCTGCTAATGATTTGATGGAAAGTGTCCGAGATCCGACCCACAGAATTTCATATTTGATTTCCGAGCAGAACAAATTGAAATATGAAAAAAAATCTGCACATCCTCAGACAAATTGTCGGTGTTGTGCTGCTCTGCGGTCGGCGGAACAGCGAGACGACAATTCGCTGAAATGTGATGATATCTCAAACAAAGGAAATTTCCTCGCCATTTTGAGTCACATTGCCGAAAACGATGAGATCTTACGGGAGCATCTGCGGAGTGGCAACAAGAATGCTTGCTGTACCTCTAAGACCATCCAGAACGAAGTGATAGAGATCATTGGTGGCTAGGTTAGAGACGGACTGACCAAGTGTTTGAAGGAGGGAGGATTTTTCACCATCATAGGCGATGAGGTAATGGAGCTTCATTCCAACCATGAAATTCTCAGTATTTAGCTCCGGTTCCTCGACAGCCTGGCCTCACAACCTTCAGTTAAAGAAGTATTCTTTGATTTCGTAGAGCTAGAGAGAACTACTGGGGAAGCTATAGGAAAGGCCATCATAGATTGTTTATTCAGAATAGGTGAGGACATCAGTAAGGCAAGAGGGCAAAGCTATGATGGTGCATCATCAAAGGCGTCATCCAGAATCTGAACTCAAGCGCAGATTAAAGCTGTCCAGCCTTTGGCGCTCTACACTCACTGCAACAGTCATGTGCTACATTTGTCTATCGCAGCAACGTGTAGACTACCCATGGTTCGCAATGTGATTGATACCATTAATGAGCTTTATAAATTTTTCAAGAACTCACCCAAGAGACAACGGTACCTTGAAAACACCTTATCTGAGCAAGAAGAGGAAACCTCAGCAAAAAAACTGAAAGGTCTGTGCAAGACAATGTGGGTGGAGACACACTCTTGTTACAAGACAGTCGAAGGGTTATATCCATTTGTCTGTATTTGTTTGGACAGGATTGTAAATCCCGACGGTGATGAGAATTCCTGGGGGTGGGACCATGATAGCCGCGTGTCTGGGAGTGGGACCGTGATAGCCACGTGTCTGCACAGGGAATTCTGAGTTCACTGACGTCTTTTCAGTTTGTTGTTGTATTCATTGCGGTGAAGAACAGCCGACAAACTTTAAAGGGCCTTGCCCACAAACTGCAACGCAACGGCATGGATTTGCTGGAGGCATTCTCTATGATTGACGACAAGAAGGACGCACTCACTCAACTACGGTCAAATGCTGAAACTGAATTCTCTCTTTGGTTCGGTCACGCTAAGGCCATGGTAGAATCTGTAGGAGGTGATGTCACAATGCCGAGAGTTGTAAAACAACAAATCCATCATCCAAACACTGCTGCCAATACGCCCTCGCTCATCTACCCCAGAAACATGTAGATTCCATTTCTTGACCACCTCAGCCAGGAAATGGACACCCGATTCTGTGCTGAAAATCGGGAAGGTCGTGATCTGTTTCTGCTGATGCCATCTGCAATAATCGCTGATACCTGTGACATTCCAGCCCTACATCAGAAGCTATTGCGTTGGAAAAACGACATGGAACATCCAGCAGGACTGATAAATGAGCTTCGAGACTGGCAGATGTTTTGGAGCAGGAAGCCCAACAACACGCTTCCAAGCACATTCATGGATTGTTTCTGCGCAGTAGATGGAAACGAATTTCCATCTATCAAAGTCCATATTGGATGCACCCTCCCTGTGGGCTCCTGTGAGGCCGAACGCTCATTTTGTTGCCTGCGTCATCTGAAGACCTTCCTAAGAAATTCCATGGGAGAAAGTCGGATGGCATCTCTGGCCCTCATGAACATACACCATGACTTCACCATATCCCCACATGATGTTTGTGACATTTTCATTTAGAAACACAAGCGCCGTCTATTCCAAAATAGCATAATTTACAATTAATAAAATAATTCACATTCCGCTGTCTTATCTGATCTATTTTGTGAGGAGAACCCCCTGCCTTGAGCTTCACAACCTCGGCACATGGCGGTGCCGGGCTTTGACCAGCACACAGTCTGTAATCGCCATCATTTCACACTATGGGAGTTCACAGGTCTTTTATAACTACTAGTGAGCCCGTTGGTCCAAATGGACCAAATTTTCATCGGCTTTCATGGCTTTGCAGCATACCTGCCTGCCATAGTGCTCGAGTTGGAATAAATGCTTTGTAAAATATTATATCATTGTTTTTGTTATTTATTTAGTAATGAGAATGGCATGCCATGGAAGGACATATTAAACTACTCCATACACATTAACATGGCGTGTGTTTAGAAACATGGGAATTCTTCTGGATTCTTTGTAGTTAATTTGCCTAATTAACTCAGGAGATCATAACAATCATTTCGCGAGAACTACACAAATCAGAAATTCCATATCAGAAAGCTCCAGTAGAATTACACAAAAAACATGACACACACACACACACACACACACACACACACACACACACACACACACACACACACACACCTACAAAATTCATCAATCTATAGCAGAAGGAACAGCTGGGCATGTCGTTTCACCAGTTCCTCTATCTGACCATTCGTCATCGCGAATCTGCTGAACTGTTGGACCAGGGAAGAACACAAGGAACTGCTGAAACTTCCAAGAACGCACGAAATGCCGTTTCTGACGATCAATTTTTGAAAATTTCCTGGGGGAAGACCCCCAGACTCCACTTCTTACCCCCCCCCCCCACCCCAGCGTTATAGCTTCATGCACCCCACCCCCCCCCCCCCCCCCAACACCCGTCGTCCCGTCTTGAAATTCCTGCATCTGCCCCTGCCTCTGCCAAGCTTTAAAAAACATTTGATTGTTTATTTTTAGAGCAGTTTATGTCTCTTTAATAATTGATGAGCAATTGCAAAAAAATATCAGTAAATATGATGCATTTCATGAAATATTTTTTGTTGTTCATTTTGATTTAGATTCTCAGGAATGTTTTCACTGCCCCAAATATTTTTGGTCAACTGAACATGGTGATGATTGTATTATCATGGCTGAAGAATTTCTGGCCTTTTCGGACACGTTGTCGATCACTATGTTGGTAATGTTAGTCATTGGAATGGTGTTGGTCACTGCGGTTATGGTGATGATGTACACCCAACGTGAACTCCATCTGGTAAAAGCAGAGAGTTTTGAAGTGAATCTCCTTCTTCTTGTTGCCTTGGGAGGATGTTTTTGCAGTACATTAGCTTTTATGGGCAAACCAACAGACAACTTGTGTAGCTTACGGGAAACGTGTCCTTGTATATTGTTGTCATTTGCGATAATCTGCATGTTGGCAAAATGCATAAAAGGGTTCATTGCTTCTAAAGGTATGATGTACATTGCTGTACACCGCTCCTTTCCTATTCCATATCCAGGCATTGCATGACATCATCACCGAACACCGAAGGGTGTACGGCGATTACCCACGTTGAAAGGTAGTACTCAGTTGTCAATCCGGCTTCTTCTTTTCTTTCTTTCATGTTTTTTTTCTTTTTCTTGTTTTCTTTCTTTTTTCTTGTTTGTTTTTTCCATGCGATATCTCATCCATTCCTTTGAGCTAGGAAGCTGAAATTTGGGCACGTGGTTTGGGGAAAAACAATATTTTTAATTTTTTCCCATTAATCAATTAATGAATCAATTAATCAATTGATTAATCAATTAATCAAAAATCAATCAATTAATTAATCAATAATCAATTAATCAATCAATAACGACAAACAGGGAATTACCAGTGAACTGGTACTCAATTTGCCGACCTCGGAAGGATGACAGGCTGAGTCAGGGGGGTTGACTCAACCTGTCATCCTTCCGAGGTCGGCAAATTGAGTACCAGTTCACTGGTAATTCCCTGTTTGTCGTTAAAGGCGACAAAAAGGGTTGGCGGCAGGAAGGGCATCCGGCCGTAAAACATTGCTTCAAAAAGGGGACCGAAAAACAACAACAACCACGGTCTCCGAAAAAGGCCAACCCCCGCTTTGCGGGGAAAAATGGCCTCTAAAGGTGGTTATTTTATATTGTTTATAATCAATTAATTGATTAATTACTTAATTATGATCGATTTATTGAGTACTTATTTATTTCGTTTCTTATCTGGGCAATATCTCAGGCACCTTTTGAGCTAGGAAGCTAATATTTGGATGTGATATTGACCACGTGATGTGGCTATAAAGGTTATTTTTGATTTACTGATTAATCAATTAATAGATAAATTATTTAATTATTCGATTAATGACTTCATTAATTTTTTTTTTAAGTTACAGATTCGGATGAAACGGTGGTGGTTCAGGTATTATATTAGCCAATTAATTAATTATTTAATATTTTAATGATTATTATTTATTTATCTTCATTAGTAATCATTTATTTATTTTCTTTCTCATCTGGGCAATATCTCAGGCACCTTTTGAGCTAGAAAGTTAACAATTTGACACGACAATGACCAAGTGATTTGGCCATAAAGGGTATTTAGATTTATTTATTTTTCAATTAATCGATGAATTAGAATGCGATAATTATTGGAAAATAATTTAATTATTCCACTTTAACAAGCACAAAAATAAAAAAGAAAAAGAAAAATTGGTTATGACAAACTTCCCTGCAAATGTCTGCTGCTCTTCTTCTGCTCCAATTCGTTCGTCTGATCATGTGCTTGTTAAAGTGGACATCTCTCTGGCCATTCTCAGAGAGCCTCCTCAGCGCCGACGAGTCTGGCATTTCACTCAGGCTGACTGGCACGATCTGCAAGCAGCCATCAATCATCTGGACTGGCCTCCCATCTCTACTGCCTCTGACATCAATTCTTCCTGGGAATTCTTCCAAAGCAAACTGCTCTCTCTCATACACAGATTTATCCCATCTCGTCTTACCCTTCCTCCCATCCATGGTACACTGAATCTTGTGGTGAGGCAGTTGCCCTGAAACAACTTGCCTTTGCCTCTTGGAAGGCAAATCCAACTGAAGGCAATCTCAGTTCCTTCCACCAAGCTCGGAGCAAGTGTGTGTCTACCCTCAGGAGTGCCAGAAAGCACTATCTCTCCACACTCAAGATTGAACTCTCAAACCTGTCTCCTTCCTCCAAATCCTGGTGGCGTCTGGTCAAATCCGTTTCTGGTGTTTGTTCCCCCTCCATCCCCGCCCTTACCTCAAATGGCTACACAGTTGACGCCGCACGTGACAAAGCTGAATGCCTCAACTCTGTGTTTGCCTCAAAATCTTATGTCCCAAACCCATCTCTCTCTGTTCCCACCTTTCCCAGTCGAACCCAACTGCTCGTGGACTCTCCTTCTCTGTCCTTCTCTCCTGACAAGGTGGAGAAGTTTTTGTCAAACCTCGACTCTGATTCTGTAAATGGACCAGACGGCATCAGCCCACGGGTCCTAAAATCCTGCTCTTCCGCTCTATCTCACCCTCTCTCTGTTCTCTTCACCCTCTCTTTTGCTCAAGGTCATCTGCCAGGATCTTGGAAATCAGCAAACATTACCGCTTTACACAAAAAGGTGCAAAAACAGATCCTTGCAACCACAGACCAATCAGCCTGCTCCCAGTTATCAGCAAAGTCATGGAATCCATCATTGCTTCGGATCTCAAATCCTTCCTCTTCTCCAATGGCTTGATCTCTGATCATCAATTTGGATTCAGACCAGGCCATTCTACTCTAGACATGCTGCTTCTGCTGTCTCATCAATGGATGGAGGTCCTCAATGCCAAACAGGAAATCAGAGCTGTCTCCCTTGACATATCACGTGCCTTCTATACGGTCTGGCACCCAGCTCTGCTCACCAAACTCTCCTCCTATGGTATCTATGGAAATCTCCACTCATGGCTTGCGGACTTCCTCTCTGGTCGTCGGCAATGTGTGGCCCTGAAAGGATTTCTCTCATCTCCCCTGCCTGTTCTGGCTGGAGTTCCCCAAGGTAGTGTTCTGGGCCCTGTGCTATTTCTGGTCTTCATCAATGATCTCTCCGACTCTCTGGAAAATCCTCTCTATCTCTTTGCTGATGACTCCACTATCTGCCGCTCCATTCCTCATCCCTCAGATCAGCAGGCTGCTGCCTCCCCCACTCTCTGCAGACCTGGACAAAATCACAGACTGGTCAAACAAGTGGAACATGTCTTTCAATCCTGACAAATCCCACACTATTACTCTGTCTCTCCAAAAAGACCGACTGAAAAACCCTCCCATCTACTTTCTCAACAATCCTCTCCAAGAAGTTCTGTTGCTCAAGCTTTTGGGTCTCACGGTCTGCCATGATCTTTCTTGGGATAACCCCATTTCCAAGCTGGCCTCCAAAGCCAGTCGCCGACTGGGCATCCTCCGTCGTGTGAAGTCCTTCCTTGGCACACCTGAGCTCCTCACCACATACAAGGCTTTCATCCACAGCTCAATGGAATACTGTTCACCCCTCAGGGCCGGTGCTCCTGCCTCACACGTAGCTCAGCTTCACGCTGTTGAAACCAAAGCTTTCAGGATCATTGGAATCTCCTGCGATTGGAATGTCCCTACGATGGGGAAGATTTGGAGGGGAGGGGAATGGGGGGAGATTTGAAAGGGATGGGTGATGGGGAGGTTTTGGATGGGAGGGGCAAGGTGGGAGATTTGAAAGGGATGGGTGATGGGGAAGAATTGGAGGGTCGGGGTGAGATTGGAATTTAGAAAGTGTTGTGCGATTAATGGGAAACGAACATTTATTGCTAAATGAGTTTCTTGTGACCTTCGAGTCAAAAATACATTTACGGATGCTGGAGGGGGGATGGAGTGCAGGAGAGTTCAGGGAATGTCGAAAAGATATGATAAGATTCCATGATAAATCTCACACTCTTACGATGTCTCTCCGAAAAGACCGACTGGAAAACCCTCCCATCCACTTTCTGAATAATCCTCTCCAAGAAGTTCTGTCACTCAAGCTTTTGGGTCTCACTATTTGCCATGATCTTTCCTGGGAAAACCACATTTCAAATCTGGCCTCCAAAGCCAGTCGCCGACTGGGCATCCTCCGTCGTGCGAAGTCCTTCCTTGGCACACCTGAGCTCCTCACCACATACAAGGCTTTCATCCGCAGCTCTATGGAATACTGCTCTCCCCCCTGGTCTGGTGCTCCTGCCTCACACCTAGCCCATCTTCACGCTGTTGAAACCAAAGCGTTCAGAATCATTGGAATCTCCCGCGATGAAGCTAACTCCAAGGGCCTTTCACTCACTCACCGCAGGCAGGTTGGTGGTCTTTCCGTCTTCTACCGACTCCTCTCTGGCCTTGCCCCCCCAGCCCTCTCTCGGCTGTGTCCCCCAAATATTCATACAGGTCGCACAAGGTCTGCCTGCAACCCTCTTATATGGTTAAACTGCCAAAATCAAGACTTTCTGCTCACCTTCACTCCTTCATTCCTCTTTTCTCCCGCCTCTGGAACAAACTCCCTCACTCTCTTCAATCCCACTCCACCCTCCAGGTCTTTAAAACAGCTGTTCACCACCATCTCTTATCCTCCCCCATCCAAAACCTTGAGCTTTTCTACCCCCGCTAATTTGGGTCCCCTTGTGTTTTATACTTCCTCCCCCCCCCCCCCCTCCCCTTCCCACGCGTCCTGCCCCCAAGCCCTCTCCCTCCCACACTTCTCCCTGCTCTCAAATGTTGTGGTTGTGTGCTTCCCCTTCTCTCCCCATCTTGTCTTCCGCTCCCTCTTTTTGTATATTTTGTTTGTCTGGTTGATTTGTTTGTGAAATAAATGTTAGCTCTTTCACGAGCCTCGATTCAGTATACAAAAAAGAAAAAAAAAAGAAAAAAAAAGAGGAACTGTAAGAGATGGAATTTTTTTTTGGAATGAATAGATTTGGTGAGCATTTCGAAAGCACCCTTTTAAAGAAGAAGAAGAAAAAGGTGTTATAATATACGACAGAATACAGTACTACAGGGGAAAGTTTAAACATTTTTTAATTGAGCAGTGAAAACTATCTGGGGAAATGGGGGTGAAACACGTTGTCGAAGAATGAATGAAAAGAACAAAGAAGGAAATGTTTTTTGTTTTTTTTTCGTTAAGATTTTAAACAGGGAAGTATGGGGTGAAGAGATTGGGAAAAACTGAGAATGAAAGTAAATGGACCACAATCGTCTGCTGAGAGAAAAAAAGCCCCAAGGTAGGAAACAAAGTACTAGGCCACAAAAATACGCGGCATGAAATAACCCACGATTTTTTATACAGGTATGAAAGATTAACACCAAGAATCTTCCTCGGGACACACTATTGGTACACACAAAGATGAATACAGTTTCGACAAAAATCCAATTGTGAACAATTACTTAACTTCAAAAGCGTGAGAGCGTGTACAGCTTCAAAAAACCTTGCCGTCGCTGAGAAAGATCTCGACTTGATGACTTTTTATTTTTTATTGTGCAACTTGTCATGAAAATTGTGTTTTTATCTCCTTATGTCACACTTTCAGAAATACTTTGCTATGCACACACAATAGGCATTCTGAAAAGGTAGGATGTTGATTAAACAAAAGAGGAAAAACGTCCTATTCTTACCGGTTGTTGTCTTTGTGAATATATGGATTGCTTTCCATCGAAGCACCTGCCCACTCAGGTTTGTTTACGTTAATATTTTTGGACATCCCCTTTCCCTGAGATACCTTTGTCTAAAATCAGGGATCGCCAACCTTTCAGAAGTGGCTTGCCAAGAGTTAACTTATTCACTCTTATTTGTGGATCGGCATGCCAATGATATATTTGTCACATCAATAATAGTCCTACTTACATTTTATCAGCTTCATGAATGAACAAACTAAAAGCAAATCTTACCGTTTAATGTGTTCCTTGTCCCTACTTTCTATTGCTGAGTTCTCCAATCTCGTGCGCGTAATTTGATACTTTAAGCAGCACACATGCCTCTGGAAAGAGAACTGACTTCATATGTAAAAATATCTGTTTACAGAGGTATGTAGGTCCAAATGCTGAGAGCAGTGAAAATGCAACTTTCTTTAAACAGTCAAATTTCACAGGCAGGTACTTCCAACAGGTTAGAATGAGAATGAGACGAGGATGGAGGACCCCGTGGTCTCTCTTGGTAGCCTCAAGTGTGTGCCACAGATCCCTAAACTTTGAGATCCATAAGTCTGAGTAGTGTAACTCAATTCCCTGCTTTGATTGTGATGTCGTTTACATCATGGAATATTGCAAGTCACTGCCACATTAATCATTGAATAAAACGAATACCTGTCACTTTTCCAATCTTACCTTTAAAATGGGTATGGGTATATTATTTGATTATTTCAGGGAAATGGGGATAGCTGTGTTTTATTCTCAATACTTTTCCTCTTGGGGCATTGTACCATGTTTTGATTACCACTTCTTCCTTGATTTGATGGGTTGTTGTTGCCTCCTATTTTGAGTGATATCTACTTCAACATTTGCCAGACCATATCAAATTGCAGTTTTTGATGTGAATGAACTACTCCTTCATCCACAAACCTCTTCTCCTTCAAGTTTTTCATTTGATGCCAATCTTACTGTTATTAAGTTTCCTAATCATGAAAAATTATAATTTACAAATCCATTTCAGGATCCCCTCTCAAAAATGTCCAAACTGCAGTAAAGTTATTGAAACAAAAATATGTTGTGGTATTTTGTTTTACTCCACAAGTGGTGTTTTCCTTACTCTGGGCTCTTGTAAGTGATCCAAGGGTAAACTACAACACAACGGCCCGTTTGGGAACAATCATCATTGAATGTACTTTGACTTCACCTCTTTGGGCTTTTTGTTCTTTGACCTACTTGATTGTTTTGGCAATATCGTGCCTTGGCCTTGCTTCTAAGGTTCAGACCAAGGATTCTTCTTCAAATGAAGGAAAGTTTATAACGTACAGCATGCTGTTTCTCTTAATGGTTGTGGTCGCTTTCATTCCCGCTTATATAAGCACACAAGGAAAACATACAATTATAACTGAAATGTTTGCAATCATTGCTGCAACTTTTGCATTTCTTGGTTGCAGTTTTGTCCCAAAATGTTACAAAATGTACAAAAAAATAAAGTAAGACTAAAATTAATATGTGCTTCCCCTTTTCATTGAATAAATGTACTTACTTTTTTTTAAATGGAGATATTTCTATTTCCTAAATATTTTCACAATACTGTATTTAATTTGCTGTTTTAATTGAAATAATCATTAAGTGAAAGGGCAACAGCTGTATGTCAATAATAAAGTTATTATATATTTTGCCAAATGTATTTATTTACAGCCATATTTCAACAAAAATATATACATGCAAAATTATTCCGGTTACTTTTCTGCAAACACCCCCTTGCTTATTTCATCAAAATCACATCAGCAAGATCATTTTGAATTTATCCCCTCAATTATGGACAGGGACATTCATCTCGTATCGATGTGGTCTGTATGTAAGGACTCACTGATTGAACCACCAAACCACATTTCTAACACAATGTTTATAAGATATTAATGATGAAACTAGCACTGTCCACAAATCACACCAAATCATCAGCCGATTGCACAAGGTTGCTTGTCACTGATAAGGTAGTGTTGAGGAATTTTAGACCTGTAGTAATTCATGAATCAATAATTCTATGTCCAAACCTTTTGTCAGAAGAAGGATTGACAGATTTTAATTCCCGAGGAGGATCTCACTTTTGTTTACAAGAAGATACACAGTAAGAAACAATAAACCCTTTCTTAACCTAGAAGAACATACTGCAAATCAAGAAAAACACACTGCAAATCAAGAAGAACATACTGCAAATCAAGAAGAACACACTGCAAATCAAGAAAAACACACTGCAAATCAAGAAGAACACACTGCAAATCAAGAAAAACACACTGCAAATCAAGAAGAACACACTGCAAATCAAGAAGAGCACACTGCAAATCAAGAAGAACACACTGCAAATCAAGAAGAGCACACTGCAAATCAAGAAGAACACACTGCAAATCAAGAAGAGCACAATGCAATTCAAGAAGAACACACTGCAAATCAAGAAGAGCACAATGCAATTCAAGAAGAACACACTGCAAATCAAGAAGAGCACACTGCAAATCAAGAAGAGCACACTGCAAAACAAGAAGAACACACTGCAAATCAAGAAGAGCACACTGCAAATAAAGAAGAGCACACTGCAAATCAAGAAGAGCACACTGCAAATCAAGAAGAGCACACTGCAAATCAAGAAGAGCACACTGCAAATCAAGAAAAACACACTGCAAATCAAGAAGAGCACACTGCAAATCAAGAAGAACACACTGCAAATCAAGAAGAGCACAATGCAAATCAAGAAGAGCACAATGCAAATCAAGAAGAACACACTGCAAATCAAAAAGAGCACACTGCAAATCAAGAAGAGCACACTGCAAAACAAGAAGAGCACACTGCAAAACAAGAAGAGCACACTGCAAATCAAGAAGAGCACACTGCAAATCAAGAAGAGCACACTGCAAATCAAGAAGAGCACACTGCAAATCAAGAAGAGCACACTGCAAATCAAGAAGAACACACTGCAAATCAAGAAAAACACACTGCAAATCAAGAAGAGCACACTGCAAATCAAGAAGAGCACACTGCAAATCAAGAACAGCACACTGCAAATCAAGAAGCGCACACTGCAAATCAAGAAGAGCACACTGCAAATCAAGAAGAGCACACTGCAAATCAAGAAGAGCACACTGCAAATCAAGAAGAGCACACTGCAAATCAAGAAGAGCACACTGCAAATCAAGAAGAGCACACTGCAAATCAAGAAGAGCACACTGCAAATCAAGAAGAGCACACTGCAAATCAAGAACAGCACACTGCAAATCAAGAAGCGCACACTGCAAATCAAGAGGAGCACACTGCAAATCAAGAAGAGCACACTGCAAATCAAGAAGAGCACACTGCAAATCAAGAAGAGCACACTGCAAATCAAGAAGAGCACACTGCAAATCAAGAAGAGCACACTGCAAATCAAGAAGAGCACACTTAGTAAGGGAAACATATGAAAATCTGTTAACTAAATTGTTACCAAAAAATTTCTTCACCAATATGTTTGTAAAGGTGTGTAATAACATGTGTTAAAATGTTGAAGTTCAACTCCCGTGGGAAACCCAGAAAAAAAGCTGTTGAATTCGGGTACCGAAAAATTATTTTCGAGAATTTTTATTTTTTTTAATCGGCCCTTAAGTAACTTATGAGGGGTCAAATAAGGGTTTTTCATGATTCTGAGTTGATTGTTAACATTTATATTTCACCACAGACACTCCTTTGTGGAAAAATAATTTCTAAATATATCTCATTTTCTACTTTGCAGGACATGGAGTCTAGCAATATGGATGAAGACGTTACTCCACCTGTGCTCAATTGCTTCATCTGTGCACGCTCGGATACACCAGCTGAAAGGCTCATACAGGCAACTCCAAAGGGATACTCAACTTTATTGAAACAAGCAGAAACTGTCGAAAATGTTACTGTTGTGGAACGTATGAAGGAGGCTCAAAAGGTAGGAAAACTGAGGTACCACCAGAAGTGTAAAAATGATCTGTACAACAACTTTGTTGCAACCACCAAGAAGTCAGCTCAAGCATCAAAGGCAGAGAAAGAGTCATCAAAGTTGAAGAGAAGACGCACTACTTGTGAGTTCAGTTCATCAACTGGCTGCAGTTCTAGAAGATCACAGTCAGTTGACCTCCTGTATAAGGATGTATGCATTCTTTGCAACCAACCAGCCCAGCTCTACAAAAATAATCCAGCACAAGCTAGAAAGAAATACAGAGTGCCAGATAATTTGACTGCAGATACACTGAAGGCAAGCTTGCTGAAGACAGCACGGAGTCGCGGGGATGACTGGGGCACTGAAGTCACTGGACGCCTGGAAGGGATCAACGACTTGGTAGCAGAAGAAACACTGTACCATTTGCGATGCAAACTTATGTTTGCGAGAGGTGACAGTTTGTCCAAGACTGATGAGGAAGGAAAAAGGAAGAGAGGACAGAGGAGTATTGATGAGGAGCGAGAGGCAGTTTTTATTGAATTTTGCGAATGGTTAGACTCAGAATTAGAGCATGGGGTAATGAACATGGACCAAGTCCATGAAAAGCTGCAGGAGTTTGATCAGTCATCAGAGAAGAGCCTTTCTTATTCAAAGCATTGGCTAAAGATAAAACTTCTCGAGAAATACGGAGACACCTTGTATTTCACAACACAGGAAAGAAGGGCAGATGTACTCTGTCTCAAAGATGGCACCGACAATATTCTGCGAGGGCATCATGCTAATCTTGACCATGGAGATGAGAAGACTCAGATCATAAAGACGGCACTCAAGTTCATATCCAATGATATTGCCTTGATTGATTTAGGTCCAAAGTCATACCCCACCACACACAGTATGACTGACGTCGATAGTCAGCTGACACTTGTTCCTGCAAGCCTTCAGATGTTCTTGAGACCGATTGTCAAGGTACAACATGTTCAAAAGGAAGGCAGCGGCAGGAGTGATCAAACCAGAGACTCTACCTCCAACAGAGGGTGCAGCTGCACAACATTCACTCCGTGCCTACCTGCAGACCCGGGACTGGATCCTTCTACAGAGCATGTCTCTGAACCCCAGTGACTATGGATGGACAATAGGTGTGCATGGGTATGAGCCAGTTCCAACACTGGACCCCACGGCTCCTGAGGAGCTATTGCAGTTCACGAGCTGTAATTGTCATGGAGATTGCAGCAACCGGCGATGCAGCTGCAAGAAGATTGGGGTCACGTGCATCTCGACCTGTGGAGTCTGTAATGGCATTACATGCAGAAACTGCAGCATTGATGTTGTTGAGTCTGAAGAAGACATAGACAATGACTGTTGAAACTTCTGACATTGTGAATGGGAAATAACTCTTGAGTATTATATATGTATGTGAAATAAAAGCTACTTTGTGTGTAAATGTAAAAGTGAGAATATAAATGTTAACAATCAACTCAGAATCATGAAAAACCCTTATTTGACCCCTCATAAGTTACTTAAGGGCCGATTAAAAAAAATAAAAATTCTCGAAAATAATTTTTCGGTACCCGAATTCAACAGCTTTTTTTCTGGGTTTCCCACGGGAGTTGACCTTCAACATTTTAACACATGTTATTACACACCTTTACAAACATATTGGTGAAGAAATTTTTTGGTAACAATTTAGTTAACAGATTTGTGAAATATCTCATAAAATGCACTTACTAACTGCCAGATACACAACAAAATCCTGAGTCAAAGTTCTAAAGTGAAAATCCTAGTACAGTAGAGATGCACATCAAAGAAAACGTCATAAAGACACACCAAATACACCAGCATACACAGTATACAATATTGTTACGGACACGGCTTAGATGTTATGATGGGCTGAGCGGAATGGCCGCCGTGTTCGCACAGTTTACCCGATTCCACCCGACGTTGACCCAAATCGCGCTATGCTAAATCAATGAAGGAAAGGACACAACGGCTGGGATAAAGGAAACGACACAAGGGGTACAGTTCTCAAGACCTCCGGAGGAGGATATAATTGGTGGTGGAGAAAAGAAGGGTAGATTACAAGGTAATGAGGTAAAGCACAGAAAAGATGGGCACTTAGTTACAGTCTTATCTTAGCCCAGACAGACCACAGACAAACGGAACAAGACTGACTTACACAGGGATTGATGGCAGGGAAGGACAGGCAGTCGATAGCACAAGGTGCACCTTGGCTCAGGGGCAGAATCAAACATGGTCCAGTCCAGAGATGCGGGGAGGTATTGCAGCGCTCGGAGGTGGCGTCTCTCTTCCTTCAAGTCCAGCGCGCATCTGACGTCACCTCCCTCTTCCTGCGCATGCTCAGCGGGGAGTGACACGCCCTCGGCTCGTTAGCTCCGCCCCAGATGGGATCGGTCCGCCGCTTCTATTGGGTGCGGGGGGTTACCGGGCTCCGCCCCTGACGAGGAGCTGACAGCGAGCCCCTACGTGGTAACCCCGTCGAGCACATGTTCAATGGCGGCTCACCAAGCCGGAGTGAGGACGCGCACTCCCCGCGCCGCCGCCGTTGTTGTTGCTGTTGTTGTTGTTGTTGCTGAACCGTGAGGAAGAGCTGCGGGGAGGTATTGGGAGGTCCTAAACTTCCTAACGGTGCCATACAATCACATTCTGGTGCAACGAAGAGTCAGAATTAATGGAAACGAGTCCTTAACTGACATAGACTAAGAATAACTAGCAAGATGTCCTATAGTTGTCTACGTGAGATGCGGTGGACCTGGATGCGACATTTAATGGGGGAAATAGGGGAAGGTCGGGTCTACAGAGTGTTGTTTACAGAAAATGGGACTAGGGAATGGGGGATTGGGGATAGTTGGGAAGGATGAGGAAATAGGGGAATATTTACAAGCGGATATGGATGGATGTAAATCCCATATCCGCAACATTGCACCCTTCTCTACCTCGGGGCGTCCCGACCCGATAAATTTTTACCTACTTTAGTGTGGCACTCAGATGTAGTTCCCTCTACTATTAACTCAACCCTGAGTGCGACAGTTTTACAGATGTTCACAAATGAGTAAATATGTCCCCCTGCGACGTTGCACCCTTCTCCTCACAGAAACACACCCACAGGATAACCGAATCGCGGAAAGCATTCTCAAACTAAACATACAGCCGGTAGGGAGCATCATTTATACAAGACTACACTGATATTTACACTACGATCCAGGACCTGTTCTTTGAGGAACACATGCAGATGTTATGCATAGAGAGAGCACGCATGCCAGCATCGATACACCAACCCACGAGTGCCCTGTGGCCCTACGGCCTTTAATAATGTGCAGAGCACCCCGTCCAAGCACCAAAAGCACCACCCCATACATACAGTCAGCACCATCCGGTGCACCAATAAAGTGTTCATAGTCACCGGTGGTGTCGCAGCCGGCCGATGTTCTGCCGCTGGTCTTGCCTTCATGTAGTGCACTTGGCCTTCTGGCTTCTTTAAAAATAAAGAAAGGCGCCAACCGCGTCCATTTCTAATTTGTGGCCGTCAGGGGGGCCAACTATAAGTGGTTCACCTGTATGGCATAGGTGCCACGTTGACCCAGAGGTCCATCAACGGGTGGTGCTTGCCTGCAAAATAACCGCGGTCCATGGTGGGTGGCCACAAAAATTGCGGTCCATATGGTGTATCGATCCAGGCAGCAAGCAGCGAAAGTACAGGCCCACAACTGCAGAGCCAGCACCTCTCTCTCCTCTCTCTCTGCCCCAAAGCCAGATCCTCGGAGGTGGGAGACAAAAGAAAACAAGTGAGTAAGGTGGTAAGGGCGCAAAATGCACGCAATATTAGGTAATGCACACTAGGGGCACATGGGAACCAGGTGAGACAGGTACGTTCCTACCGTACCCCCCCCCCCCCCCCACCAGGTAACCTACATTGCCCCTCCCTTACCCCTTACTGTATCCACAAAACACAACACTACCCATAAACATCTACTTTACACATCAACAAACATCCCTACTGTCTTCCCCGTTCCTCCCATAAACCAAATTCGTCTTCTCTCCCTCCTAACCAATCAAATTTGCCATTTCCAACTCTCATCAAAATTTGCCATCTCCAACTCAACATCAAAATTTGCCATCACCAATTCATCATCAGTCCCTCCTAAGGAGGGAGAGATGGAATCACCCCAATGTATCATCCACGTCGTGATGCGTCTCACAAATCCAACAGCAATTCTCATTTCCTGCAACAGAGAACAAAGGAACACAGGTGTGGAGTCATCATCACCACAGGTAAGTGGCTGCGTATGGTGCGACAGTTTCATCAATCCTAACTATTTCCTAAATGACTTTAACAACTTTACATTACCCGGGGTCTTTCCCTGCCAATCCATTGGCCAACTTACACTATGGGTTCTAAAAACCAATTCCCATTGACCAAACTGTGGTGCTTCTCAATTTGCGGTCTCACTCCCCCGATTCATCTCCCGGTGCCCTCGCACAATTTCTGGGCTGTGACGTGTAGCTCTCCCAGCAGGTCTACCCACCTGCACACCTCCACCACTGTAGTTGCCACCCGAGCTTACCTGCTCCTCACCCTAACCTAACTAACTGGGGAAGGCCCTCTCGCACTCTCACCCCCTCAGTGCCCTCTCTGGCACGGGCTGCCCGATCCACACCCGGGATCCTCAGGCACCCACTGACACTAACGGCTCCCAGAGCCCACCTGCGGCCTCACCTGGCCGACATCCTCACAGTGGTGGAGTGCCCAAACCAACTACACACACTAACAGGCTACACGCCCAGCCATTTCCACAACACTAATGCACCCATCCACAATACCATTCTGCAACCGCACCACAAATGCCAATATCCAACCACAATTTACCTATACCCTCTACCTAACACTTACACTACCTGCCCCGGCTATCCATGATGGGGGTCCACTCTTCCCCCATTCACACCCTCGCACCATGCACACCACTCCGTACCACTTACTCCAACTCTCTCCACACCACTCATTCCAATACTCCATGTATTCCACACACCTGTACTTGCACACCTGTGCTCTCATACTTGTTGCCGCCTGCACCCTTCTCTCCCCCAAGCGCATTCGCGCTGATCCACAACACTCACTACTCATACACTGCTCCACACACCTGTCCAGTTCTCACACAGCATCATCTCATCTAACTACTCCCCTCTGAAACTTGCGCTTCCCAGTCGTCCCTTTAAACTATTGCGCCCCCTCGTCATTATCATCCACTCTTATCTACCTGCGTCCCCTCTACAGGTATCAGTCACTACCTAACCTTATCGTTACCTAATGTCATCTTCTAGGGCCCTACACACAATATCCTAACCCACCCGGGCTAGTTTTCACTGCCATACACCCCATAATCTATAGCGCATTTGCCCCACTTTTGTGAGGGATGACAGAGTTGCCATCCCACCACATCGGGCATCTCCCACTACCAATTTTGCACATCAAATTTCAATAAATCAAAAATTTGCCAATCACTACCCATCATCTGCCAATCATTACTGCCAATCCTTTGCCAATCATCAAATTTTGTTTTTCTAATTTCGGGGCCAAAACACTATCCTCGTCATTACAGTCTACTTACTAATGCCTCTCGGTGCGCCAATTAACTTCTAAAGCTCGGCTTCGTACAGCCAAGCCATGAATGCGGGTTGTTTGGTGCCAGCGGCTGGATACGTCCCGCATTCGGTGCAGGGACGGGGGCTTACCCGGGCCGAGATCCCACGCACCACCTCGGCGTGGAGCCATCCAATGTCCCGATCTCGACCTGCCGGCACGTCTCAACAAAAAGTGGTCGCCATGACGACCCTTCCTATCGGGCTGCCCGCTCCGCCTAGTGGAGCACGGACGCGGCCGTTCAAAGCGAGGCCCAGCGTGGATCGCGTACGGCGGTTCTTTCGAAACCGCCGTGGTTCGGATCCCCGCTGGTCCTCGCGGCACGCGAAGCTGCCCGACGCGCACCGAGGGCCCGATTCGGCTATAAGTCGTTCTAACCTCTAACCCGGTTACCGTCGATGCCTCACCTGCATGCTTACACCCCGCAGCCCGTTCCTTGCTCACACATCCAGCCGTCTCCATGCTCCTCGTCGTACCTTCTCTTACACACCTCGGTACACTCATTCCACTCTCAGACTTGGTCACACACCTGACCACCGAACACCTTGGCACACATTCGTCGCTCGCACACCTCACCAACACACCTCTTCGCGCCCCCTCCTCGGTCACCTCCTCTGTGACAATCACAGGTGCGCTTCCACTCGCACACCCAACCACGTGCCTCACTACCAATTCCAGCGGCATTCCCACACACGCTCTACCATTCCAGGTGTGCTTCCTTTCTCACCTGTCACAACCAACTCACGCTCCGTGTCACTCTTACTACTCTCACCTCCACTCTTGACAGCGCACTCACCCTTACTCTCGACAGCGCACTCTTTCCTCATGCACCCGTCCGTTACACATCTTTCTCGCACACCCTCTCCCGTTACATCCTCTGTAACACTCACCACAGGCGTGCATTCTCCCTTTACACCCTCTGTAACACTCCTCACTACGCGGTTCCATGTGCTCCCTCGCACACGCGCTACGACCGACTCACTCTCGACAGCACCCTCACTCCTTGGCACGCACTTTTTCCTCACACACCCCAGAGTCGGACTTTCTCGCACACCTCTTTTTTCGCACACCAGACCTGTTGCACACTTCACCAATGGCCTCTCACGAACACCCGGGTCCATCTTGACCCCCAAGCTTATTAAATCACCTGGCGCATCATACGCACGACCATATTGGTCACCACTTACACCGGGTCCTCTTTCTCTTCGCTTCTCCTCCATCACCTGCGAATCCCTCATCCGGTTAATGAGCACATTATCACGATCCGAACACAGACTTTGGACCAATTCTTTTACTTCCTCCTTTATCTCTTTCTTATCCTCTCTCCGTCGCTTCTTAATTTCGCTTACCCCTTCTTCCACTTCTTCTAATTTCTGCTTCACCTCTTTTATTTCCCGGTGCGTCTCCTCAAGCTCGTCCTCTAAGGCCACCTTGACCGTTTCTATGTGCGTCCTCACCTGCCGGTCCTTCGTCTCCATTACCTCTGTCACCTCGTCCAACCTCGTTGTCAGTCCCTCACGTACCATCTGACATTGCCTCTGTGTCGCTATCAAGTCATTTTTTTATGTAGTTTTGTGTCGCTTTTAACCCTCCGAGTACCGCAGTGTTCCTTTGAACCTGCTCCGTTAGTTCTTTTTGTCCCTCCGTCAGCTGTTCCACTTCCAGCGTCAACTCCTCTATACCACCTTGCAATTTTACAGTCCCCTTTCTCACCTCCTTCTCCATGCGCTCCTTACAGTGCCTCACCTCCTCGCGCACTCCTCCGACCTCCTCACTCACACCTCTTATGATCTCCTCTCCCATCACTTGCATCTCCTGCCCAGATGCCACCCTCATCTGCTCCATTTCCTCCCTGTGAGCATCCAATTTAGTTTCTACCCCCATTCTGACCCCCTCTATCTGCTGCCCCATTTGTTTAACTTCCCTTTCCGCTTGGTCCCTCATGTCCCTCAATTTGCCTTCCATAGTGTTTTCTAACCCCTCTAACCCCTTTTTCATCCCTTCCATTTGATTCTCCTGAACGGCCATTCTGTTTTCTACCCCCATTAACCCCTCCTGTATTTCCCCTAATCTATTGTCTAATCCCTCTATTCTACTCCCTAACCCTCCGATCTGGGCCCCCATCCTTTGTTCTAACCGTTGGCTATTGGCCCCCATGTCCTCCCTCAATTTCTCGCTATTGGACCCCATGTCCTCCCTCAATTTCTCGCTATTGGACCCCATTTGGCCCTCCAATCGCTCACCCTGAGCATCCATCCGGTTCCCCATTTGTCCCATACTGCTTTTCAAACCTCTAATTTGGTCTCCCAATTGCTCACTATTCTTTTCCATAAGGGCCTTCATTTGCATCATAAAAAGGTTCAAATCCACCGGTGGCGCTGCTACGGTCGCGGGCGCGGTCGCCGTGGCCATGTGCGAGGCGCCATTTTGCAAACCTGCCGCCCTCACTGCTTCGCTCTCCTCATGTCCCTCAATTTGGTCCTGGATCGACCCTGCCTCACTCTCCTCTACCGGAACCCAGCCGTCTTGATCTGCCATAGCGCGACTTTCAAAATTCGGGATTTTATTTTTGTAAAACAAAATCAAATTTCGCCGTTAATAATTTCGAGCGCGTGAAGTCGCGGTCCAATCTCACTCCTCGACACCAATTGTTACGGACACGCGGATTAAGATGTTATGATGGGCCGAGCGGAATGGCCGCCGTGTTCGCACAGTTTTCCCGATTCCACCCGACGTTGACCCAAATCGCGCGATGCTAAATCAATGAAGGAAAGGACACAACGGCTGGGATAAATGAAACGACACAAGGGGTACAGTTCTCAAGACCTCCGGAGGAGGATATAATTGGTGGTGGAGAAAAGAAGGGTAGATTACAAGGTAATGAGGTAAAGCACAGAAAAGATGGGCACTTAGTTACAGTCTTATCTTAGCCCAGACAGACCACAGACAAACGGAACAAGACTGACTTACACAGGGATTGATGGCAGGGAAGGACAGGCAGTCGATAGCACAAGGTGCACCTTGGCTCAGGGGCAGAATCAAACACGGTCCAGTCCAGAGATGCGGGGAGGTATTGCAGCGCTCGGAGGTGGCGTCTCTCTTCCTTCAAGTCCAGCGCGCATCTGACGTCACCTCCCTCTTCCTGCGCATGCTCAGCGGGGAGTGACACGCCCTCGGCTCGTTAGCTCCGCCCCAGATGGGATCGGTCCGCCGCTTCTATTGGGTGCGGGGGGTTACCGGGCTCCGCCCCTGACGAGGAGCTGACAGCGAGCCCCTACGTGGTAACCCCGTCGAGCACATGTTCAATGGCGGCTCACCAAGCCGGAGTGAGGACGCGCACTCCCCGCGCCGCCGCCGTTGTTGTTGCTGTTGTTGTTGGTGTTGTTGCTGAACCGTGAGGAAGAGCTGCCGGGAGGTATTGGGAGGTCCTAAACTTCCTAACGGTGCCATACAATCACATTCTGGTGCAACGAAGAGTCAGAATTAATGGAAACGAGTCCTTAACTGACATAGACTAAGAATAACTAGCAAGATGTCCTATAGTTGTCTACGTGAGATGCGGTGGACCTGGATGCGACATTTAATGGGGGAAATAGGGGAAGGTCGGGTCTACAGAGTGTTGTTTACAGAAAATGGGACTAGGGAATGGGGGATTGGGGATAGTTGGGAAGGATGAGGAAATAGGGGAATATTTACAAGCGGATATGGATGGATGTAAATCCCATATCCGCAACAATATCAACATACAGTATTCACAAACCAAGTGGAATCCTGCAGCTGAAGCTCACAGCATGTCTTTTTATACCTGCTGGGAACAAAATAAATAAATTGGGAGGGGCAAGTAAAGGGAGGAGCGAAGATAGGATTGGTCGCATGAAGAAAAAGGGGAGGAGTGTTGTAGGATTGGTTTGAACCAAATATGGATGGGAGGGATAGAGCAGTGGGGATTGGTCGAATGAAATATGGGTGGGAGGGATGGAGAAATGGGGATTGGTCGAATGAAATATAGGTGGGAGGGATAGAGAAATGGGGATTGGTCGAATGAAATATAGGTGGGAGGGATAGAGAAATGGGGATTGGTCGAATGAAATATAGGTGGGAGGGATAGAGAAATGGGGATTGGTCGAATGAAATATAGGTGGGAGGGATAGAGAAATGGGGATTGGTCGAATGAAATATAGGTGGGAGGGATAGAGAAATGGGGAAATGCAATTTGATAGGTCGAGTGAAATGTTGGGTTGGGCAGACTTCCGGCTGAGTGAGTTAGATTAGGTCTGCATATTAAAATATTCTTGATGAGGAACACCTGTTCTTCCTTTGTTCGCACCAAACTCTGCGGAGCCAAAACTCCCCCAATTATGCTTGGAGACTTCAAGGACATATGAAAGTCATTCAACGACTATCTCAATGTAAAGCTTTTCAAGACTTGTAATAAATCAGTGGATATATCTTTGACTCATCATATTTCTAAATATAAATTTAGAAATACCTGAATGAGTTTTGCGATCACATCAGGTTATAATTTCAAACTTGCATGTTATCCGTAATCCATTCATCTTTAACATTATTGTTTCACAGGATTTGAACATAACTATCCTGATAATTCAGTAGATGTATTTAATTTTAATTATTGCATTTAAAAAAGATTTACTGGGAACTCCTGACAGTTTTTTTTAACTCAAAATGCCGGAGATAGCTCCCCGACTGAAGCAAACCTGTGTGCAATAAGGAAGTCCCTATCCAATTTACCAATGCATCAATCCACAGGTACCTAGCCCCGAATTGTTTTCTACATGGCTCTTCTTTTTTCTTTTTTTTAAACAAGACTGCGTACAATCTTTTGATAGTTCCATACGCAATTTTCAAGACTTTAAAAACCAGTCATAAGATTAACTTGTATGCGAAGCAAGTGGTTAGAAGGAAAGGTGCATGTGGATCCCATCCCCCATGGTCATGCACACATTATTTCACCTTAATTGTAAGCAAACATTTTAATGCGGTGCATTGTGAAGATGGAGATTAGTTTTTATCAAACACAATGGAAGTTGTAAACCAGTTAAGTCCTTTACCTTGAAAACAATATTTTTTTCTGCAACTTACTTATTGAACTCAGTAAAAAACATTTTATATATCTATATTTGAGTATATTTTAAAGACGTAACGTAACGAGATTTTCTGAATCATTATTCGACATTGTACAGAATAAATTTATCATTTGGGAAGACCTAATCCAACACGATATTTCAAAGCACCAAATCTAACTATATCACAAGGATTTATTATATTGTGTAGTATATAAAAAAATGTATAAACTTATGTATGTCACAGTAAATAGGTTAAATTTCTCGCTGTTGTGATGGCGACATAAAAAAAACACTTCCACCCAATGCCAGAGATAACTCGCCGACTGAATACAACCTTTAACTACTTGATGGAAATCATTAAAAAAAACTTGTACACGACGTGAGTAGGCCCTAAACACACGATTTTGACCTGGTTGTGGCTCAAAAAAGCACTCGGTTCACAGATAAATTTTACACTTCCACAGTAGCCATTGTGTATAATTGATCAGTCATCACTTTTTGTCACATTAATTTTGGCACACACAAATTTTATTGTCAAACTACTTATTCCAGACCCGGTGGTATTATAGAAATATATATATATATAACCAGACCTGGTGGTGAAAGTTAAATTGGCCACACTGACTGGGACGTCATCAGTCCGAACCCTGTCCGTGTCATTCGAACGACTTTTTAAAATGGTACATGCTGCTTCTTTGCTTCACATTCAGCAGTTAAAAAAAGGAAAGATCATGGACAAGTGGCACTGGGAAGGCATGGGCAAACCACCCATTATAAACAATGCCAAGAAACTCCTTTGTCAGTTCGTTACCGGTACACTTTTCAACAAGTATGATACATCCAAAAAAAGGTAAAAAGGTATGTGTGTGTGTGTGTGTGTGTGTGTGTGTGTGTATATATATATATATGACTCCATGGTAAGATCTCCAACCTTTAATTGAACAAACAATGACAACGTTTCGATTAACAACATGTGAAGCCACACGCCTCCGTTAATCTTCCTCAAGAGTGATAAAATCATCTCAACATCCCCTTATATGCAAAGTGGGCGGGGTATATGCAAAGTGGGGTGGGCAAAGCTGGACAGCCAATGAAACCGTATCACACCGCTCTCGTGAACCGAGACGTTACCGACCAAATTCAAAAATCAACCGCATATTAACGGCTCAAAATAATCCTGTAAGCAATGCTGGATTATAACTCACGTGTTTAGAAAATCAGGAACAATCATTACATTTAATTAAAAGTTAAACTTGTAAACAATTAAATTGTAAATTAAATTAAAACTGTAAATATATTAAAGCAAAAATTTTTAAGATAAAAATAAAATTGCCATAATATCAAGATCATCACATGTGGCCCTATGCGGTAAAGGGGGAATGTGGGACGGAGGGGGGTTATAGGGGGGGATAAAATGGGGTGGGGGAACCAGAGGGGAGGTGGAACCGGAGGGGGGGGGGGGGGGTTGGGAGAGAGGTGGTTTGGAAGGAGGGGGGAGGGGAGGGGGCAAATTGTCCGAATAAAAACCTTGTGTGACATATTATGTGGACTCGTTCAAAGTACGGAATGCCTGCTTCGTTTACACAAGAGTGGGTCAAACGCTACCGGTAAGTCAACTACCTCTTGTGTGATCGAGGTAAGTTTCTTCTGTGCCAAGCCTCCAAAACACGTCTTCTGTTTCTGTTGGGTGTGGAACCCAAAATATTAACCCTATCCCATAAAGGTGTGTGGCCTTCCTTAAGGCCGTGTTTGGCAATAGCAGATCTGCTGGGATAATTACATTCAAATGCTTTTTGGTGTTCAGCAATACGTTGACCTAAGGTCCCCCCGGTTTCACCCACATACTCAGCTCCACAACCACAGGGCACTACGTATACCACCCCTGACCTATCCTTCCTCGGAAGCTTGTCCTTGACCCTCATAAGGGCTTGGCGAAGGGTGAAAACCGGTGTGAAACTAACCCTCACTCCTGCCGATTTCAAAATTTGAAATTTGATTGCCATAAATATATACAGCCATAAATATACAGCCATAAAAAATACAGCCATAAATATATACAAAATATATACTAGCTTGGCTCGGCTCGCTGCGCTCGCCTCACCAAGCGTCGGTACTGAGGAACGGGCTTATTTTAGCTGAGGCTAATGACTGTACCTGAGTTGCTGTGTTGTCATGATTTACACCAATCATAATACAAAGAATTACTTTGCACATATGTATTTGTTGTGTTTGTGATATTACATTTTTATAGGCAATTTAGGTTGAATGTTTTTTTTTTTCAAGAAAGAAGTCCTCAGCACTCACATAGGGGAGGGGTAGGTTCAGACTGGAAGTTTGGGACGATTACACCTCACCACCACGTAATTCAAAACACCTCACCACCAAGTAATTCAAAACACCTCACCACCACGAAATTGAAAACACTTCATAGCAATAAAACACGTAATAAAAACACCTCACCACCTCAAAATTAAAAACACCTCACCACCACGAAATTGAAAACACCTCACAGCCATCAAACACATAATTAAAACACCTCACAGCCATAAAACACATAATAAAAACACCTCACAGCCATAAAACACGTAATAAAAACACCTCGCAGCCATAAAACACGCAATAAAAACACCTCACAGCCATAAAACACGCAATAAAAACACCTCACAGCCATAAAACACGCAATAAAAACACACCACAACAAAATTAAAAACACCTCACAGCCATAAAACACGTAATAAAAACACCTCACCACCGCAAAATTAAAAACACCTCACCACCACGAAATTAAAAACACCTCACAGCCATCAAACACATAATTAAAACACCTCACAGCCATAAAACACGTAATAAAAACACCTCACAGCCATAAAACACGTAATAAAAACACCTCACAGCCATAAAACACGTAATAAAACACCTCACAGCCATAAAACACGCAATAAAAACACCTCACAGCCATAAAACACGCAATAAAAACACACCACCACAAAATTAAAAACACCTCACAGCCATAAAACACGTAATAAAAACACCTCACCACCGCAAAATTAAAAACACCTCACAGCCATACAACACGTAATAAAAACACCTCACCACCACAAAATTAAAAACACCTCACAGCCATCAAACACATAATTAAAACACCTCACAGCCATAAAACACGTAATAAAAACACCTCACAGCCATAAAACACGCAATAAAAACACCTCACAGCCATAAAACACGCAATAAAAACACCTCACAGCCATAAAACAAGTAATAAAAACACTCCACCACAAAATTAAAAACACCTCACAGCCATAAAACACGTAATAAAAACACCTCACCACCGCAAAATTTAAAACACCTCACAGCCATAAAACACGTAATAAAAACACCTCACCACCGCAAAATTAAAAACACCTCACAGCCATAAAACACGTAATGAAAACACCTCACCACCACAAAATTAAAAACACCTCACAGCCATAAAACACGTAATGAAAACACCTCACAGCCATAAAACACGTAATGAAAACACCTCACAGCCATAAAACACGTAATAAAAACACCTCACAGCCATAAAACACGTAATAAAAACACCTCACAGCCATAAAACACGCAATAAAAACACCTCACAGCCATAAAACACGCAATAAAAACACCTCACAGCCATAAAACGCGCAATAAAAACACACCACCACAAAATTAAAAACACCTCACAGCCATAAAACACGTAATAAAAACACCTCACCACCGCAAAATTAAAAACACCTCACCACCACGAAATTAAAAACTCCTCACAGCCATCAAACACATAATTAAAACACCTCACAGCCATAAAACACGTAATAAAAACACCTCACAGCCATAAAACACGTAATAAAAACACATCACAGCCATAAAACACGTAATAAAAACACCTCACAGCCATAAAACACGCAATAAAAACACCTCACAGCCATAAAACACGCAATAAAAACACACCACCACAAAATTAAAAACACCTCACAGTCATAAAACACGTAATAAAAACACCTCACAGCCATAAAACACGTAATAAAAACACCTCACCACCGCAAAATTAAAAACACCTCACAGCCATAAAACACGTAATAAAAACACCTCACAGCCATAAAACACGTAATAAAAACACCTCACAGCCATAAAACACGTAATAAAAACACCTCACCACCACAAAATTAAAAACACCTCACAGCCATAAAACACATAATAAAAACACCTCACAGCCATAAAACACGTAATAAAAACACCTCACAGCCATAAAACACGCAATAAAAACACCTCACAGCCATAAAACACGCAATAAAAACACCTCACAGCCATAAAACAAGTAATAAAAACACTCCACCACAAAATTAAAAACACCTCACAGCCATAAAACACGTAATAAAAACACCTCACCACCACAAAATTAAAAACACCTCACAGCCATCAAACACATAATTAAAACACCTCACAGCCATAAAACACGTAATAAAAACACCTCACCACCGCAAAATTAAAAACACCTCACAGCCATAAAACACGTAATAAAAACACCTCACCACCGCAAAATTAAAAACACCTCACAGCCATCAAACACATAATTAAAACACCTCACAGCCATAAAACACGTAATGAAAACACCTCACCACCACAAAATTAAAAACACCTCACAGCCATAAAACACGTAATAAAAACACCTCACAGCCATAAAACACGTAATGAAAACACCTCACAGCCATAAAACACGCAATAAAAACACATCACAGCCATAAAACACGTAATAAAAACACCTCACAGCCATAAAACACGTAATAAAAACACGTCACAGCCATAAAACACGTAATAAAAACACCTCAGCCATAAAACACGTAATAAAAACACCTCACAGCCATAAAACATGTAATAAAAACACCTCACAGCCATAAAACACGTAATAAAAACACACCACCACAAAATTAAAAACACCTCACAGCCATAAAACATGTAATAAAAACACCTCAGCCATAAAACACGTAATAAAAACACCTCACAGCCATAAAACACGGAATAAAAACGCCTCAGCCATAAAACACGTAATAAAAACACCTCACAGCCATAAAACACATAATAAAAACGCCTCAGCCATAAAACACGTAATAAAAACACCTCACAGCCATAAAACACGTAATAAAAACACCTCAGCCATAAAACACATAATAAAAACGCCTCAGCCATAAAACACGTAATAAAAACACCTCACAGCCATAAAACACGTAATAAAAACGCCTCAGCCATAAACATGTAATAAAAACACCTCACAGCCATAAAACACGTAATAAAAACACCTCACAGTCATAAAACACGTAATAAAAACACCTCACAGCCATAAAACACGTAATAAAAACACCTCACAGCCATAAAACACGTAATAAGAACACCTCACAGCCATAAAACACGTAATAAAAACACCTCACAGCCATAAAACACATAATAAAAACACCTCACAGCCATAAAACACGTAATAAAAACACGTCACAGCCATAAAACACGTAATAAAAACACCTCACAGCCATAAAACACGAAGTAAAAACACCTCACAGCCATAAAACACATAATAAAAACACCTCACAGCCATAAAACACGGAATAAAAACACACCACCACCAAATTAAAAACACCTCACAGCCATAAAACACGTAATAAAAACACCTCACAGCCATAAAACACGTAATAAAAACACCTCACAGCCATAAAACACGTAATAAAAACACGTCACAGCCATAAAACACGTAATAAAAACACCTCAGCCATAAAACACGTAATAAAAACACCTCACAGCCATAAAACACGTAATAAAAACACCTCACAGCCATAAAACACGTAATAAAAACACCTCACAGCCATAAAACACGTAATAAAAACACCTCAGCCATAAAACACGTAATAAAAACACCTCACAGCCATAAAACACGTAATAAAAACGCCTCAGCCATAAAACACATAATAAAAACACCTCACAGCCATAAAACACGTAATAAAAACACCTCACAGTCATAAAACACGTAATAAAAACACCTCACAGCCATAAAACACTGAATAAAAACACCTCACAGTCATAAAGCACGTAATAAAAACACCTCACAGCCATAAAACACAGAATAAAAATGCCTCAGCCATAAAACACGTAATAAAAACACCTCACAGCCATAAAACACGTAATAAAAACACGTCACAGTCATAAAACACAGAATAAAAACGCCTCAGCCATAAAACACATAATAAAAACACCTCACAGTCATAAAACACGTAATAAAAACACCTCACAGCCATAAAACACAGAATAAAAACGCCTCAGCCATAAAACACGTAATAAAAACACCTCACAGCCATAAAACACGTAATAAAAACACACCACCACAAAATTAAAAACACCTCACAGCCATAAAACACGTAATAAAAACACCTCACCACCGCAAAATTAAAAACACCTCACAGCCATAAAACACGGAATAAAAACACCTCACAGCCATAAAACATTAATAAAAACACCTCACCACCACAAAATTAAAAACACCTCACAGCCATAAAACACGTAATAAAAACACCTCCCCGCCATAAAACACTAATAAAAACACCTCACCACCACAAAATTAAAAACACCTCACAGCCATAAAACACGTAATAAAAACACCTCACCACCGCAAAATTAAAAACACCTCACAGCCATAAAACACGGAATAAAAACACCTCACAGCCATAAAACACGTAATAAAAACACCTCACAGCCATAAAACACGTAATAAAAACACCTCACAGCCATAAAACACGTAATAAAAACACGTCACAGCCATAAAACACGTAATAAAAACACCTCAGCCATAAAACACGTAATAAAAACACCTCACAGCCATAAAACACGTAATAAAAACACCTCACAGCCATAAAACACGTAATAAAAACACCTCACAGCCATAAAACACGTAATAAAAACACCTCAGCCATAAAACACGTAATAAAAACACCTCACAGCCATAAAACACGGAATAAAAACGCCTCAGCCATAAAACACGTAATAAAAACACCTCACAGCCATAAAACACATAATAAAAACGCCTCAGCCATAAAACACGTAATAAAAACACCTCACAGCCATAAAACATGTAATAAAAACACCTCACAGTCATAAAACACGTAATAAAAACACCTCAGCCATAAAACACGTAATAAAAACACCTCACAGCCATAAAACACATAATAAAAACACCTCACAGTCATAAAACACGTAATAAAAACACCTCACAGCCATAAAACACATAATAAAAACACCTCACAGCCATAAAACACGGAATAAAAACGCCTCAGCCATAAAACACGTAATAAAAACACCTCACAGCCATAAAACACAAAATAAAAACACCTCACAGTCATAAAACACGTAATAAAAACACCTCACAGCCATAAAACACGTAATAAAAACACCTCACAGCCATAAAACACAGAATATAAACGCGTCAGCCATAAAACACGTAATAAAAACACCTCACATCCATAAAACACGTAATAAAAACACCTCACAGCCATAAAACACGTAATAAAAACACCTCACCACCGCAAAATTAAAAACACCTCACAGCCATAAAACACGTAATAAAAACACCTCACAGCCATAAACCACGAAATAAAAACACCTCACCACCGCAAAATTAAAAACACCTCACAGCCATAAAACACGGAATAAAAACACCTCACAGCCATAAAACATTAATAAAAACACCTCACCACCACAAAATTAAAAACACCTCACAGCCATAAAACACGTAATAAAAACACCTCCCCGCCATAAAACACTAATAAAAACACCTCACCACCACAAAATTAAAAACACCTCACAGCCATAAAACACGTAATAAAAACACCTCACCACCATAAAACACTAATAAAAACACCTCACCACCACAAAATTAAAAACACCCCACAGCCATAAAACACGTAATAAAAACACCTCACCACCGCAAAATTAAAAACACCTCACAGCCATAAAACACGGAATAAAAACACCTCACAGCCATAAAACATTAATAAAAACACCTCACCACCACAAAATTAAAAACACCTCACAGCCATAAAACACGTAATAAAAACACCTCCCCGCCATAAAACACTAATAAAAACACCTCACCACAACAAAATTAAAAACACCTCACAGCCATAAAACACGTAATAAAAACACCTCACCACCGCAAAATTGAAAACACCTCACAGCCATAAAACACGGAATAAAAACACCTCACAGCCATAAAACACGTAATAAAAACACTTCACAGCCATAAAACACGTAATAAAAACACCTCACAGCCATAAAACACGTAATAAAAACACGTCACAGCCATAAAACACGTAATAAAAACACCTCAGCCATAAAACACGTAATAAAAACACCTCACAGCCATAAAACACGTAATAAAAACACCTCACAGCCATAAAACACGTAATAAAAACACCTCACAGCCATAAAACACGTAATAAAAACACCTCAGCCATAAAACACGTAATAAAAACACCTCACAGCCATAAAACACGGAATAAAAACGCCTCAGCCATAAAACACGTAATAAAAACACCTCACAGCCATAAAACACGTAATAAAAACGCCTCAGCCATAAAACACGTAATAAAAACACCTCACAGCCATAAAACACATAATAAAAACACCTCACAGTCATAAAACACGTAATAAAAACACCTCACAGCCATAAAACACGGAATAAAAACGCCTCAGCCATAAAACACCTAATAAAAACACCTCACAGCCATAAAACACGGAATAAAAACGCCTCAGCCATAAAACACGTAATAAAAACACCTCACAGTCATAAAACACGTAATAAAAACACCTCACAGCCATAAAACACGTAATAAAAACACCTCACAGCCATAAAACACAGAATAAAAACGCGTCAGCCATAAAACACGTAATAAAAACACCTCACAGCCATAAAACATGTAATAAAAACACCTCACAGCCATAAAACACGTAATAAAAACACCTCACCACCGCAAAATTAAAAACACCTCACAGCCATAAAACACGTAATAAAAACACCTACCTCACAGCCATAAACCACGTAATAAAAACACCTCACCACCGCAAAATTAAAAACACCTCACAGCCATAAAACACGGAATAAAAACACCTCACAGCCATAAAACATTAATAAAAACACCTCACCACCACAAAATTAAAAACACCTCACAGCCATAAAACACGTAATAAAAACACCTCCCCGCCATAAAACACTAATAAAAACACCTCCCCGCCATAAAACACTAATAAAAACACCTCACCACCACAAAATTAAAAACACCTCACAGCCATAAAACACGTAATAAAAACACCTCACCACCATAAAACACTAATAAAAACACCTCACCACCACAAAATTAAAAACACCTCACAGCCATAAAACACGTAATAAAAACAGCTCACCACCGCAAAATTAAAAACACCTCACAGCCATAAAACACGGAATAAAAACACCTCATAGCCACGAAATTAAAAACACCTCACCACCACGTCATTTAAAAACACCTCACCACCACGTCATTTAAAAACACCTCACCACCACGTCATTTAAAAACACCTCACCACCAAGTAAATCAAAACACCTCACCACCACGTAATTCAAAACACCTCATCACCAACTAATTCTAAACACCTCACCACCACATAATTGAAAACACCTCACCACCACGTAATTATAAATACCTCACCACCAATTAATTCAAAACACCTCACCACCATGTGATTTAAAAACACCTCACCACCACGTCATTTAAAAACACCTCACCACCACATAATTCAAAATACCTCACCACCACGTGATTCAAAACCACCACAACGTTATTAAAAACACTTCACAACCACGGAAACAAAAGTTTGAGGGAGTCGTTAAGTGAGAACACAGACACTGCCCAGATGTGTCGATATATCGATAAATGGCTGTACCCGAGTTGCCGTCTTGTCATGGTTTAAACCAATCATAATTCAAACAATTATTTTGCACAAATGTATTTGTAATATACGTGATATCACATTTCATAAACAATTGAAGTTGAAAACTTAAGTTGGGGAAAAAACATTTTCCCGAAAAAATTCCCAAAAAAATATTAAAAGAATTGGAAAATTTTTCAAAACAAATACCCTTCGGACATACCGCCGGGGGAGATATGTGCATACCAGAAGTTTGGTACGATTTAACAAAAGTTTGAGAACGTAGTGCAGTGACAAGACAACACAACACAAGACAACACAACACAACACAGGACAACACAGGACAGGACAGATGCTGCACAGATATATATATATATATACACACACACACACACACACACATACACACACACAAACATTCTTATTTTAAGTCATTTCATCTCGATTCTCGAAGAGTTTAACTCACAATATAAGGCACCTTAACCGTTAAGCCAACAGCAGGCAACTGGCAGTTAAACATACAGAATCATGATCAGAATAATATGCATGATAAAATATATATGGTCAATCTGTATGCCTTAATCTGTTGTTGTCTGTGACACAAACTGCTTGAAACCATACTTTTCCATTATTTTTGTCAAATGTGATGAATTACTAACAGAAAGATCATTGTTAAAACCGCCAAAAGTGCAACTGTTGGAACAGTCAAAGGGATTAACACCAAAAATGTGGCAAGAATCTCCAATAAGTTTGGCATTGGATGTGCAGGTGTTTTTGTAAACCTGAGCGACAACAAATCGTGACCTTTGAGTGTTCAGGGTGACAACATTTGATCCAAGTTCTTTTCCTGAAATGAAGTCCAGTTCTAAAGGTTTTAAGCAAGCAGAATCCCATCCCATGACAACATGTTTACCCGCCAGATTATGCTTCTTCGGTCGGATGGGTCTCGGTGAAGCGCATCACATCTGTCTCTGAATATATTTGATCGTCCATGTCACTGTTTCGCCCTTTTATTTTCTAGACTAGGGCATGCCCGTACTATATATATGCCCGTACTATATATCTATCTAAAATTATATCCCCCCCCTCTATTTACATGAAATGGTTTGGTCCATTCGCAACGCCAAAGCGAACGGCGAACGGCTTGCGAGTACAGTGACAATCCCCCCCCTCTATTTACATGAAATGGTTTCGTCCATTCGCAACGACCACAGAACCCCCCCCCCTCTATTTACATGGAATGGTTTGGTCCATTCGCAACGCCGGCACACGCGATCGTTCGCTGCTCTCTGATTGGTTGAATCGTTTTTTGGACATAGCTCGGTAAGTAATTGTCCGATTAATATGAAACCTTGAAAAGGCACATCCTCGGGTCCCCAGCAATATACCTGGCAAGTTTAAAGTATATCGGACCCGTGGTTGTCGAGAAACAGCGGTCACAGACAAACGTACAGACAGACAGAGATTACTGGAATTATAGATAGAAGAACTAATGAACAATTAAGTGACCAACTGTGATCCATTCCGGTTTATTTGATGTCAGAAGCTTTGGCAGTGCAGGGGAACGTATCCTATGTCGACGCATTTCCTCCATTTCCAGTGATATTTGTGCATTTGTTCTAATGCCAGCAGGATCAAAATCAGCGGTGTGTAAACCTTGAAGTGTCTCGACACGACTAAATGCCACATACGCCTGTCCATTTCCAAACCGTCTGGCACCTTTCATGCTAACAACAATTTCATCCAAAGTGAGATCTTCAAACTTATGAATTGTAACAGCCCAAGCTAGAGTCGGTGGGAACTGTCGGGATTATATATGTGCACATCTTTTGCCTGCTTTTTCAAATTTGCCCTCGCGTCACACAATGTGAACTCCATGTGGAAATTCTTGCTTCCATTGGCTTGAAGTAATTGCTCTCTTTCCAACAATCTTGTTATTCAATTTGACTAAAACGGTGCTTATGCGACACAGAATTTCTGCAAATACACAATCGTCTTTCTGCCGCATTACTTCATCCAATTCATGCAATTCAAAGTTATCTTTCCACATAGAACCATTGAGCCTCTCTACAGGATCATGCACAGGCACAGAATTGCACGCTCTGTCTTTGGATCTGTGTTTACAAACAACACATTCCTCTTAAATATTTTCACAGGTATAGACAAAATTTGGTAAGCAGCTTCTTGTGCACTCAGTTCACGATGTTTCAAGAACACCGACCCAAGATGTCTCAACATTGTCTTTATGTCTATATAATTGTGTTCTCTGCAGATTTATTTAAGCAGTTCACCAATTCCTTTCTCACTTTTGGTCATATATGCAGCAACATACATTACCCAAGCATATGTATCCATAATATACTGCAGGTCTATATTAGCCGGCCATTATCTTCTGCAATAATGGCTTCATCAGAAATCAACTGGTCTTCAGTTTTATCACGAGTATGATCAGCAGAAAATTCTACTACCATATGAGATTCTAATGCAACATAATGGAACTGCTGAATCAATGAAAGATGGAAAATTTCATTTTCATATCTTGAATGTATTGGTTCCATACCAGGATTGTCTATAGCATGGACATTGTTTAAGATTTTAATCCAGATGTACAGGCAGACACACACACCAACAGACCCACTGACATTGTTTTACTCAGTAAGGATGTTACAAAGGAGAAATGTATTTTAATTGGATAATCATAAAGGTGATTGATTAATTATTGGAGACTATTTTGTTAATGAAACCTGCTCTGCGAGTGTTTTGCCACAGACGTGCCACACTCGTGCAGTTGGTGAGTTGGCAGGGTGGGGTGAAGGCCAGCCAACTCCCCACTTGGAGTGTTTGTGGAAGATGTCTGGAGCTCATCGTGACAGTAGCCTCTGTTTTGAACTGATAAATGCAAACACCTTTGTACTCACATCCGGCAAAACGAAACATTTGCCCTATTCATATGAAATTCATATTGTTGCGGATCTCAACGTCGGCCTCCCCCTTACCAAGGGGGGATTAATCCCCTTGTCTTTTATCTAGCCGACGTGATCCGGAGCTATTACGTTCCTGCCGGTCAGCGTTGAATAGGGTGGTAGGCCGAATTATTCCTATTACCTAAGTACCAACGCCTCCCGGGAAGCAAGGAAATAACTCCACCCGAACCTCGGTTTTAGTGAAAAACGCCGAGCGATAGCGAGCCACGATCCGGGCCATTAACAGGTACAAAACCCGAATGAGTGGTTGTAATTGTGCCACGTTTACCCAATGGAACTCTCTCACTCTCACTCACTCTCTTACTATGTCTCTCTGAAAAGATCGACTGGACAACCCTCCCCTCTACTTTCTCAACAATCCTCTCCAAGAAGTTCTGTCGCTTAAGCTTTTGGGTCTCACTATCTGCCATGATCTTTCTTGGGAAAACCACATTTCCAAGCTGGCCTCCAAAGCCAGTCGCCGACTGGGCATCCTCCGTCGTGCGAAGTCCTTCCTCGGCACACCTGAGCTCCTCACCACATACAAGGCTTTCATCCGCAGCTCAAGGGAATACTGTTCTCCCCTATGGGCTGGTGCTCCTGCCTCACACCTGGCTCGGCTTCACGCTGTTGAATCCAAAGCTTTCAAAATCATTGGAATCTCCCGCGATGAAGCTATCTCTGAGGGCCTTTCACTCACTCACCGCAGGCAGGTAGGTGGTCTTTCTGTCTTCTACCGACTCCTCTCCGGCCTTGCTCCCCCAGCTCTCTCTGTGCTCTGTCCCCCAAATATTTCTACAGGTCACACAAGATCTGCCAGCAACCCTCTGATGGTTAAACTGCCGAAATCTCGGCTCTCTGCTCACCTTCACTCTTTCATTCCTCTTTTCTCCCGCCTCTGGAACAAACTCCCACACTCCCTTCAATCCCACTCCTCCCTCCAGGTCTTTAAAACAGCTGTTCACCACCATCTCTTATCTTCCCCCATCCAAAACCTTGATCTTTTCTACCCCCACTAATTCACCCCAGATCCACCTTGTTTGAAATTCCAACTTCTTTCCTGGAAGTCCTGGCAGTGTCCATATGTTTATACCTCTCCCACCCCCCCCCCCCCTTCACATGCCTCCCCCCCAAAGCCCTCTCCCTCCCACAGATCTCTCGATGTCTCCATGTCTCTCAGTCCCTGCTCTCAAATGTTGTGTTTGTGTCCTTCCCCCTCTCTCCCCATCTTGTCTACCACTCCCGATGTTATTTGTTTTATGTGTCTGTTTGTCTTTCTGTGTGATTAATGTTCGCTCTTTCACGAGCCTCGATGTTGTATCCAAAAAAAAAAATAATAATAATAATAATGGAAGAAATCACTGATATGGTCAGATTAAGAAGAAAGGAAGTACAGATTGGTTTATTAACACTTTTGTACAATGATGCGAAGAAGAAGAAACACAGTGCAGCCTTAAGAACAGTCTTAACTTATCCCCTGGACAAACGGGCCCGCACACACAGACACACCCACACGGGGATGTAGAAGGTTGGGGTTGATGGTCCAGGGATGATGTCCACAGCTCGTTCTCCGGGTCCCCGACTCGCCGTGAAGAAGATAGAAGGACGGTAGGCATTCCCCGCGTGTCGTTGGCGTGGATCGGACAATTATCGGGGGAAAGGTGCGCTAGGCTGGCGGTTACTTCGCGGCACAGCCGCGTATGTAATAAACGAACCGGCGCTATATGTGCTCCCAACAGTTCAAATGGCGAAGCGCCTCTCCCAATCGTCCTCTTTGGCAAAGCGCATATACTCCTTCTGGCCAGTCCTTTTGCACGAGAGTCCTCCAAACAACGATTGCAGTTGCGTCAGTCCTCAATAATCCTTTTACAAAGCCCCTCGCTCATCAATCCCGTGGAAGGGCTTTGTGTGCGCGTTTATATAGCGCCGCCCAGCGAACTCTCTCAAATTTGCCAGCCGCGCTCTGACCACGCCCTTCACGCCATTCCACCCAAGCCCTGGTTGGTTGTTGGCTCTTACCGGCTCCGCCCTTGACGTGCTGATTGACGTGGCCACACCCCGACCTCATGCTCTGCCCCCTTTTCAGGCCTACCTCGTGGCATTTGGCTGGTTTGAGCATCCTAATGCGAGGGGCAATAGCAAAAATGGGGCGCAGACTGGATGCTGCCCAACGAGGTAGATTTGGAGGGTGGGCCGCAAAATGAACGGGACCTAAACTTTTGATTTCTTTTACACAATGCAGGTATCACTATTGGAAATGGCCTTATCTCACATATACTATGACATAACTAATGTTCTAAGGTGGCCTCCATGTTGCATGTGGACTAACTATGGGGGCAAACCTTTAACCTTTATTAATCATATATGTACATTCTCAGAACCGCAACACTGCACCCCTCCTCCGCCAGGCTCGTCCCCGAGCGGAACCCACACACCAGTGAGCCCAACTGGTTCTGATGCAAGGGTCAGGACTACTTTTTAATTTAGTGTGACACTTAGGTGTGGTTACCCTCTACATTTAACCTAAAACCCTGTGTGCAACAGTTTTAAACACTAGATATGTCCCGCCTACTGCGTTGTGTACTAACTAACAGACTCATGCCCACAATTAACCGAATTACGGAAAGAATCCTCAAACTACACATAAAGCCAGTGGGGAGCATGTTATTTACAAGACTACTAATTATTTACAATACTAGAACCCAGGACCTGTTCTTTTGTGGGAGAGAATCAAAATTTTGAAAAGTGGAAAACACAGAATGTACTGTGACAATACACCATATGCCATATGCACAAAAATAAAAAAAATGCACAAAAAGCACCAAAATGCACAATCATCAAAATGCACCATAACCAACAAAAAATGCACAAAAACATTTCAAATTAAATCATGATGTCTTGTGCTTGGCTGCTGGGCTGCAGCGTCTTCCTGCTTCGTCTTCGGTGTGCCATCATAAAAACTTACAGTCTTCTTTCCTGACACACCAAAGGAAATTAATAAAAAGGCACAAACCGTGTCCGTTTTTATTTTGGCCAGCAGGGCCAACTTAGGTGGTCCGACTGCATGGCATTGATGCCACTTAAAACAGTGGTCCACAGGGCAAGGTAATGTTTGCCGCGATTGTCTGCCCAGCAAAGGTGCCAGGCCATAGAACGTGTGGTCTATAGGTGTACCGGTGCAGGCAACAGGTAGCAGGGTGCAGCGCGAAAGTGCAGCCGCACAGCTCAGGGTACCTGCACACTCCCCTCAACAAAGAAAATGGGTCCATGGGTAGGGAGGAAGACAAAGCAAAGAGAGTCAGCGAGGAAAAGGGTGCAAGGGTACACACAAAACAAGGCAATGCAACATTAGGGGTGCGGGAGAGCGAGCGGAGAAAGCTCATCCCTAAACGTTTGTGACCCCCCCATGTCAACCTACTCTACCCTTGCCCCTCCCCGTATTTACACTTTACAATTTACAAATTCCGTCTCTACGTTTCGTCTCCCATATCTCCCCCTAAAGCAAATTCGTCCCCAATCCCTCCCAAGAAGGAAGGGATGGAATACATACAATGTCTTACCCACGTCATGATGCGTCTTTCATTCCAAATCATTTACAAAACCTGGTGTGGTGTCCTGTCACCTTGGTGAGTGGATGTGGATGGTGCAAAGAGATTCTGATCCGAGCTATCCTCCAGTTGACATTAACTCTTTAAACTACCCAGGGCCATGCCCTGCCAATCAATTGGCCATCTTTACACGATGCGGTTCTAAAAACCATTCCCATTGACCATCCTGTGGTGCTCTTCCAATTTGGGGTCTCACTCCCCCAATTTTTCCGACTGTGCCCTCGCACAATTTTGGGGCTGGGTCGTGTGGCTCTACCAGCAGGTCCTACCTACCTGCGCACCTCCGCCACTGAAGTCGCCACCCGAGCTTGCCTAGCTCCTCAACTACCCTAACCTGGGGAAGGCCCTCCTGGGTCTCTCACCCCGTGATGCCCTCTCTGGCATTGGGCTACCCGGGTCCTTCCTTTGGATCCTCGGGCCCCACTGAACACTACACAACTGGCTCCCAGAGCCTACCTGCGGCCTCACCTGGCCGACAGACTACCAGTGGCAGAGTGTCCATTTAACCATACTCACCAATTAAGCCCACACGCCCAGCCATTCCACTCACTTATGCACCCCTCAAAGCAACAACTTGCTACACCCTGCACCACAGATGTCAATATCCAAACAATTTACCTACTCCCTCTACCTACTTTTAAACTACCCTCCCCGGGTATTCGTGAAGGGGTCCATCTTCCACCATCCACTCCTTCGCACCATGCACTCCACACCACTCATTCCAAACACCATTTACTCCACACCACTTATTCCACACAACTCAGTATTCTCACTTGCACGCCATGCAAGTCAATCACTCAACACAATGACACACATCCTCAATACTCCATTCATACACTTTCTCCGGTCATCCCAGCGCATTGCCTCATTTCACCAAGTTCATTGCCTCATTTCACCAAGTTCATTGCCTCATTTCACCAAGTTCCTTCCCATACTCACACACACAACCATTCTCGACCAATGCCTCATTTCACTAAGTTCCTTCCCATACTCACACACACAGCATCATCTAACTAACTACTTCCCCCTAATACTGGTGCTTTCCCCGTCTTCCCTTATACTAAGCACTTCCCTCATCATTAATATCCACCTAATCTGACTACGTCCCCACTACTTGTACAAAGTCACTACTTAATTCTCATTCTCCTATTGTCATTTTTTCTAAATCCCTAACAATTATTCTATCCCGCCCTCGGCTAGTTCACACTGCCAAACCCCATAATCTACTGCTCATGTGCCCCAAAAAACAATGAATGGTAAAGCTGCCATCCGCCATCACTACTGCTACCATTTGTCCACTACTCTCGAGCCTCGTCGGGTGGGAATACATCTCGCAGCTCGGCTTTGCAAAGCTGAGCAATGCATGCAGGTGGTCAGTCTCCTGTTGGTTGGGTCCGTCCGGCATTTTCGATTCTGGGGAGTAGGCATACTCGGGCCGAGATTCCATGCGCCATCCCGGCGTAGGGCCTTTCGGTCCCCTACACGGTGACCCAACCTCCCCCGGTCGGAGCACCGCGCCCGCCAGGGGGTGAAGGTCCGACCTCGCCTTCCTCCCCTGGAACCGTGCCGTTTGCCCCTTGCGCCACGACACGGCACCAACCATACAGGGCAGGACCCCGCCCGAATCGTGCACGCTGCCGCGGCAATGATCCCCGCCGACTCCCGCAGCACACAAAACACCCCGCGCACCGAGAGCTCGTGTCGGCTGTACGTCGCCCTAACCGTTGCCCCGGTCTGCGTCGATGCTTGAATCACATTCTCACATCCACACGTGACCCGTTCTACACTCACAAATTGCGGCGCTCCAGCGCATCCCATACACTCCATGCATTCTACTCCTGCACTCTCTCTCCGTGCACTCTCTTTTCTTACACCCTCAGATGCACACCACTCAGGCGCACTCGTACTACTCGCGCACTCCATTACACACTTCTCTTCCTCGCACTCCTCTCGTGCACTCTCTCTTGTTACATCCTCTGTAACACCCACAGGTGTGCACTCCTGCATACACCCACTCAGCGCACACCTACCCACGGTTGTGCAATCTCCTGCTGGACACCGAATCATGCGCTCTGGTGTGCATCCCCGCACACACTCTACAACACGCTCCGGTGTGCATCCTCGCACACTCTCCTCAGCCATTGCACACTCTGTTTCACACTCTGTTCCACACTCCTCCCACATACACTCCATTGTGCACTCACCCTCACTCTCTGTTTCATACTCGCGCACCGGCGCACACTTTGTCCTCACACGCGCGCCATTCACTTTTGTACACCTCACCACGGACCTTCCACAAGCGCACGGGTGACGTTGGGATCCCAAGCGCGCGATAAACCTTTGAGCGCCAAACACTTTCGTGCCAAACCTTTTCGCGCCATACCCAGCCCTACTCACCTTCGGGATCCTTTTCTCCCCTAACCACATCTGCAATCTTTCATTTTGGTTAGGCAGCACGACATCACAATGCGACTGCAGACTTTGAGTACATTCAATTTCTTTCTTCAATTCATGTACTAGCTCTGCCGTCTCCTCAACCCCAATTTCAAATATAATTTATTTTTCCTTATTAAGCTCGACGACCGCTGGCGCACGTAAAATAAAATTTTCCAATTCGGCGGTCGTCGGCTTTTCTATACCCCGTGTCGCGATTTCTACACCGGTCCACCCGGCTGTGCTTGGCTCAACCTCGCTTTCCCCACGTTCCTCTAGTCGCGCTACCCCGTCGTGTACCAATGCGACCTTTCCGCCCGACCTGCGATCTATGTCTTTCCCCATCTTTTTAATTTGGCCACCTATTCTGTTACCACACCCTTTTAACCCATCTTTCAACCCTTTCATTTGATTCTCTTGGGTGCCCATCCTGTTTTCCAACCCCGTTAACCCATCCTTCATTCCTTCCATTTGGTGCTCTTGGGTGGCTATCCTGTTTTCCAACCCCATTAACCCCTCTTTCATTTCTTTCATTTGGCCACCCGTGTCCTTCAATTGCCCCCCCATTTCCTTCATTTGGCCCCACATTTTGCTTTCTAATCCCCCAATTTGGTTTCCCAATTGCTCACCTTGAGCTTTCATCTCGTCCTTTTGGGTGGTCATCTTTGCCATTAGTTGAATTAGGTACAATTCAATGTTGCACCCGGGTCACACAGCGGGCTCAGCTGCCGCGGCCGCGTGCAAGGTACCGCCATTTTCCTCCCTTGCTACCCCAACTGCTGCACCCTCTTCAATGCTCTCCTCCTCTTCCCATTCTTCCCGGGGGTCCTGGGTTATTTCTAATTCCTCTACCTCCTCGTTTACCCCCACCGGCATCTGACCGTCTTGGTTATCCATGGCACGATGTAATTTGGATTTTTTAAAACTAAATTTCGGCCGCTCGTAATTTGGAGTGCGTTAAGTGCACTTCGGGTCCAATCCCACTTCCCTGACACCAATTGTTGCGGATCTCAACGTTGGCATCGGCCTTTATATAGCGCCGCCCAGCGAACCCTCTCGAATTTGCCAGCCGCGCTTTGACCACGCCCCTCACGCCATTCCACCCAAATCCTGGTTGGTTGTTGGCTCTTACCGGCTCCGCCCTTGACGTGCTGCTTGACCTGGCCACACCCCGACCTCTCACTCCGCCCCCTTTTCAGGCCTACCTCGTGGCTTTTGGCTGGTTTGAGCATCCTAATGCGAGGGGCAATAGCAAAAATGGGGCACAGACTGGATGCTGCCCAACGAGGTAGATTTGGAGGGTGGGCCGCAAAATGAACGGGACCTAAGCTTATGATTTATTTTACACAACGCAGGTATCACTATCAGAAATGGCCTTATCTCACATATACTATGACATAACTAATGTTCTAAGGTGGCCTACGTGTTGCATGTGGACTAACTATGGGGGCAAACCTTTAACCTTTATTAATCAGATATGTACATTCTCAGAACCGCAACAATATGTTACATCTTAAATGGTTGTGGATTAGAATTCAAATGTTGGCAAATTAGTTAATTGTATTGTGGTTAATAAAAATGATCTTAAAACTAAATATATGAATGTCCGTACAAAGGTCAAAACGCCCTGAGCTCCAAGATGTCTGCGATCTCTATCGCTTGTACGTGACACAACCTTTGGACTACTGCGGCATAATTCAAAACATTACATCTGCTGTGGCCTTGATGATGAGATAATTGGACGTGTTCGAGGGTATGAATTTGAGATCACTGCAGGGCCGGATTTAGACATGTGGAGGCCCCTGGGCAGCCTTCAGTAGTGGGGGCCCACCCTACCTTAGAATACTAAAAATGTGACAAGACAGTTACAGTCATCCATAAAGTATATTTTTAAAGTACAAAGAATCTGAATAAAAATGTACATCTATAAACATCATGATCAATCTATATAAGAATCTAGTTCCTATGTTTCAAGCATAAATAATTTGAATAAGCAAGTAGGCACATCTTTAAACATCATGATCAATCTAGAAGAATCTACTATGTTCCTATGTTTCAAGTATAAAGAATCTGAATAGTGAATAAGCAAGCAGGTCAATCATGATCAATCATAAGAATCTAGTAAAGTACCTATTACCTATATTTACAGACCAGGCACTTTACCGGACTTGACCCTTGCAAAGTCTTGGGTCAAATTTGTCGAAGTCAATCTCTCTGAGAATGTCACATTCAATACTCATCAAGGCCAGGTGACTGAGCCTACCATGACACATTGTAGTATGGAGTCTGTTCTTGATGAACTTCATTTTACTGAATGAACGTTCTCCAGCACAGTTTGTGACCATGAGCACCAAGTACATCCGTAGCATTATCTCGACATTTGGAAATGTATCCGCAACTTTCTTGTCCATCAACAGTTTGTAAAGAAAATGTTCTCTCCCTATCTTATCATCTTCGTATTCCAGTAAATGAGTGAGGAAGGCTGTAAACTGTACAAGTTCAACACCAAGTGTTTGATCTAGATCATCCTTGTACTCAGCAACCAATTTGCTGCAGCTGCTTCGATTTCATCGCATTCCAGTGATTCCAGTTTACGCAAGAAACCGAAAAGAGAACAGGTGTTCTCATAGGCTTCCAATCGTTGCTCCAATAAACTCAGAAACTGATCAATTACTGGAAGAAAATTCTGAACTCGAAATTTTCAGACAGTGAGAGTGCAGCTTCTTCTGATCGTCCATATGTGGAGGCCCCCTGGTTGTGGAGGCCCCTGGGCAACTGCCCAGCTTGCCCATTCCTAAATCCGGCCCAGGATCACTGAGAGAGAGAGGGTGAGAGAGGTCCTGGCCTAAATGATGTTACTGTTCTGTATTTGATGTTATTTTAATGTACTTTTGAAGGTACTCCAAGTACCTCTGTATCTTTGGTATGTTCTTTGTGCCAGACCGACACTCCGAAGCATTAAAAATACTAGCAACGGTACCCGCCCTTCGTGTGGGGCTTCAATTGGGAGGCTCAAATGAAAAGGCTAAATATCAGAAATTGAAGGCTTTCTTTATTTTAAACGATTCATATAAACATCCGTTGAATCATATCAACATGCAAGTCACCAAAATCTAAACAGTACACGGCACCCATTTTGAAAAAAGATTGAATTATGCAAAACCATCAACCACCAACCTGGGCCAACAACCTGTCTGCAGTGAGTAAGTGAAAGGCCCTCGGAGATAGCTTCATCGCGGGAGATTCCAATGATTCTGAAAGCTTTGGTTTCAACAGTGTGAAGAAGAGCTAGGTGTGAGGCAGGAGCACCAGCCCAGAGGGGAGAACAGTATTCCATTGAGCTGCGGATGAAAGCCTTGTATGTGGTGAGGAGCTAAGGTGTGCCAAGGAAGGACTTTGCACGACGGAGGATGCCCAGTCGGTGACTGGCTTTGGAGGCCAGCTTTGAAATGTGGTTTTCCCAGGAAAGATATTGGCAGATATTAAGACCCAAAAGCTCGAGTGACAGAACTTCTTGGAGAGGATTATTCAGAAAGTAAATGGGAGGGTTGTCCAGTCGGTCTTTTCAAAGAGACAAAGTAAGAGTGTGAGATTTTTCAGGATTGAAAGACATGTTCCACTTGTTTGACCAGGCTGTGATTTTGTCCAGGTCTGCAGAGAGTAAGGAGGCTGCACACTGCCGATTTGAGGGATGAGGAATGGAGTGGCAGAGAGTGAAGTCATCAGCAAAGAGATAGAGAGGATTTTCCACAGAGTCGGAGAGATCATTGATGAAGACCAGAAAAAGCACAGAGCCCAGAACACTACTTTGGGGAACTCCAGCCAGAACAGGAAGGGGAGATGAGAGAAATCCATTCAGGGCCACACATTGACTACGACCGGAGAGGATGTCCGCAAGCCATGCATGGATATTTCCATCGATACCATAGGAGGAGAGTTTGGTGAGCAGAGCTGGGTGCCAGACCATATCGAAGGCACATGATATGTCAAGGGAGATGGCTCTGATTTCCTGTTTGGCATTGGGGACCTCCATCCATTTAATCCAGTCAAAATATTAAATGACCCGAAACAAATTGCAACAGAATCCATTTTACCTGCATTTAATTTGGAATAGCTAACAAAACAACATATTACAAGTATAGGAAAATTGAAGTTGTGGAACAGTGCCTAATTTGCAGAAATTCAAAATGGCCACGATTCAAACTACTTTTGCCTATATCTTGGGATCTGAGACCTGTAGACACTTAATTCTGATGTCGATACCTATGTTTTCATTGTCAAGGAATACAATAATAACAGTATTTATAACATTGGGTCATTTGTTGACACCTAATTTGCATACATTCAAAATGGCCGCCATTTAAAATTAATATTGGCACATATTTCCCATCTGAGTGAAGTTGGACTATTTCTGTTGGCGTAGCATAAGGCACCAGTGAACCATGTATCAATCTGCTGTAACTGCAGTCGTTTAACTACTATATCATTCTACATGTTCTAGCTACCAGTGTCTTCTTCAGTTTCTTCAAGGACTGCAATGACATTCTTGCATACACCTCTACACACTCCACATACATTAGTGCACTCAAGACCGTTTGCTTTGCAGGTGCACTGTGTGTTGCTACAACCTGTTTTGCATTTACACCTTACTATCTTCAGGAGGTGTTTGGGGGCTGCTGCTTTGTCTGTAAGAACTGGAATGTACTGTCCACCTTTCTCACACCACACCCACTCCGCTGGTTGCATCTGATTTCCTTTCCCCATCCACTGTTGTACTTGCAAGTAGACCCGCATACTGTGGTACGTAGCTGCTGCTGAGGTTGGCGGGAGAACCTAGGCTTTCACACATGTACTAATGCTGACCTTCTGTTGGAAGCGTTGCAGGCTGAGAAAATTCAACTTGTCATGTGATTTCCCTTTGTATAAGAAGACGATTGCTTTTTCTCCTGCGGATATGATGTCTGCCTTTGTGCTATTCTGATTTCCAAAGATCTTGGCCTGTTCCTGGAAGTCTTTATTGGTGCGAATCAGCTTGAGCGCAACTCCTTTTCCAAAACCATGTATGTGGGATGTCGTATCACAACCAAGGATAGCATGCACAAAAAGCATACTATTGCATACTTGTGGGCCCAATGTGGATTTTAGAACCGCAATATCCCAGCATCTTGGCTGCCTCTTCATGCCATAGCGAGGTTCAGGTCAAAGGTACAGATTTGTTGTAGTTTTCTTTGAGTGGAAACAGAGCAGAACCAGAATGTCTGTGTCATCTGCAACCACGACAGTCGGCTTACTTGTTCTCTCATCAGTGACAATGGCAGTCTGCACAATTGGTAGATCAGCATCTGCTCCAGCATGTTCTGTGCAACATCCATGATGTCGTAGGTGTTCATCGAGCAAGGTGATGAACTTCTGCTTATTCTCATTGTTGGAAAGAAAGTCTTGCTTCTTTCCATTGAAAACCATAGACCCAGAGATTTGTACAGGTGCAGCAATTTCCTCTGCAGTGACAGTTACTCGTGCAATAGGCTTTGTACCAAATGTACCTGGAGTTACTGTGGCTATTATCCCCATTCCGTGGAAAGTGCTGTGACCATCTAGGGTACGGATGTTGTGATCTACGTTGTCTGCAACATATTGTATGAAGTTGTCTGGTGTCAGATTGGGAATCTCTACCCCACTGTTGACGGCTGCACTGCGCTCATACATTGTGACCTCTTGGTAGCTGCACGTAAAACCATGCTCATGCAGTGTGTCAATGAGGAACTTGGAATCAAAGTGGTGATGCAGCTGGACTCTGAAGCCTATTTGAAGTGGTGCCAATATTGCTCGGGGACGAGTTCCCTGGAACATCGCTTGACCTATTGAAGCCATCTTCTGCGTTGCATCTGTACTTGCAAATAGACCTTGGAGGCAAATCCTCAATGATGCTGGTAGGAATGAGTTGACTTCTTCTACTGAAGCCATTTCCTCGTTCTTGGGATAGCAGTCTTTCTGCTGGATGACAGATTTCATGTCATTCTTGATCAGCTTTGCAGCAGCCTGTATTATTTTCATCTTCTCCTCCTCGCAGCTCTCTGGATGTCCCTGGTCTGAGTGGAATTCATTAATTATACTTTGTGCACTGCTCCAAAAGTTGACAACGTTTGGCTTCCCGTCTATTTCAGTTATTATTATCTTGTCACCAAACTGCTTTTGGATCTGTTGCTTCATATGGGGAAAGCTATAGGGCTCACCGTTAGTGTCAACTAAGTAGTCGCCCATCATTTTTATGAGGTCATGTATGGTGGTTTGCTCCTCGTCATTTTCCTCCAAGTACTCAACAACTTTCATGAACGCTTCTGCTTGTACTTCATCTTGTGGTCTTCCCAGTTTGACATGCTTTGCAGATCTACCATCATTCGAAAGATACTTCTGAGGAATCTGCTTTTGAGTTCGGAAATTTACACTGCAAGCTTGGTGGTAGACGGCATCAGCTGCATGAAGGTCATTGATGAAGTCTATTCTAGCTTTAACTTTCTGGGCCCACTCATCATTCCTCTTTGTGCATGTGTGTAATACTGATGTCTGAAAGTCGAATGTTTTGACTGGTATCAATTTAAAGTCCACCCTTTTCCCACCATATTTGTCACCTGTAGCACAGAACAGGCAGTGTTCACTATACTCAAATGGGGAACCTGTAGATCTCAATGTATGGCTTGCCTGGTTTTGACCTTCAGCCTCACATTCCCTCTTGCGCTTGTATGATTCTATACAGTTTGCGTTGCAGTGTATTCGTCGGCATTTCTTGTGAACCTTCTGTCCAGGTATGGTACTCGTGTCCATGCCGCTCTCTTCACTTGCTCTTTTGATCCCGTCACACCACTTTTGAGTGAGAGTAGAACTTTCTTGGTCTTTGGATATGGGTTGATGGCAGAGGGCGAATTGGGGTTCATCCATCGTTGTTCAATCTGAAATCAAGACAAGAAAAAAATCCACCACCAATCCCTTAAAAGCACTCTACAATGTTATTGGCAGCATCTTCATTTATTCATAATGTGTTCATTGACCTGAAATATAGTTGATTGATTTTTATGAATGGAGGCTATTTTGATATTATGCTAATTGGGCCTGTGCTGATGCTTAATGACAACAAGTTTTGATTATTGACATTGTACTCATTGTGTTCCTTGTTCCAAAAGCAAGTGCAAATCCAGAATTAAACCATTATTAGTTACAGGATATGGGTTAAGCTAATTTGTCACAGTGGCCATTTTGGATTTATGCAAATTAGGTGCGAATAAATGACCCAATGTTATAAATACTGTTATAAACATGTTCCTTGTCCCTGAAAATATGGGTATAGACACCAGAATTAAGTCTCCACGAGTATCAGATCCCGAGATAGAGGCAAAAGTAGTTTGAATGGCGGCCATTTTGAATTGGTGCAAATTAGGCACTGTTCCACAACTTCGATTTTCCTATACTTTTAATATGTTGTTTTGTGAGCTGTTCCAAATTAAATGCAGGTAAAATGGATTCTGTTGCAATTTATTTTGGGTTGACCCCTTTTTTATTCCCGCCAGGTAGTAATGCATTCGATCGTGTCCGTGTGTGTGTGTGTGTGCGTGTGTGTGTTCGTGTGTTTGTGAACAAGATATCTGGATAAGTTCTGAACGGATTTGGATGAAAGTTTGTGGGATGATTGCACTTGGGATAAGGAAGAATTGATTCGTTTTTGGTGAAGCTCAGGAAATTATTCCGGATCCAGGAAGTTTTTTGGGGAATTTTTTGGGGATTTTTTTTTTCTGTTTTCCTTTAAAAAAACATTTTCTCTGCAATAATTGGACCGATTGAGAGCAAATTTTTACTAAAGGAGGGACTCTGTCTGCAGAATATTTTAATGGTAATTATGACGTCACAAATCACGTGGTTCGGCCGCCATATTGTTTTGAGTGAAAAACACTAATATCCAGTTTTCTCCAAAACGCCTGAACAGATCGAGGCCAAACTTTGCAGGCATAATCGCATTTGCAGGCATAATCGCCTTTGCAGGCTTTGCAGGTCAGTGAGCATGACGTCATGCATCACATGGTTTCAGAGTTATGACGTTTTTAAGCACAAACATTTAAAACCTAGCTCCTCCCTCATTTGTGATCCAATCGAGGGGAAACTTCACAAATCTGTTCAGCATATCAGTCTACTAAAAGGTCCTTTTGGAATTTGCGATAGGTTACGTGCTTTGGCAGATATCGTTAATTAAACACAAATAATAAAAACATTTATATCTCTTGAACCACTTCATTGATCGCCGTGAAACTTCATACTGTAGTAGAAGTCATGAAGAGTAACAAATTTAAATTTGCGTGCAAAATTTGAAGATGATTGGATGTACTGTCTGGAAGCTGGAAGTTGTTATTACGTGAAGAAGAATAGTCTTCGACTGTAGACGATTAATTATTTATCACATGTACAGACTTGCAGGCATCGTTTGACACAATGTCCCGGGTTAATTTGAACCACAAATAAAATTATAATTCCAGATTTGTCAATGGCTGAGGTATATTAACAAACGAATAAAACAGATTTGGCAAAATTCCAACTTTAAAAAAAAAAAGATCGCATATTCACCCAGAGTTGTGAGAGGCTGAAGAAGAAGAAACCTCGCATGGGCTGCCCAGACCAAAAAATAATTCTGGCTCTGCGATTTTCAGGTTTATCTATATATATAAAACACAGTTGTGTGTGTGTGTGTGTGTGTGTGTGTGTGTGTGTGTGTGTGTGTGTGTGTGTAATGTTACCAATAGACTCCTAAACGGAGAGGCTCACGTACTTGATATTTGGCACAGACATGGCCATTGAGCCTCGTAAGAACATGGCCGACCTAAAAATTGATTTCATAATATTTTTAACCATATTTTTACCTCAGCGCATTTCAGCGAGGAATATTATGCATGGAATCTGACCGGTCGCAGAGCAGCGCGCTGATTCGCTCAGAGTGATCACGTGATGTTCCTTGCCGCCATTAACTCAGTTACGCGTTCGCACATATTTCAGAGCGAAAAGCAATTGCCTTTTTTCACATTTCAGCGACGAACATTGCCATTCACACCACATAGGTTTTTTTCCCTTTCATCTTTAGATCCATATTTTTTGCCATAACGTAGCGCATTATGGCTCTCTCGAGCTCGAGATAGCCAATCACCTGGGAGCATGAGGCCACGTTGGCCACGCCCACGACAGGATGCAGAGTTGCAATCGATCGCTCAGAGCGATCACGTGATGTTCCATCCCGTCACACGTCACACGTTTGCACGTAATTCAGGGCGAAAAGCGATTGCGTTTTTTCACCTTTATGCGATCGTGTTTTGTGTCGATTTTGTGCGATATGAATTAAATTTTAATTCATATTTCGTGTTTACGAATTCGAATACGAGGATTTCCCCTTTTCTTTTCAATTTCGAATACGAATCGAATACGAGCTTGAGTCGAGAGGGCGAATGTACGGGTCTCCCTTCCCCCGCCCGGAAACGCTGGTACTGGAGGGCGTGGGTCACAGGATTGGTGAGTCTCCAAAATCCGCTTCATGCTCTTGCGAAGATGCAGGACGATGTCGCGATTGTTGTGCTGCTCTCCGACCATGAGAACTGCAACGTCATTGTTGACTGGCCCTCCCCTTCCCTCCCCCTTCCCTCCCCCTTCCCCCTCCCCCGTCCATCCTCCCCCTCCCTTCCCCCTCCATCCTCCCCCTCCCTCCACCCTACCCCTTCCCCTTCTCCCCTCCCCCCTCCCCCTCCCCCTCCCATCCCTCCCCTCCCCATCCCATCCCTCCCCTCCCCATCCCCCCTCCCACCCCTCACCCTCCCATCCCTCATCCTCCCCCCTCCCCCCTCCCCCTCCCATCCCTCCCACCCCCCTCCCCCTCCCCTCCCCTCCCCCCCTCCCCTCCCTTACCCCGCCCGGCAATGCCGGGTACTTCTGCTAGTTTATCTATATATCTACACATCTGGGCAGTGTCTGTTGTCACTGAACTACTCCCTGAAACTTTTGTTTCCGTGGTTGTTAAGTGTTTTTAATAACGTGGTGGTGGTTTTGAATCACGTGGTGGTGAGGTGTTTTTAAATCACGTGGTGGTGAGGTGTTTTGAATTACGTGGTGGTGAGGTGTAAAATGACATGGTGGTGAGGTGTTTTTAAATCACGTGGCTGTGAGGTGTTTTAATTTCGTGGCTGTGAGGTGTTTTTTTTTTTGTTGTTTGTTTTTTACCTCAGAAGAGATATCAACATTTACCTCAGCGAATGTCAATCGCGGTGTCAGTATTTGATGAAATTATAAAGACTTAGGTGACTTATAAGTGTGACAAGCATGTGCACGGGATTCTTCCCAGAAGAATGAGTGGTCGCATTAGCTTGTACGACTTAAAATGAGCGAGTTTTGTTTTGAGGGTTGGGCCAGTTTTACATGTTGTATCCCTAAGGAATGAAACGAACGTTTTTCCTGACTTACAATTTTATTTGAAGTCACACATGCCTCAAAATACACTCACTTATATACAGACTTGGCATTTAATATGGAATATTTTTTTTGTGGGTGTGAACTTACTTTTCAAGATGACTTAGAACCAAAAGTTCATTGGGATTATGTTGAAATTATTCTAGATTTTGTTAATGTGACCTTTAAAAGAAACAAAAACCACATTTGACATTTCGAAACAAATAAATTGATCCTTGAAAGTGATGTAAACTGATATCGAACTCAATTCATGGACAGTGCTGTGTTTAACTTCTGTACGTTTTCCAGAAGTATCTCTTTATTTTGCACATTAGCCAAATTTTTTTTTAACAAAAACAAAAGTTAAATTATGACTGGGATTACGCACAGTAAAATTACAGTTCAGTACTTCGTGTAACCCCCACGAGCATTCAGGAGAGCACGTACACGTCGAGGCATGCTGTTCACAAGATTTGCCAAGGTTTGGACAGGAATTGCTTGCCATGCAGTAACAATAGTCTGCTGCAATTCACGCACAGAGGTCGGCTGCTGGTCCAAGTTGTCGATTTGACGCGTTAATTCTGCCCACAAGTTCTCTATTGGATTCATATCCGGGGACATGGCAGGCCACTCCATATGCTCGACACCACGGTCAGCAAGAAAATGTTGGATCATGCGAGCACGATGAGGCCGTGCATCGTCATCTTGGAAGACGAAGTTTCCTCGAAAGGCTGCACGAGCAAATGGAAGCAATGTTTCTTCCAGAATGGCCCTGTACTTGAACTGGTTCAGGTTTCCATTCAGAACAACCAGGTCAGTTTTGCCCCCTGCATGAAAAGCGGCCCAAACGGTCACCCCACCACCTCCAGCTTGGACTTGTGGCACAATACAATCTTCGTTGTAGGCTTCCTGCACTTGTCTGCGCACTCGGTTGCGGCCATCTTGACGATAGACCAGAAATCTAGACTCGTCACTGAAGGTCACGTGATTCCAGTGTCCTGGCTGCCATTGACGGTGCTCTCTAGCCCACTGCAATCGACGCTGGTGGTGTTGTCTGGTCAGGTGTGGCTTTCTCAGGGGACGCCTGGCACGATAGCCTGCTTGAACCAGTCATTGGTTGACTAGCCTTCTGGATACAGGCACATTTGTCAGTTGCTGCCACTCAGCCCGAAGCCGATTAGCTGACTTGGTACGACCATTGCAGACTAACCGGTGCAGCTGGCGATCATCTCTCCTTGTGGTTCTGCGGGGACGTCCTGGCCTCGGTATTGGAGTAGGGACATCCCTCTGAGCATGTCATTTCAGGATCTTTGACACCTGACCTTGAGTGATGCCATACTGTCGAGGAATAGCACGCTGTTTCATGCCAGAATTTCGTAAAGCCACCACTCCATGACAAACAGCATTGTCGAGTTGACGGATCATCTCCAGAGGAAGCGGCAATAACTTTTGTAGACGTGCAGCAGTTGTTTTCCACTAATACAGAATGCAACAACCCTTATATACACGATTGTGAAGCCAATCGTCAAATGTACCTGTCCTTACATTTTGTCACGCCACCTGTGATATTATCCTGTTATTGACTTCTTGCTGCGAAAGACAATCAGTGACATGGTTCTTTCAACAAAGACATCACCGAAGCGTAAAAGAAACTCACCAGATTGATATACTGAGTTCAGAAAGTAAACCCAAGTCAAGAAAAAAAATATTCCATATTAAATGCCAAGTCTGTAGAATTGAACGCTGAATCCGAAAATGTAAGTGAAATTGCCTTGTTTGTTTTTTTACATTATCTCCTATATATTCTAAATATATGTCTGTGCAGTGTCTGTCTTGTGTTGTCACTGAACTACTCCCTCAAACTTTTGTGAAATCGTACTATTCCAACTTGACCCATGGCGGGAGTATGCGCTCCACTGAGTGGCGTTCTCGTTTTCACATTTTGATTGGACTAATTGTTGAGACAGCAGAAGCAACATGTCCAGAGTAGAATGACCTGGTCTGAATTCAAATTGATGATCGGAGATTAAGCCATGGAGAAGAGGAAGGATTTGATATCCGAAGCAATGATGGATTCCATGACTCTGCTGATAATTGGGAGCAGGCTGATTGGTCTGTAGTTACAAGGATCTGTTTTTGCACCTTTTTTGTGTAAAGCGGTAATGTTTGCTGATTTCCAAGATGCTGGCAGATGACCTTGAGCAAAAGAGAGGGTGAAGAGAACAGAGAAAGGGTGAGATAGAGTGGCAGAGCAGGATTTTAGGAGCCGTGGGCTGATGCCGTCTGGTCCAGGTGCAGAATCAGAGTCGAGGTTTGACAAAAACTTCTCCACCTTGTCAGGAGAGAAGGACGCAGAGTCCACGAGCAGTTGGGTTCGACTGGGTAAGGTGGGAACAGAGAGAGATGGGTTTGGGACACAGGATTTTGAGGCAAACACAGAGTTGATGCATTCGGCTTTGTCACGTGCGGTGTTAACTGTGTAGCCATTTGAGGTAAGGGACGGGATGGAGGGAGAACAAACACCAGAAACGGATTTGACCAGACGCCACCAGGATTTGGAGGAATTAGACAGGTTTGAGAGTTCATTCTTGAGCAAACGGATTATTTTGAAACCAAACGGATTGAAACCAAACGTATTATTTTGGAAGATATATTTTGCAACTTATTTCTTTATAAAACAAATGACAAGCCTAAAAAGTTTTTTTTTTCTTCAACTAAAAGAACTGCATTTTCAGAGAGCATCAAACGCTAGGAGAGTGGACCACAGTGAAAGGCAAGATAACTCCAGCACATCACCTGCAAAGATACAATTGAAACTAATAATTACTATCTAGATACTGTTATGAATTTGGGGTAGAGGTGAATATCTAGATAAAGGTAGATCTGCATAGGTAGGTGTCTGGCTGTCGTGATAGGGAACCTCACCTGTAATAAGTTCCGTGTTTAGCCCGGTTTGTCGGATTAAGTGTATACCTGTGAACATACAAGGATGTTCGTGTGTTAAATAGTTGTAGGGACAGTGTCTGTCAGACCTGGTGATCATTCCTTTGTTCCTAATGGCAACGCACTCCTATAGACACTTAGATAGGCCCTTAGTGCACCACATTAATTAAATCCCCTTCCTTACGATAAAACTGACCGGAAAGACAAGCAGGCAACGGCCGCGCAGTGGTACACCATGGCCTTCAGACATTGCACAGTTAGGCTGAGGCCACGCCCACCACCAGGAGGCGTGAGCTGATTGGCCGAAGGGTTTTTATAAAAGTGGAGAGAAGCCGACATTTTCTCTCTCGTGTGCTGGATGTGGAAGCAAGTGGTCAGAGACCAACAGTTGCCCCTTCTCATCTTCCCTTGGCCTTCTCGCTTTGGCTTCTGCCTCCTCAGACCTTCCTTCCGCCCTCGCCCTGCTCGTTTGGTCCCTTCATCTGCGACTCGCTCGCCACGAACGTTGGGTGCATCGAAGGGCCGTGCCGAACCCGAGGAGGACGTTGCACGGCTGCGGAGGCGGGTCGCACACCCGCTCGCTCGCTTCGCGTGGGGACACGAGGCCTGCCACGCACCGGCGGACGTGGGACGAGCAGCGCGCGAATGGGGGCGCATCGAGGCCTTTCTTCTTGCCAACCGGAGCTGCGTTGGATGACGGACGTTACACATCGAGAGACAGATAAGCTCACATCCACAAACGCAAACACGATGATTCTTTTATTTTCCTTATTTCCCCTGTGCTTGTATGTGAAGTGAGGTGTGCGGGATCCCGATTTATGATTTAGTTTCTTCCGTCGTGTTTCCTTGTTCTCAGGTTCCGTTCAATAAATCATTCCTTTTGTACATTTTACATCTGTTTTTGGTTGAGTTATTAATTGATTTCAGGTTGAAGACACCTGCGGCCGTGAAGGTAAGTCGGCAAAGTTCATCCTGGCTCGTGTATTGGTCCGCTGTCAATTGGGATAAACGCCTCCAAGTAAGCTTGAGTCCATCCGCGATCCCCTGGTCTTAACCAAGGGGCAATCGCACGACAATACTACATGTTAGGGACCAGTAGTATAAAATACTTCCTCTCAATTCAGAATATTTTGAGAACATAAAATATGCTCTAATTTAAAAACTACTGTCCAGAATAAAAAAAATAAAAAAATACCTTGTTTCTGTTGAACAGGTGGGCGGAGTTCGGCAGGCAAAATAAAAAGAATCCACCAGGGAAATAGCGGGAAATGACCCAAAAATGACAGGAAATTACCAAAAATGACACGAAATTGTTTTTATTCTGAAAAAGTATAACTTTAGTGAAATTTTCAAAACCAAAACCCATTGGGCAGTGGACTGGGAGATTTTTAAATTTGGTCTTCCCAGAAACAAGGTATTTTCTTTTATTTTCCTGAGACCGAAGTTAAATCCGAATAGTATTTCAGAATTTTTTCTATTTCTGTCAACTTTTAGGCCTATTTGGACTACAATTTCACTTCATAGGACCACTTAGGGCCATCCTGGATCAGTTCGGCTGAAGTTTGATCCGAATAACATCTAGTCACATATTACAATATTTTAAACATCATTGTTCACTCCTCCCATGCCTCAAATGACCTTTGCTGTGCTGGAGAGGAGGATGTACCATGGTGCACACTGTCAGCCACACACGGCTCCCGCCTGTTCAGATTGAGAAATGCAGAATATGACAATATTACCAAGCTCGCCTAAAATGACTCTGACCATGATGCACCCTGCTAGGCCACACCAGACAAGTTCACCATTTCATAATTACAAAACATTTGCTCTGAAAGCCCTCGTACAACACCAAACACATCAGTACTGGGGCTTTGAATTATAACAACTGACCATCCAATCTCCCAAATCTTCATCTATATATATATATCAACGCGAGTTGTCTGTGTGTGTCCACGTTTTATTTAGAGATGGCTGAACGGATCTTCATCAAACTTTCAGAGGTTCATCAGTGAGTGCCTGGGTGTGTTTTAGGCAGAAAAAAAAAAATTTGAAAAAAAAAAGTTCGTTTTTTTGGAGTTAGAAAAATAATCGCTCGATCGTGCCGAAGCCTTTTTAAATTAATGACAGTTATATACAAGTACACATTCGCATAAATAAATACAAAACAATCACCAGACATTTGAATACAAATAAATCAAACAATTCCGGAAGTGTACGAAGTTGGTAGTACGCTTCTTCTTCTTCCTGATCGGGAACACACTTAACCTTCCCCTTTTCCCATCCCCCCTCCCATCCACCCTCCCCTTCCCCCTGCACTCCCCCTTCCCTCCCCTTTCCCCCCTCACTGCCCCATTCCCTCCTCCCTCCCTCCACTTCCCACCCTCAACTCCCCTCCCCTCCCTCCCTTCTCCCCTCCCGTCCTCCCCTTCCCCCTCCTCTCCCCCCTCCTCTCCCCCCTCCCATTCCCCCCTCCTCCTTAGATATCATTAATACCTCCTCCCCTCCCCTCCCCCGCCCGGCAACGCCTGGTACTTCTGCTAGTATGTCATGAAACTAAATGTTTCTCATAAAAATGCTGTGCCACATAGAGTGTGGCTTTGAAGTTGTTTTACCACCAGTTAATTATTTATCAACAGCAAATGCAGCTTCATAACCTCTTATGTTCTCTATCCACTCAGGGCCTTTACTTGTCACTAAATGAATTTAGTTTAATCAAATTATTATCGACAAACGTTGATGACGGATAAACTAATCATTTAATAGAGTTAAAGGATTTAATTTTCATACAATTGGCTAATGATAAATGTTTCATAAACAGGAAGTACAGCACTTACAACTAATAAGGTTAAACATTACCTTGTAAATAAATGTATGTGTTGCAGTTGTTTCTCTAAAAGGTTGATTCACATCTTGGAATCAGTCTATATATAAGTTGGATTTACTTCCAAATCAGGAAAGGTGTTTAGAAACACAACGATGCTGATAAAATGTGTGGATATGTCCATGCGACGGTGCAGTCCAATCGTTCCTACCAAATGTCAGCAAATACTTTTGTTAAATTTCATCATTTTGTTCTGCATTCTCGCAGCAGTGGCTGAGAAAGAGAAATGTAAGGTTACAGGATTGAAGGATTTGCAGAGTGTTGTGAAGCAAGGAGACATCATGCTTGCTGGGTTCTTTCGTCTTCATTCATCCAAACCCAGTTCCATCGTCACGTTCAGGGAATCGCCGCAGCAGCCGGATTGCTTCAGGTAATTATTTTACTTTCATTTAAATTTTAATTCAGAAAAAACATCAACATCTTCCAGGTGCGCTGGTTTGTAGTTTTAAAATCGCTTTTAAAAATCCACAATGTTCAACTCCGTGTGATAATTTTATGGGGTTAACTCATTTTATCCAATTATGTGCAGTTTACTTTATGTTGTGTGAATCAAATCAGATGGAGCTTCCTTTAAGAAAATTGAAAACTTTGGTTGAAAAATGGAAGATTATTATCTTATCCTTGTGTTGGGAAATGTTTTATCTCGTCTATTTCATAAATGTTATCATTAATTTGATGGACACAGTGTCATAATGTAAACAGATAAACATATTTTAAATCTGCTCAAAACTTTCTCCGCTGAGTGCTGGATCAATTGCAATTTCAACTGGAACGCACTCAGTGGAGAGCATAGCCTGCCAGGCTGAACAGTTTACGTTTTTATCTCACTAATAGGTCGCATCTGGATACGGACATCAACCAAAAACAAATTGGCTTGTTCTTGTCACTTACACAACTCATCCACCAAGTTTTGTCATTCATCATCCGCAACGTTTTTGAATATCATGCCACATATCATTTTTGGCCCAATCACTCAATGCTGAATAATCACTTAAATTATACCAGCTGGATCTGGATCTGGATCCGGATCTTCACCAAAATATAATCAATTATTCCTTGTCTCACACACAACCTGTCGAACAAGTTTCGTCCAAGTCCATCGATAACGTTTCGAGATATCCTGCTATGTATCGTTTTTGGCCCGATCTCCCAATGATGAAGAATCACTTGAAAAATTAAATAAATCTCATATCCGAATCCGGATTCAGATCTTCACCAAAATCGAATTGATTTGACCTTGTCATACACCAAACCGGTCCACCAAGTTTCGTCTGAATCCGTCCATAACTTTTTGAGATGTCTGGCTATACGTAGTTTTTTGCCCGATCACTCAGTCGTGAAGAATCATTTTAAAATTCTCAGATCCAGATCCGGATCCGGATCTCAACCAAAATCTAATAATTTTGTCCTTGTCACACATCCAACCTCTCCACCAAGTTTCGTCAAATCCCTCCACAACTTTTTGAGATATCCTGTTCACAGAGACAAACAAAACAATCAAACAAACAAGAAATATATCATGGATAGCACAAGCTATTTTCGAAATTCTTAAAATAAGTTGTTTACCTTGGGCCTATGTTAACCTCAGAAATAATTGGAGGTTGAATTCAGTAATCTAATATGCAAATCCTCGTCGCATTTCAAGTCAATTGGATGAAAATTGAGGATGTTATAAATATCACCTAAGTTGTTGAACTTTGGCCTATGTTGACTTTTTGAGCTATGTTGACCTAAAAAAAATACTGGTGGTTGAATACAATGATCAAGTATGCAAATCCTCTTCAAATTTCAAGTCAATGAGATGAAAATTGACGATTGTAGAAATTTGGCCTTTATTGACCTTTTCCTTTGTATAACAAAATAATTGGTGGTTGAATTAAGTGACCGGATATGCAAATCCTCTTCAAATTTCAAGTCAATCGGATGAAAATTGAGGATTTTATAAATTTCACCTAAGTTGTTGCCCTTTGTCCTATGAAGATATTTTGACCTATATTCACCTCAAAAAGAATTGGTGGTTGACTTCAGTGACCTGATGTGTAAATACTCTTCAAATTTCAAGTCAATCGGAAGAACGTTGAGGATTTTAGAAATCCGACAAAGTTGTTGACCTTTGTCCGATGCTGACCTTTTCACTTTTTAACCTCAAAATCAATAGGCTTCTTCATTATGACAAATTCCACCGTTTGGTGAAGGTTTGTGAAGATCGGTTTTAAATTGTGATTGACATAGAGACAAACAGACAGACAGACAGACAAAAAGAATTATGCACAAGACCAACCAATATACTTGAAATTTTTTCGACTTGGCAAATAATGAACAGACAGAGGTGAAAACATAACCTCCTTCGGTGGCAGGGGCAATAAGAAACAATTTTTATTTTGAATTTGATAAATATAGTGAAAACCATCAATGTGCGTTAATGTCTTTAGTGATTGAAGTATTTTGTGCCATCAGTTTCAAAAGCAGGGAATTTCGCTACATTATGGCGATGATATTTGCGATTGAAGAAATTAACAACAGTCTATTGCTACCAAATGTAACTCTTGGATACATGATTTACGATGCCTGTTTTAACACTCACAAAGCAGTCAAAACGACAGTAAATTTCATTGCTTCAGAAGTGATACCAATGCAAGAAAATATCTGCAAACCAAGAGCTATTGTCGGGAGTGCGAGTTCCTCCTTCTCGATCATTGTTGGTCGTTTACTTGGTCCGTTCTATGTTCCACAGGTTCGTTTATCAATGAAAATAATGTTTTCATGGAATATTTCTAAATAGTATTTTTGGAACAACTCTGACCTTGTGTTTTTGTTTGTCATAGCACTTGAAATTAAACTTTAATAAACGTTATGGTAAATCGACTTATTTGCAATCACACCCCCAATCCCTCAACCCAATTGTCCTTACGGGCAACCATCATCATCCACAAGCATTTCCTACTCCAGGAGTGTCTGTGTCTGTCTCCCTCTCCTGTGCTGTCATGGAGTGTGTCGTTGGTTGTTATCTCCATTTGTGGGTTTCAGGAGGTGGGATGGAGTCCTCCCCCAGGACCCAAAGTATCCACCTCCACTTCGGTAAGGGATTGCAGTTCATGGACCAAGCTGTTAAACCTTTTCAGAGTTTTGTTCCAAGTTCTCTTTTCAGGATTGTCACCAAACCCCGGATTGCCTCCAGTTGTAGTTCATTTGTGGTAATATTCCCAGGGATGGTTTTCAAAATCTCTGTGAGGTTCTTCTTCATCATTCTTGTTGCTCCAATTATCACTGGTACAATTTTGATGCTCTTCACCTTCCAAGACCTCTTGGGCTGGTATTTGGTGATTTTCTTGATTTCTGCATTGTTTAGGTGTGTTTGTGTGTGTGTGTGTGTGTGTGTGTGTGTTTGTGTGTATGTGTGTGTGCTTTGTTGGTTATTATCTCCATTTGTGGGTTTCAGGATGTGGAACGGAGTTGTTGTGAAAGTAGAGTCAGATACCTCGCAGGATAGGAGGCTTTATTGCAATCGACCAGGTGTATCTATACATGACGCAATATCATACTATTAGTCTACATAATACAAGCACAGCATCCAAACACATCTAGAATGAGGCAGGCATTACCAAACTACTAAACAGCATGATTAATCACTCTTACCTAGCTCTCAAAGTGTCATAGCAGCAAATGGCAGTAACTCATTCTCACAGCTGGTTACATATGCAAATCCGCCTATTTCCGCAGGGCCCGCCCCTGACAGACAGATATGTGTATCACAACCCCGCAAATGACCCTCCTTCTGATTCATCACATTCTCCCTCTCTTAAGAATGCCGCTAATAGGAATCATAACTGAAGCAAGTAGGAGGTTGACAAAGCCGGCCACTCCGCGTGCGGTACACGCCGTCATCTCCATAACCACCGGTGCTAGGGAAAGAACGCTCTCCATCACCCGGCAATCTCCTACCAGAACCCGGCGAGTCCACGGCCTGAGGCAATGGAGACATGCTTTCATAATGCGAGGCAGCATCACCCCCTGTAGCTTCGGCAGGGTGCGAGTCCGCCTGGGCAGGGGTAGTCGAGTCAGTTTTGGTTTCTTCCATCTCACCACAAGATGCCAGATGCTGAAGTATTGCGGATTCGCCTCCAGTATGTCTACTCGGTCAGCAAGTGGTTCATATTTACTTTGACGAACCGTGCATTTTAGCAGTGCAGGTCCAGGCTCAGCTAACCACGAGGGTAAGGGATGAGCGATGGAACCATGACGTTGGTACTGGAAGAGTCACTCATGAGGAGTGGCATTAGTGGAAGTGCACAGAAGGGAGCGAATTGCATGCAGTGCTTCAGGAAGCACCTGTTCCCACATGGTCGGGGCTCAGCCGCGGGTACGCAAAGCCATCGTAATTGCTTTCCAGAAAACACCATTGTATCTTTCAATTCTCCCGTTCCCCTCGGGGGTTATAGGCAGTGGTATGGCTGGAGGCGATGCCACACTCGAGTAGAAATTGCTTAATCTCCCGAGACATAAAAGCAGTCCGAAGGTCACTGTGCACAAATGCCAGATACCCAAACATCAGGAACAGTTGCCTAAAGCAGCGGATCACTGAAAGGGAAGACATGTCAGCGCATGGAAATGCGAACAGAAATCGCGAGTACTCGTCCACTATTGTCAGAATGCACCGATTACCAGGCAGAGGCCTCTTGAAATTGACATTCAGGCGCTCCCACGGTCTACCGGCATGTATGAGTGTGCCCATCGCAGGCTGGTAGAAACTCGGTTTTTGTTCTGCGCAAACCCTGCGGGTCTTGCATAACTGACATATCTCATCCACGGAGAAATGTAAGTTCTTACTCCTAACAAAGTGGGCCATGCGTGTCATGCCAGGGTGACAGAGCGCCGCATGGTTATTCCGCAGGTCGCCGATGGTCATCCCAGTGCAGACGGGCCTAGACAGCACATCTTCCGCGTGGTTGTACATTCCCGGCCTGTACTTAATTTTGAAGCAATAGTCAGCCCATTATATGCGCCACCGAGCAATCTTCTCGTTCTTTATCTTTTGAGAATGTTTCCCGTCATACATAAAGGAGATGGACTGTTGATCAGTTATGACTGTAAAGTGCTGTCCCAGAAGGAGATGTCTCCATCTGCGGATCGATTCAACCATGGCGTATGCCTCCTTTTCGATTCAGGATTGACGTCGCTCTCTATCAGTCAGAGTCCATGAGAAGAATGCTACTTGTCGGCCACCCTGACTCAATGTCGCTGTGATTGCACAATCCGACGCATCCATTTCTATCACAAAGGGAACTGTCTCGTCGATTTAAGTTTGGCCGAGCTGGCGACATCCCTTTTGATATGTTGAAATGCCATTAGCATGGCCAAGGACAGCGGGAATGTTTTGCATTCCACAAGGGGGCTTATCTTCTCTGAGAACCGTGAGACCCACATGCTGTAATGGGCGAACAGTCCCATTGTTCGCCTTAAAGTCGCACGGTCAACGGGAGGGGCAAGGTCTAGTGGGGTTTAGAGCCGTGCCGGATCAGGCCTTATCTTCCCTCCAGACGTGTACCCCAACAGATTTATGGTTCTAACTGAATAGCTGCATTTTGACTCATTGAAGGTCAGTCTGTATTTACGAGCCACTTCCAAAACATGAAGCAGATTTGAGTCATGGTCCTTTTGATTCCAACCACAAATGGTCACATTGTCAACGTACACGAACACATCTTTCACTTGTTCCTTTGCCAAAATCTCGTCTTTAGCTCTCTGGAAGCATGCCACGCCGTTCGTAACTCCAAACGGAATTATACGGAATTGAATCAACCACTGTCCGGACTCGAAAGCCGAACAGGGTCGGTCAGCCGCACGTATTGGAATCTGGTGATACGCGCTTCTTAGGTCGAGTGTGCTGAATACTCTATACTTAGATACTGCCCGAACCATATCCTCCATTATGGGTAGTGGGTATGCATCAAGTTGAGTGAAACAGTTAATAGTTTGTGAGTAGTCTATGACCATGCGTTTGTGATGGTTCGGACTGTCTACGACCAGCACTTGTGCGCATCAAGGTGAACGGCTGGGTTTGATGATGCCTTCATGCAAAAGGCATTTCATTTCAGCGGCTATAAAGATAGCATCTGGCTGGGAATGCCTTCGAGATTTCACGGTGACCGGATGACAATTAGCAGTTAAGCTCGGGATTAGTCGAGGCGGGTAGACAGCTATCTTGGTGAGGGCACAAACCGGGCCCAGTGTACTGCCCACGGATATAGTGTGGGTGCCTCCGAAATGCATCTCCAAGGGTTTGTGCCGATTTAAAAAATCATAACCCAGGAGGATGTAACAGAGGATCAGAGGTTAGGGAGAATGAGCAACTTAACATTACAGTACGTAACATCACTAGCAATTAGGTCAACCACGCACACTCAACGCACTCACTGCCATAGGGCTCCCGAGGCCATGTACATGCACTGAGTTGAGGTTGCTGGAGTCCTCCCGAATCGCTCCACGAGACGAGGGCTGATGTAGCTCAGATCGCTCCCAGTGTTGAATAAAGCTTCCACCGATTGGCCGTTGATTTCAATCGGCACCAAGGCATGAGCGAGGCCGATCGGAGCCCTTCAGGTTCCCATCGACAAGCGCAAGCCCACGACGCTTGGACTTGTGCGCACGACAGACTTTGGCAAAATGCGCTCGCTTCCCGCAATTATGGCACACCGATTCCCTAGCAGGGCAACAAGGGTGGCAGCGATTTCCACAAAAAAAGCATTTGCCGGGCTGAACCAACAGGCGAGGTCACGACGGCCGTACTGGACTCATTCACCTCATCGGAGCTCTCCTCTCGTAATGCTCGATGACTGGCAGCTTGAGCAGGCCCTCGCCTGGCATCAGCTTCCAGGTTACCGCTATCTTGCGTACGTATCATATCGTGAGCAGTAGCACTCACAGCTGTGAAGGGTCGGCCATAAGAGTCGGATATGTCCTGATCCGACTGTAGAACACGGGCTTGGTCGAACGCCGTTTGGAAATCCAGCGTCTCTTTCTCGAGCAGACTTTGCCTGATGGCAGAAGATCACAGACCCATAACTAGAACGGGCACTCGGTAGAGCGCATACCTTCGCCGCAGCTACTGTTCTGTACTTGGTAAAAATACGATTTTGACCTTTTCGTGACCTTGACCTTGACCTTTGACCCGATTGCTCCCAAAATCTAATCAAATGTGTCCCGTATAATAACCAATCATCCCACCAAATTTCATGCAATTCGGTTGAATACTTTTTGAGTTATGCGAATAACATACACACACACACACACAGACATACAAACAAGGGTTATGACGTCAGAGTGTCATGTCGCATATCACAAGATTGGGCATTGAATTCTGAACATTTTGGCATTAGTTTCATACAAATTGGACACAAATTGACCGCGCTATGGTAAAAAGACGATTTTGACCTTTTCATGACCTTGACCTTGACCTTTGACCCGATCGATTCCAAAATCTAATCAAATGGTTCCCGGATAATAACCTATCATCCCACCAAATTTCATGCGAATCGGTTGAATACTTTTTGAGTTATGCGAATAACATACACACACACACACAGACATACAAATAAATACACAGCGATCAAAACATAACCTTCCGCTTTTGCGAAGGTAATAAAGGCGTCACGTATCAGACCATCAGTGTAATGCAAAGCCGTGCAGTCCTGAATCGCGCAATCCTGAGCAAGCTGTCGTAAAGCTTGGCCATATTGATGCATGGACTCTGAGCTGTCCTGCCAGCACTTTGCCAATAAGTGGCGAGCATACACTGTGCTGCGCGGTTTGATGTAGAGGGATTTCAAGGTTGGCACAGCTTCGTCGTACGTCATGCAACGAGCGATGTATCTATAGATCACATAAGATACATTGCTGGATAATACATTGCGTTCAGATCCCCGAAGAAGTGCTCCAAGCGAATCAGCTTCTCCATCCTTCAGAGGTCGTCTCAAAGGAAGATTGCAATAAATTGTTGTGAAAGTATAATCAGAGACCTCGCAGGATAGGAAGCTTCATTGCAATCAACCAGGTGTATTTATACATGACACAAGATCATACTATTAGTCTACATAATACAAGCAAAGCATCCAAACACATCTAGAAGGAGGCAGGCATTACCAAACTACTAAACAGCATGATTAATCACTCTTACCTAGCTCTCAACATGTCATAGCAGCAAATGGTAGAAACTCACTCTCACAGCTGGTTACATATGCAAATCCGCCCATCTCCGCAAGGACCGCCCCTGACAGACAGTTATGTGTATCACACACCCGCAACTGGCCCTCCTTCGTCCAATTAATCACAGGAGTGCTCCCCGGACCCAAAGTATCCACCTCCACTTCGGTAAGGGATTACAGTTCATGGACTAAGCTGTTCAATCTTTTCAGGGTTTTGGTCCAAGTTCTCTTTTCAGGATCGTCACTGAACCCCAGATTGCCTCCAGTTGTAGGTCATTGCCTCAGGGAGATTCTTCTTTATCATTCCTGTTGCTCCAATTATATCACTGGTACAATTTCGATGCTCTTCAGCTTCCAAGATCTCCTGACCTCATTTTTGAGGTCCTGCTATTTGGCAATTTTCTTGCTTTCTGCATTGTTTGGTCCAAAATCGCTGGGTACTGATATCTCACTCATCAATGCTGTATTTTCCTTTTTGTTCCTGAGTACAATGTCCGGATGCAAAGCTTTGTTTTCTATGGTCACGCTCGATGGAATCATCAGGTCGTACGTGAGCATGACGTCCTCATTTTCAATGAGTGCCCTTGGTTCGTGTTTCCATGAGTTTATGGTACTGGGATGTTTAATTTTTTGCAGATATGCCAAAGAATCACTTTGCATAATTTATTGTGTCGTTGTGTGTAAAGTTGTTCTGATAATAGTTTTTTGCATCCCTGGAGCAGATGACTAGTACTTTCTGTTTCTGTCTTGCAGAATCTACACTTGTCTGTCTGGCTCAGTCTGGTAATGGATCTTTTTAAAATCCATTGGTGTAGTGTCCTTGATCTTGGGCATTTATAATGATTTGTTCTCCGTTCCATTTGAGCTCACCTCTTAGCCATTCCCATGAACCTTCTTTGTCTTTCCCCACTCTGTCCAATTATTTTTTGTATTTTCCTGCTCTTTTGTCATTCTCCCAGTTTTAGTGTATATTTCTTGATATTTCTTTTTATATATTTATTTTTTATTTGCAATTGATGGGGCTGTATTTGTTGCTGTTTCGTTTTCCTGTGTGGCATCTTCTATTCACACCTGTTTTGGAAATTATTTGCAAGGTGAGTTGGGGATACTTTTTCAGGTTTGTTCTGTTCATGCTTGTTTACAAATTGCATCCGATAGTCTGTTGAGCATTTCACATGCTCAGCTAGTCCTACACTCGTCACTCTGTGCACCTGGTTGAGTTCCATCAGGCCGCTCCCTCGCTCTCATCTCGGAAGGTACATTCTCGGGATGCACTGGTTTTTGTAAAACGTTTTATGGATTATGAGGAGTTTTGTTGTTTTGATGTCTAACTTGTTGATTTCTGTATGGGGCTAGTTTATTATTCCACAGCTATATTGGAACACTGGTACTGCGAGCTAGTTTGAAAGTGTTTTATAGAAAACAAGATAATTTTTTTCGCTTCTTCACCTTCATCAAAAGAAAACGCTTCTTCACCTGTTAGTTTATGTCTGCGTTTCTTCTTTATGTCTTCCTGTTGCTTTACAACTTTTGAAACTAACTCCTGATGCTCCTTAAACCTTCTTGCTCTTTCTTGTGCATTCATTTTCTGTATTTATTTATTGAAAAATATCCTTTAGAATCTTAGAACCTCAAGTTATCCTGGACTGAATGAGCAGCAGGGATTTTGAAATAGTTGAGGAATGACAGATGAGATGTTAGTGCTGAGACAACTGGTGGAGAAAAGGTTGGAGGTGCAAGGTGAAATGTCATTGGAATTTAATTTGGAGAAATCCTACCACACTGGAGAGAGAGAGAGAGAGAGAGAGAGAGAGAGAGAGAGAGAGAGAGAGAGAGAGAGAGAGAGAGAGAGAGAGAGAGAGAGAGAGAGAGAGAGAGAGAGAGAGAGAGAGAGAGAGAGAGAGAGACAGAGACAGAGACAGAGACAGAGAGACTTTTTGACTTTTCTTCCCCTTTATTACAAGGAAAACAAGTTTTACATGGTGAAGGATGTTTGTACAGGCATCAAAAGAAATAACCAGGAAAGGAAGGGGTAACAAAGAAGCAATACTTTAGATTTATAAATTGATTGTTAGAACACCACCAACCATACCACATAAGGATTGTTTCGCACACCACCGGTTTTTAAATAAAGCAGGATCTTGAGTTTCAAACTCAAAAAGAACACTCGATGTAACCAATGCTTTAAAAACAGTTAAAACGTCATCAGCTAAAACGTCAATGTTCTGCAGTTTACGTTTCCTCGATAAATAAATGGCACGTTTTGCCTCAGAACACAGAAAGTTTACTAAAAGACATTCATTTTTACATTGATACAAGACATTAAAACCAAATATGAAAACACAATGTGTAAAAGTCAAACCGAGCCCCCGGATCACACGTGACAGGATTTTAAAAAACGAGGCCAACCTTGAACATTCAATGAAAATGTGAAAAATGGTCTCTGGGGTGTCGCAAAAGGGGCACAATTCCGAGTTTTCAGGACATATACGGTGGGACAGGATGTTGCAAGGCAGGATGTTGTGTGCTAACCGCCATTGTAGATCACCCGAGCGCTTCACAGTAGGTTCTTTGTACATCACCTGCCAGTTTATTGTTGTGAAACGGTTAGCTTGAAGCAGCGCTCGCCAATGAGCTTGTGGCTCTGCAGGTTTGCCAGGAAAAAGAGTGAGAACACATAGATTGTACACTGAGGATTTCTCCATCTGGGTAAAGAGCCTAAAACTTTGAAATAGAATTAAAAGATTTGGGAAAGGACATTGGGATCGATGGAGGGCATCTTCTATGTCTGGGTCCCATTTTAACCCGGTTTGCTTAAAGGTCCGTAAAATCACAGAGAAAATTCTGCCAATGACTCTAATGGACCTCACACTGGTGGCCACGGCAATGTCAGCAGCTGGCTTCCATCTATGTACAAAGGGGTTCCTGAGGTGTTTTACTCTGGTAACACCGGCATCAATAAACTTTTGCATAAAAGATCTGTCACTACAGACCCCATCAAAGAAAGAATTTAGAAATATTGGTTCATTTAGGAACATCTGAAGGGAGTAAGCACTGGTGTCACGGCGAAAAGAAACAGCCTGCCACGCTTCCAGCATGCTTCGGTAAAACAACGGGACCGATGTCATATCCACGTGCTTCGCGTCAAGAAGAAAAAGCTCGTCACCATAGCCAAGTTTCCCAGCTTGCCTAAGCAAGCAATGGGCAAAGGCTTTCCATGGGACGTCGGAGTATAGAAGCCTTCGTACTGAGAGGAGGCGAAAAGCCATCACTTTGCTCGTCACATCTATTAGCCCCTGTCCACCTTCTGCAATCGGCAGGCTTAGTATTCCTGGCCGGAGCCAGTGCTTTCCCCCCCAGAAAAAATCCACAAAAAAGCTTTGAAGTTTTTAAAGGATAAAACCTGGGGCCTGCAGTGCCTTGAAAACATGCCAGAGCATTGATGCCGTGAGATTATTAATGACCAGAGTACGACCCCGGAAGGAAAGCTGCCTCAATAGTCCCCTCCATTTTATCAACCGCTGCTCGGTTTTGGTAATCAGCGACTCCCAGTTTTTTGAAATAAAATCTTGAGTTCCAAGAAAGACACCGAGGTAGTGTATTCCTTCATTGGTCCATACAAGCTGCCCTGGTAGGGTTGGAGGGGGAGCTTCATTCTGTGGACCTAAGTAAAAAGCTTTGCTCTTTTCCCAATTAACTTTAGTCGAGCTTGCCAGGCTAAATTCCTCGACAGACTCAACCAGAGCGCGAACATCGTCATCGGAGTACACAATTGCGCAGAGGTCATCCGCATAAGCAATGGTCTTTACGGGATTTTCTAACGGCAGAGGATAAAACCCTTGTAGCCATGTGCGTAAACGATGTAGTAAAGATTCAATTGATAGGGAGTATAGAAGGCCAGACAGGGGGCACCCTTGACGAATACCCCTGGTAACAGGGAAAGGCTGACTTAAGATGTTGTTTACTTTGAGCAAGCTAAAAATATTATTATACAATATTTTGATATAACAAATAAAATTTTCCTTAAAACCAAACCCCCGTAAAACAGCAAAGAGATAAGAGTGATCAATCGTGTCGAAAGCTTTTTCTTGGTCTAAAAACACCAGACCAACATTTCTATGTTCAGCAATACAAATATCAATCATGTCACGTACAATAAAAATGCTATCGTGTATTGTCCTTTTAGGAATGCAATAGGACTGATCGGGGTGTACAATCTCCCCAATCAAAGGTTTGAGGCGGTTGGCAAGAACTTTTGAAAAAATCTTGTAGTCCGTGCAGAGGAGCGAAATGGGACGCCAATTTTTAAGTTGCTGGAGGTCTCCTTTCTTAGGTATGAGAGCAAGTATAGCCCTGCGACAGCTGATTGGTAACAAGCCTGATCGTAGGCTATCAACTAAGAGGTCAAGCAACTCAGGTCCCAACAAATCCCAGAAGGTTTTGTAGAACTCTGCAGGGATTCCATCAAGTCCAGAAGCTTTACCTGTGGGCAAAGTTTGCAAAGCAGTAAAAAGTTCGTCAAGAGTCACTTCCTTGTCAAGTTGTTGACATGCAGGTTCGGACAAGGTGGGCAAAGAAGTGGTTAAGGAACGAATCATGTCTTCTTTAGTGTTTCTGGCACAATACAAGTCAGAGAAGTATTGTTTTGTCAAGCTTCTAATGTCTTTTGGATCGTGTGTTGTTCGGCCTCCTGGTGCCTGCAGCGAAGTTATTTGCTGGTTTCTCTTTTTTCGTGCTTCCAAAGCAAAGAAAAACTTGGAAGGAGTATCAATAGAGCTGTAGTTCTCCATTCGTAGCCTTATTAGAGCCCCTCTGGCTTGTTTTGCACAGAGTTGAGCAAGGAGTGCTTTCTTCGTTGCTATTAGAGAACTAGTCCTTTCGGCACTGGGAGCTGGAAGGCTTGACTGGAGAGACAATATTTCTTTGGCAATTAGAGATTGCAGCGCAGATTCATTCCTTGTACAAAAGGAGCTATATTGCTGGCAAAAGGTCCTAATATGGGTTTTCGCATTGTCCCACCATTGTGTGAGGCAGGAGTAGGAAGGCTTCCGTAGTAGTAAAGCTTCCCAAAAGGCTCGGAAGGCGACAGGAAAAGCGTCATCTTGCAGAAAACTCACATTGAAGGTCCAATGGGCAGTGCTGCGATTTCGAGCTGGGGAGAGTATATGAAGAACAACCATGTGATGGTCCGAAAAGCCACTTGGGGTGGCGTCAACATGGTCTATGACATTTAGAGAGTCATTATTGATGTAAAATCTGTCTAGCCTTGCAAGAGATAACCGGCCATTTGCACATCGGCACCACGTGTATTGCCGTGCAGATGGGTTCTGGAGTCTCCATACATCCATAAGGGAGAATTTGGACAATGCTCTCTTTAAGGGGGTTGTACTTGATGGGTGGGGCTCTTCTCCATTACGATCAAGGGTGGGATACAGTGTGCAATTAAAGTCCCCACACAGACAAACAAGACCATCAAAATCAAGGTGTGTGAGGGACATTTCTAACTGTGTGAAAAAAACTAATCTTTCTGTGCTCGTACTGGGTGAATATACATTTATTAAAGTGTGTTTGTAACCATTATAAAAGAAATTAACTGAAACTAAATGCCCTTTAGTAATCTCCTTAAAAGTGACATTTTCAGGACAGAAAGAAGGATTTAAATAAATAGCCACTCCAGCACTAGGACAGGTCAAGCTACTAAAGAACCACTGTCCTTTCATGATGCGAGTCCATTCGCTCATGCACGAAGAGCTACATCTTGTCTCTTGCAAAAGAACAACATCGAAGTGTTTTTGCTCGACAAGCAACTTTACCTGAGCTTTACGCAGGGGTGAACGTCCCCCATTTATATTTAAAGTTACAACAGAGAAGGTCATGGTGTAGGTAGGGAAGGTTTGTCATGTAAAGGGAAGTTAGGGTGTGCTTGTAGCTCTTTCCGAGCTTTCAATACACACTTTCTAAGGCGAAATACTTGTGACTCAGTCACACCAAGTTGTTCAGCCTTAAGGAGGAGACGTCTTGAGGAGTTTATAAAGCCAGACAGGTTCGGGAAGAAGGTTATAATTTTAACCTTTTTCTTTCGAAAGGTGTCCTGAAGAAATTTTAGAATTTCCGTGGGTGATAAATCATCATCACCCTCCAGTTCCTTGGCTATTGCTGGATCATTCCAGACCTCGCTACTAGCACTAGAGGCAAGCGACGAGGCCCCATCTGAGTCGTAATCCGAAAGGTCTTCGTTTTTTCCCCCACACACCGAAACCGATGCTCTCATAACGGGAATATCGTCTTCTACTAAAGGTGCAGCTGTTTCCACAGCGGGAGTTTTAAAAACCGTAACAGGGATTAACGTTTTTATATCAGAGGCTTTGCACTCTCCTTCTGGAGCTGCTACTTCTTCTGCCTCCATTACCTCAGACACTTCATCGTCAGCAGGGCGCGGGACGAGAGCAGGTTTGTGGTTCTTGACTTTAGTTTCAGTAACCGGGGGGGGGGGTGGTTACCACAACATCTTGGGGCATTGCGCTTGGTCCTTGTTCATGAGAGGAGTGAACGGAAGCGTCTTCTTCCATTTCAGCAAACACATTGAACCTATTCTGCAGCAGAAGACCAGCTGCAGGAGCTTCTGTTTCTAAAAAAGAAACATTACGTTCATTCGACGGCGCTATCTTTTTCGAAACGCTCGCCTGTATGTCCTCATTACCGCTCCCTCTTTTATAACTCCTCCTGGAGGACACGGTAGTAAAACCCGCGTCATCAGCCGGTGAATTATCGATTTCCGCGCTCGAATGTGAAGGCTGATCTGCCGTCCCAGACGCGCCATTATCATTGCGAAGATCGACATTTGGTTCTGTCCGTCTAGATGTGCCACTAGGATCGGCATTTGTTCCTGACTGTCTAGATGTGCCACCGGATATACACTTCGGACAAGCACCTTTTAAATGTCCGAAGGCACCACACGTGAAACACGTCATTGTCTCTGTTGCGATGTACATTCGATAATTTCGATTTTCAACGACCAACGTAGCTGAGGCATTGAGCGATTGAGCATTGTTTTTTAACACCATGTAACAGTGCCGCCGGAAGGACATGATATGGCGGACTGTAGAATCCGAACGCAAACGGAAGGGAATCATGGAGATTTTTGACACCACGGTGCCAAACTGTGTTAAAACGGACAAAATCTGTTCGTTTTTAACAAAAGGCGGTAAATTAGATAAGGTGATTTTCACCGCCGGTGAGTCCAACATACTAACGTTAACGAAAATATCTGGCGGTAAGGACAAACCAGTTTCAACCGCCTGAGCGACATAGCGCTCCTCGGAAAGAAAAACAACAACTCGTTGGTTCATCTTTGAAGCTGCTAACACATTTTCAAAACCAACGAGTTCACCCAAGCCCATCACGACGTCATCGACCCGAACCCCGTTGGGTGGACTAACTATTACCCCATTTTTACGAGTAAGTGACTCGTAAATGCTTTTCTGCAAACGACTGTTTGCCATAGTGATAAATGAACCAAAACTAAGGAAAGATTTGAAAAAGCAAAACAAAATAGAACCTATCGCAAGCAAAGCCTGCAGGCGAAGGTAAAAAGAAAAGAAATAGAATAAGGGAGCCGATAAACGACGATAATGAAAAACACGACAAGCAGAGCACAGGCCCGAAGAACACAAGGTTCTTTAGGACTCGCACCAAACTCACCGTGCGCGCTCTCTTTCTCTCTCTTGTCTCAACGAAGAAGGAAAACACGGGGAAAAACTTCACAAACACGTACAAGGACACAGAGGGAGTGAAAAGGGGGATGGGAAAGGCAACAACACAACACAGTACTCACAGCTCCTCACACACAGCAGCCATGATTGCCACACCCACGCACGACTCACCAACGACCAACTCACCAACGACCCACCTCCCCCAGAGGACCCAAAAGACCCAAATCACAACAAGGATTCAAAAGACCCTGATGACCCTTAAAATACCTAGAGGATCCAAAAGACCAAGAATAACCAGAGGACCCAAAAGAGCCGATGGACCAAGAAGAATCTGAGGACTCAAACTACCCAAATTACCCCGAGGACCCAAAATACCCAAAATACCCTGAGCACTGTCGAAGAAACTCAGTTCCTCTCGTAGTGAAAATGAAGTATTTATTGCACATGCGCATGGAGAGATTAGACCGTAACATCACAATGCACAGATTACAAGCAAGAGCACACCTGGCCTCCTCTCTGATCCTGAGATACAAAAGTCTCATATAGAAATACATAAAAGAGAAACAATGAGGAGTAAGGAGAACATCTGTTCATAATAAATTAACTAAACACATTTCTTTGGAGGAAAAGAACAATGGATTTCCCAAGTTTTTTTCGGCTCAGCAAAGACAATATACAGGGCTAGACACTATGTCTGCTACCAGGATTATTTAATATATAAGTGTTCCACAATTATATATTTTATTTAATTGAGCTATATAAGAGTATATACAGTCGTGGCCAAAAATATTGGCACCCTTGCACTTTTTTCAAATAATGCACCATTTCATCCACAAAATTGTTGAAATTAATAAATCTTTCGGTATCCACATTTGTATTTCTTTTGTTTGCAGTGGAAAAAAACAAAAAAAAATGAAAAAATCTACTAAATCTACTAAATCTACTAAATCTACTAAAAAAGAAAAGAAATAGAATAAGGGAGCCGATAAACGACGATAATGAAAAACACGACAAGCAGAGCACAGGCCCGAAGAACACAAGGTTCTTTAGGACTCGCACCAAACTCACCGTGCGCGCTCTCTTTCTCTCTCTTGTCTCAACGAAGAAGGAAAACACGGGGAAAAACTTCACAAACACGTACAAGGACACAGAGGGAGTGAAAAGGGGGATGGGAAAGGCAACAACACAACACAGTACTCACAGCTCCTCACACACAGCAGCCATGATTGCCACACCCACGCACGACTCACCAACGACCAGCAGGGGGCGGGAGAGAGAGAGAGAGAGAGAGAGAGAGAGAGAGAGAGAGAGATATATATATATATGGTATATGGTAATGGCGACGGCGACATTGAGATAGATGGGATTGCTTGAAGCAGAATTTAGCTTTGTTGAGGGGATGTATAATTAAATGATGGGAAGGGTTTTGCTTGGTCCTGGGATGTCTGAGGAATTCAATGTGAACATCGGTTTGATGCAGGGAAGCCCTCTCAGCCCACTCCTGTTTATCATGGTGATGGAGGTGATAAGGAGGTAGGTGAAAATGAAAGATATTCTGGGGAGGACATTGTATGTGGACGAGCTTGCTGTTATGGCGGAGAGTGGGTGGGAGATTCGGGAAGTACTAGAGGAGTGGAAGGAGGCATTTGAGAACCCTAGGCTGAAAACGAGTGCAGAGAAAATGGAGGTGATGTGGGTTGGGAAGCAGAAAAAATAAATTAATATCAGGATAGAGAGGCAGGAGATCAGACAAGGAAATAGGTTTGAGTATCTGGGTGGAACAGTGACCAGGGATGGTAAGTCAGAGGCAAAGGTTCAGAGGAGGATTCAGGTGGGTGCAAATGCATGGATGAGGGCATAATGGCAGACAGAAAGATTTCAAGGAGGTTGAAAGGAATGGTTGTGATGTCTTGTATAACACCGGCCTACTTTTATCATCTGGAGACAGTGGCACTGACAGAGAGGCAACAACAGAGGCCGCTGGTTTGCGAGAACAACTGGGTCAGGAGGATTACGGGAGTGAAGTGGATGGATAGGAGAATGGATGAACTGAGGGAAGAGATTGATGTGCAGATGAGCTTGATGGGGAGGTTGGTGAAATGATGGCTGAGATGGGTTGGACATTTGTTGTGGGTGGGGGAAGAAAGAATGGCAAAGAGATTGGATAGGATGAGGGAACAAAGTAGAAGGAAAAGAGATAGATCGCAGTTGAGACGGGATGTATGTGTGAAGAGGGATATCAGTAAGGTGGGGGTGGTTGGAGGGTGGAGAGAGTTGACTGAGGACAGAGGGGAGTGGAGGAGTATTGTGATCAAGGCAGGGTAGGAGCTTGTTGCCATTGGACCTCACCCCTTATGAAGGAAAGAGGAGGAGAACAACAAAATGTCCTCCCTATCAATTTTTCCTTTATTGAAAAACAACGAAATCTTCTTTTAAAAAGGCATAATAAATCTAAAGGTTGGCGCTGATAGGGCCTTGCGAAGCGCCACAGTAAGTATAGGCCAGGCCTCTTGTTTCAGTCTTTAGGCTTCAGACCTCTGGGTAAATGCAATTGGAATATATCTGAGCTATATAACCACGACGTATTATATAGATTATGCATCGGCGGTGGGCATGTTTTTGCTTCAAACCCGGGTTAAGAAAAAATTGGGAGCGACTGATGCAGCGGTCTGTTTACGACTATTTCTCTTAAACGATTCGACCAGGGACCATAAACCCATCTACCATCGAAAACACAATGTGTGTTTGTGTATTTGTGTGATGTCTGTCTCCCTTCATAAGGGTAGGTTTTTAAGGCTTTGAGTAGTTCTTTAGAAGGGATTTGATTGGGGTTTTAATGGGCAATCTTTGAACATGAATGTGTGTCCACCAGTTTTAAAAAACCTAAAAGACTCCGAGGACCCAAAATACCCTAAGGACCCAGAAAAGCCAAAGGACTCTGAAGACCCAAAAGACGCCGAGGACACAAAATACCCCAAATATACAAATGACCAAGGGGACCCAAAAGACCCCAAGGACTCTGAAGACCCAAAATACCCCAAGGACCCAGAAAAGCCAAAGGACTCTGAAGACCCAAAAGACGCCGAGGACACAAAATACCCCAAATATACAAATGACCAAGGGGACCCAAAAGACCCCAAGGACTCTGAAGACCCAAAATACCCAAAAGACCCTGAGAGTGGGCTGAGTGGGCTTCCCTGCCTCAAAGCCAAAATACAACGGTTTTTTGGACATTAAAGATTATTAATAAACAGTATATTAAGACTTTCAATTCCCAAGTATTAAATGTAATTTTGTATGTGTTTATAATGAAGCAAGTGTTTGTGATTATGTATGTATGTCTGTTCTTCACCTATTGGTTGGACAGCTGACCTGATGCCACCCACAATTCTAACCTGAAATACTCAACCCAAAGTAACCAGAGGACCCAAACGACCAACTCCTCCCCCCTTACCCACCTCCCCCAGAGGACCCAAAATACCCAAATCACAACAAGGATTCAAAAGACCCTGATGACCCTTAAAATACCTAGAGGATCCAAAAGACCAAGAATAACCAGAGGACCCAAAAGAGCCGATGGACCAAGAAGAATCTGAGGACTCAAACTACCCAAATTACCCCGAGGACCCAAAATACCCAAAATACCCTGAGCACTGTCGAAGAAACTCAGTTCCTCTCGTAGTGAAAATGAAGTATTTATTGCACATGCGCATGGAGAGATTAGACCGTAACATCACAATGCACAGATTACAAGCAAGAGCACACCTGGCCTCCTCTCTGATCCTGAGATACAAAAGTCTCATATAGAAATACATAAAAGAGAAACAATGAGGAGTAAGGAGAACATCTGTTCATAATAAATTATCTAAACACATTTCTTTGGAGGAAAAGAACAATGGATTTCCCAAGTTTTTTTCGGCTCAGCAAAGACAATATACAGGGCTAGACACTATGTCTGCTACCAGGATTATTTAATATATAAGTGTTCCACAATTATATATTTTATTTAATTGAGCTATATAAGAGTATATACAGTCGTGGCCAAAAATATTGGCACCCTTGCACTTTTTTCAAATAATGCACCATTTCATCCACAAAATTGTTGAAATTAATAAATCTTTCGGTATCCACATTTGTATTTCTTTTGTTTGCAGTGGAAAAAAACAAAAAGAATTGAAAAAATCTACTAAAGCCCAGCTTATTCCACACAGAAATCCTAAAATGGCCGGGACAATATTATTGGCACCTTTCAGAAGTTGTTAGAAATATTGAGATTTCAAGAGGTGATTCTCCTTTACTTTGGAATTGAACTCACCTGTGGTGGGTTGCAGGTGCCTGCAATATAAAAATAACTCATTCAACCAGTTTGAATCGAGAAAAGGAGTCATTTTGCTGTTTTGTATCACTATGTGTACCTCAATGAGCATGGAGAAAAGAAAGAAAACCAGAGACTTGTCTGAGAGGATGTCAGACACAAGATTGTAGCAAAGCATGGACAATCTCAAGGCTACAAGTCCATCTCCAGAGACCGTGTTGTTCCTGTGTCCACCATACGCAATGTTATCAGGAAGTTTAAGGCACATGGCACTGCAGCCAACCTCCCTGGACGTGGCCACAAGAGAAAACCTGATCGAAGATTGCAGCGAAGGGTTGTTTGAATGGTGGAGAAAGCACCTCGATCAACTGCCCAACAGATTCAAGCTGACCTTCAGACACAAGGTACGACAGTTTCAACTCGCAGCATACGTCGCGAACTCAATGAAAGGGAGTTCTATGTTAGGAGACCGGGGATGCCGCCACTGCTGCGAGAGAGAGAGACGTAAGAAAGCCCGATTGGGGTTTGCCAACACACACCTGAACAAGCCAAAATCCTTCTGGAAAAATTTTGTGGACAGATTCTTCTGTGTGCAGATCGACAAATGGACAGATGCACATTCTGTAGACAGATGAGACTAAATTAGAGTTTTTTGGTAACGCACATCTCTATGTTTACAGAAAACAAAATGAAGCCTTCAAAGAAAAGAAGACCTTCCCTACAGTTAAACATGGCGGAGGTTCGAGATTATGAAGGCATTTTGGAGCACAATGTTAAACTTTGTGTCAGAAAGCTGGGTCTTCCTCGAAGGTCATGGGTCTTGCAGCAGGACAATGACCCCACACTTCAAAAAGCACCCAGGAATGGTTCAAGACAAAACGCTGGAATCTTCTGAAGTGGCCAGTAATGAGTCCAGAACTAAATCCCATTGGACACCTGTGGGGAGATCTGAAAACAGCTGTTGGGAGAAGGCACCCTTCAAATCTGGGAGACCTGGAGCAGTTTGCACAAGAAGAGTGGGCCAAACTGCCAGTAGAGAGGTGGAGGAAGCTCATTTATGGCTATAGGAAGCGCTTGATTGCAGTTATATTGTCCAAAGTCTGTGCTAGCAAATATTAAGTCTGGGGTGTGAATAATTTTGTTAATGCAATTTATTTTTATTTTCTGATTTAAAAGGATATATTAAGATCTGAATCAAAAACAAAGGTTCTGTAATCTTATCAGTGAAAGAAAGAATTGGGGAGACCAAATACTTTTGTCAATTTCAACTTATTTTTAGAGAAAATTGTGAGTTATTTGAAAAATTGCAAGGGTGCCAATATTTTTGGCCACGACTGTACATATATATTGTTGCGAATATGGAATTTGGCCTCCATATCCGCTTGTAAATATTCCCCTATTTTCTCCAATACTCCCCAACTTTCCCCAATCCCCCATTCCCTAGTCCCATTGCATGTAAATAACAATCAGTAGAGCCGACCTTCCCCTTATTCCCCCATTAAATGTCGTGCCCAGGTCCACCGCACCACACGTAGACAACTTTCGGACATCTTCCTAGTTATTCTTATTCTATGTCAGTTAAGGCCTTGTCTCCATTAATTATGACTCTTCGTTGCACCAGAATGTGATTATATGGCATCAGTAGTGAGTTTAGGACCTTTTCCATACCTCCTTCCATCTTCTTCCCCAACCAACTATGGCTGCAGCAACGGAGGGGATGGGGGCGTCGCGGCGGCGCGGGGGAGGATGCGTCCTCACACCGGCTCGATTAGCGCCATTGACCACGCGCTCCACGGGTTTACCACGGAGGGGCTGGCTGTCAGCTCCTCCTCAAGGGCGGAGCCTGGTAACCCCCCGCACCCAATCAGAAGGGCGGACCGATTCCATCTGGGGCGGCGCTAGCGAGCCGAGGGCGTGTCACTCCCCGCCGGATATACGCGGCCACGTAGCGGACGTGACGTCAGATGCGCCTCAGCTTGGAGAGAGAAGCCACCGCCACCCCCAGCGCGACGATACCTCCCCGCATCTTTGGACCGGACCGGACCGTACTGTACCCTGCCCCGAGCCCAGGAGGACCTGGAGCCATCGATACCCGCTTTCCTGCCACCAACCCCCGTGTGAGTCAGCCGTTGTCCCGTTTGTCTGTCGTCTGTCCGGGGTTAATATAAGAGTGTGTCTAAGTGCCTGTCTTTCTGTGATTATACCTCTAGCCCCTGTAATCTGACCTTTCCGTACGAATATAATCTCCTCCGGAGGTCTTGAGAATTGAGACATTGGTGTCGTATTGTGTTATTGTAATCCAGCCGGGTGTCTTCTTTTTCTTATTGAGCCAGCATCGCGCGACTAGTCAACGTTCGGGCACAATCGGGTAACTTGTGCAGACGTGGTCATACCATAAAACCGCTCGGTAAATAACATCCAAGCCACGTCTGTAACAATTGGTTGTCAGGAGTTGGATTCGAACCTGGGACTAAATTTATTTAGCCCAAATTTTGGACACCAATTGTGTTAGTACGGTAACAATTGGTGTCGAGGAGTGGAATTCGAACCCGGGACTAAATTAGTTAGGCCCAAATTTTGGGAGGGAAAATCGAGCCGGAGCGCGTACGGCGCTCGACCGAATCGATTCGGAGCGCGTTTCCCGCGCGAAATTATAACGGCGAAATTTGAATTTGTTTTACGAAAATAAATAAAAAAACCGAATTTTGAAAGTCGCGCTATGGCGGATCAAGACAGCTGGGGTCCGGTAAAGGAGAGTGAGGTAGGGTCGATCCAGGACCAAAATGAGGGACAGGAGGAGAGCGAAGCAGTGAGGGCGGCAGGTTCGCAAAATAGCGCCGTCACGCACGAAGAAGCGGGCGCGCAAAATGGCGCCTCGCTGATCACCGCGCCAGCGACCGTGGCAGCGCCCCCGATGGATTGGGGCCTTTTTTTCATACAAATGAAGGCCCTTATGGCCCAGAATAGCGAGAAAATGAGGGAGGAAACGAGGGCTGATAATGAGCGATTGGGTGAGCGGTTGGGAAACCGGATGGATGCTCAGGGTGAGCGATTGGAGGGCCAAATGAGGGGTACCGGTGAGGGATTAGAAAAGAAATTTGAGGGGTTAGACAACGGGATAAAAGAAGTAAAGAATGGGTTAACGGGGGTAGAAAACAGAATGGCCGCTCAAGAGAATCAGATAGAGGGAGTGAAACATGGGTTAACGGGGGTAGAAAACAGAATGGCCGCTCAAGAGAATCAAATAGAGGGAGTGAAAAATGGGTTAGAGGGGTTAGAAAACAGTATGGAAGGCAAATTGAGGGACATGAGGGACCAAGCGGAAAGGGAAGTTAAACAAATGGAGCAGCAGATAGAGGGGGTCAGAATGGGGGTAGAAACCAAACTGGATGCTCACAGGGAGGAAATGGAGCAGATGAGGGTGGCATCTGGGCAGGAGATGCAAGTGATGGGAGAGGAGATCAGAAGAGGAGTGAGTGAGGAGGTCGGAGGAGTGCGCGAGGAGGTGAGGCACTGTAAGGAGCGCATGGAGAAAGAGGTGAGAAAGGGGACTGTAAAATTGCAAGGTGGTATAGAGGAGTTGACGCTGGGAGTAGAACAACTGACAGTGGGACAAAAGGAGTTGGGGGACCAGGTAAAGAAGAACACAGCGGTAATAGAGGGTTTAAAATCGACACAGAAGGAGATGAAAAAGGACGTAGGGGTAATTAAAAAAGAGTGTCAGACGGTACATGAGGACCTGACGAGGAAAATGGACAAGGTGGTAGAGGTAATGGAGGTTAAAGAGCGGGAGGTGCGGGAGCACATAGAAAAAAATAAAGTGGAGTTAGAGGAAGAACTTAAAGGGGCGCACGAAGAGATGAAGGAGATGAAGCAAAAATTAGAAGAAGTGGAAGAAGGGGTGAGCGAAATTAAGAAGCGACGGAGAGGGGATAAGAAAGAGATAAAAGAGGAGATAAAAGAATTGGTCCAAAGTCTGTGTTTGGATCGTGATGATGTGCTCATTAACCGGATGAGGGATTCGCAGGTGATGGAGGAGAAGCGAAGAGGAAGAGGACCTGGTGTAAGTGGTGACCAATATGGTCGTGCGTATGATGCGCCAGGGGATTTAAGAAGCTTGGGGGTCGAGATAGACCCGGGTGTTCGTGAGAGGCCGTTGGTGAAGTGTGCGACAGGTCTGGTGTGCGAAAAAGGAGGTGTGCGAGAAAGTCCGACTCTGGGGTGTGTGAGGAAAAAGTGCGTGCCAAGGAGTAGTGAGGGTGCTGGCGAGAATGAGTCGGTCGTAGCGCGTGTGCGAGGGGGCACATGGAAGCGCGGTGTGGTGAGTGTTACAGAGGGTGTAACGGGAGAGTGTGCGCGAGAAAGGTGTGTGACGGACAGGTGCATGAGGAAAGAGTGCGCTGTCAGAAGTAAGGAAGAGTGTCCACCTGTGGAGAGTGTTACAGAGGGTGTAACGGGAGAGTGTGCGCGAGAAAGGTGTGTGACGGACAGGTGCACGAGGAAAGAGTGCGCTGTCAAGAGTAAGGGTGAGTGCGCTGTCAAGAATGGAGGTGAGAGTAGTGAGAGTGACATGGAGCGTGAGTTAGTTGTGACAGGTGAGAGAGGATGTACACCTGGGATGGAAGGATGCACACCTGGAATGGTAGAGCGTGAGTGGGAATGCACGCTGGAGTTGGTGGTGAGGCACGTGGTTGGGTGTGTGAATGAGGGCACACCTGTGATTGTCACAGAGGAGGTGACCGCGGAGGGGGCGCGAAGCGGTGTATTGGTGAGGTGTGCGAGCAACGAATGTGTGCCAAAGTGTTCGGTGGTCAGGTGTGTGACCAAGGCTGTGAGTGGAATGGGTGTACCTGGGTGTGTAAGGAAAGGTACGAGGAGCATGGGCACGGCTGGGTGTGTGAGCAAGGAACGGGCTGCGGGGTGTAAGCATGCAGGTGAAGCATCGACGTTAGACGGGGTAGAGTTTAGAACGACTTATAGCCGAATCGGGCCCTCGGTGCGTGCTGGGCCTCGCTTTGAACGGCCGCGTCCGTGCTCCACCAGGCGGAGCGGGCGGCAGGATAGGAAGGGTCGTCATGGCGACCACTTTTTGGTGAGGCATTCCGGCAGGCCGAGATCGAGCCATGGGATGGCTCCGTGCCGAGATGGTGCGTGGGATCTCGGCCCGGGTAAGCCCCCGTCCCTGCACCGAGTGCCGGACGCATCCAGCCGCTGGCACAAAACAACCAGCATCCATTGCTTGGCTTTACGAAGCCGGGCTTTGGACAGGAATTGGCGCACCGAGAGGCAGTAGTGAGTAGACTGGGTGATGAGGTTAGTGTTTTGGCCCCGAAATTAGAAAAAGGCGAAATTTGATGATTGGCAAAGGATTGGCAGAGTGATGATTGGTAATGGTACAGTGATTGGCAGATGATTGGCAAATTTTTAATTTGTTGAAATTTGATGTGCAAAATTGGTAGTGAGAGGCCCCCGATGTGGTGGGATGGCATCCTTGCCACCCTTCCCATGTGGGGGGGCAAAGGAGCAATAGCTTATGGGGTGTATGGCAGTGAAAACTAGCCCGGGTGGGTTAGGTTATATTGTGTGTAGGGATCTAGCGAAGAGGACATTAGGTGACGTTAAGGTTAGTTAGTGACGGATACCTGTAGTGGGGACGCAGGTAGATTAGTGTGGATGATAATGACGTGGGAGCGCAATAGTTTAAAGGGACGACTGGGAAGCGCAAGTTTCAGAAGGGAGTACTTAGATGAGATGATGCTGTGTGTGAGAATTGAACAGGTGTGATTGCACAGGTGTGCAACTGGACAGGTGTGTGGAGCAGTGTATGAGTAGTGAGTGTGTGGATCAGCGCGAATGCGCTTGGGGAGAGAAGGGTGCAGGCGGCACCAGGTGTGAGAGCACAGGTGTGCAGGTACAGGTGTGTGGAGAGAGTTGGAGTGAGTGGTACGGAGTGGTGTGCATGGTGCGAAGGTGTGGATGGGGGAAGAGTGGACCCCCTTTCACGAGTACCCGGGGCGGGTAGTGTAAGTGTTAGGTAGAGGGTGCAGGTAAATTGTGGTTGGATATTGGCATCTGTGGTGCGGTTGCAGAATGGTGTTGTGAATGGGTGCATTAGTGTTGTGGAAATGGCTGGGCGTGTAGCCTGTTAGTGTGTGTAGTTGGTTGGGCACTCCACCACTGTGAGGATGTCGGCCAGGTGAGGCCGCAGGTGGGCTCTGGGAGCCGGTAGTTGTGAGTGGGTGCCTGAGGATCCCGGGTGTGGATCGGGCAGCCCAGTGCCAGAGAGGGCACGGAGTGGGGAGAGCGCCAGAGGGCCTTCCCCAGGTAGATAGGTTAGGGTAAGGAGCAGGTAAGCTCGGAGGCAACTGCAGTGGTGGAGGTGTGCAGGTGGGTAGACCCACTGGGAGAGGTACACGCCACAGCCCAGAAATTGTGCGAGGGCACCGGGAGATGAATCGGGGGAGTGAGACCCCAAATTGAAGAGCACCACAGTTTGGCCAATGGGAATTGGTTTTTTAGAACCCATAGTGTAAGAGGGCCAATGGTTTGGCCGGAGAAAGACCCCGGGTAGTGTAAAGTTGTTAAAGTCATTTAGGAAATAGTTAGGATTGAAGAACCTGTCGCACCATACGCAGCCACTTACCTGTGGTGATGATGATGACTCCACACCTGTGTTTTCTTTGTTTTGTTGCAGGAGATGAATCGCTGTGTGGATTTGTGAGACGCATCACGACGTGGATGAGACATTGGGGTGATTCCATCTCTCCCTCCCTAGGAGGGACTGATGATGAATTGGTAATGGCAAATTTTGATGTTGAGTTGGAGATGGCAAATTTTGATGAGAGTTGAAAATGGCAAATTTGATTGGTTAGGAGGGAGAGAAGACGAATTTGGTATATGGGAGGAACGGGGAAGACAGTAGGGATGTTTGTTGATTTGTAAAGTAGATGTTTATGGGTAGTGTTGTGTTGTGTGGATACAGTAAGGGGTAAGGGAGGGGCCATGTAGGTTACCTGGTGGGGGGGGGGGGCGTACGATGGGAACGTACCTGTCTCACCTGGTTCCCATGTGCCCCCAGTGTGCATCACCTTACATTGCGTGCACTTTTGCGCCCTTACCACCTTACTCACTTGTTTCTTCTTTTGTCTCCCACCTCCGAGGATCTGGCTTTGGGGTAGAGAGAGAGGAGAGAGAGGTGCTGGCTGCGCAGTTGTGGGCCTGCACTTTCGCTGTTTGCTGCCGGGATCGATACACCATATGGACCGCAATGTTTGTGGCCACCCACAATGGACCGCAGTTCGTTTGCGGCCAAGCACCACCCGGGGATGGACCTATGGATCAACGTGGCACCTATGCCATACAGGTGAACCACTAATAGTTAACACCACCAAGTGCACCACAAGAAGAGCAAGAGACACCTGCAGGGTTAGGGGTTGTCGAATTTATTTTTATTCCAATGAACAATGGTGACTGCACCGATTGGTGGTGGGGTGGTGCTGTTGATGCTCGGGAAGGGTGCTCTGCACGTTATTAAAGGCCGTCGGCCACAGAGCACTCGTGGGTTGGTGTATCGATGCTGGCAAGCGCGCTCTCTCTATGCATAACATCTGCATGTGTTCCTCCAAAAACAGGTCCTGGATCGTAGTGTAGATATCAGCGTAATCTTGTAAATAATGCTCCCTACCGGCTGTATGTTTAGTTTGAGAATTCTTTCCGGATTCGGTTATCCTGTGGGTGTGTTTCTGAGAGGAGAAGGGTGCAACGTCGCAGGGGGACATATTTACTCATTTGTGAATATCTGTAAAACTGTCGCACTCAGGGTAGAGTTAATAGTAGAGGGAACTACATTGCGTGCCACACTAAAGTAGGTAAAAATTTATCGGGTCGGGACGCCCCGAGGGTAGAGAAGGGTGCAATGTTGCGAATATGGAATTTGGCCTCCATATCCGCTTGTAAATATTCCCCTATTTTCTCCAATACTCCCCAACTTTCCCTAATCCCCCATTCCCTAGTCCCATTGCATGTAAATAACAATCAGTAGAGCCGACCTTCCCCTTATTCCCCCATTAAATGTCGTGCCCAGGTCCACCGCACCACACGTAGACAACTTTCGGACATCTTCCTAGTTATTCTTATTCTATGTCAGTTACGGCCTCGTCTCCATTAATTATGACTCTTCGTTGCACCAGAATGTGATTATATGGCATCAGTAGTGAGTTTAGGACCTTTTCCATACCTCCTTCCATCTTCTTCCCCAACCAACTATGGCTGCAGCAACGGAGGGGATGGGGGCGTCGCGGCGGCGCGGGGGAGGATGCGTCCTCACACCGGCTCGATTAGCGCCATTGACCACGCGCTCCACGGGGTTACCACGGAGGGGCTGGCTGTCAGCTCCTCCTCAAGGGCGGAGCCTGGTAACCCCCCGCACCCAATCAGAAGGGCGGACCGATTCCATCTGGGGCGGCGCTAGCGAGCCGAGGGCGTGTCACTCCCCGCCGGATATACGCGGCCACGTAGCGGACGTGACGTCAGATGCGCCTCAGCTTGGAGAGAGAAGCCACCGCCACCCCCAGCGCGACGATACCTCCCCGCATCTTTGGACCGGACCGGACCGTACTGTACCCTGCCCCGAGCCCAGGAGGACCTGGAGCCATCGATACCCGCTTTCCTGCCATCAACCCCCGTGTGAGTCAGCCGTTGTCCCGTTTGTCTGTCGTCTGTCCGGGGTTAATATAAGAGTGTGTCTAAGTGCCTGTCTTTCTGTGATTATACCTCTAGCCCCTGTAATCTGACCTTTCCGTACGAATATAATCTCCTCCGGAGGTCTTGAGAATTGAAACATTGGTGTCGTATTGTGTTATTGTAATCCAGCCGGGTGTCTTCTTTTTCTTATTGAGCCAGCATCGCGCGACTAGTCAACGTTCGGGCACAATCGGGTAACTTGTGCAGACGTGGTCATACCATAAAACCGCTCGGTAAATAACATCCAAGCCACGTCTGTAACAATATATATATATAGCAGTAAAGTATGTTTGTTTGTTTGTCCTCTTATAACTCGAGAACTACTCATCGCAGAGCAAAACCAAAGGCATATTCGGAATCAGTCCGTCTCAGAGCAACTACAGCACACCTTAAAATTAAAAAAAACTTCGCGTTTTAAAATTATGACGTCATCAGCGTATTTCGGAACGTTAATTTTCCAACTTCATATTCGGAATCAGTACGTCCCAGAGAAACTACAGCACACCTTAAATGTTTAAAAAACCTTCGGGTTTTAAAATTATGACGTCATCAGCGTATTTCATAACGTTAATTTTTCAACTTTGACGACAATGACTTCCGACTTCCGGGTTCGGAATGCGGGACCAATGCCATTTGACAGGGAATAAAAAATAAATGCGACATTCAATTGATGACAATGACTTTCGACTTGACTCCCCCCTCCCTCTCCCCTCCCCCTCCCCTCCCCTCTCCACCTACCCCCTCCCCTTCTCCCCTACCCTTTCCCCCCCACCCCTTCCCCCCCTCCCCCTCCCCTCCCCTCCCCCCTCCACTCCCCCTCCCCTCCCCCTCCCACCTTGCCCCTCCCCCCTCCTCCCTCCCCCCTCTTCTCCCCTCTCCTCCTCCCCCTCCCCCCTCTTCTCCCCTCCCCCCTCTTCCCCCTCCCCCCTCTTCTCCCCTCCCCCCTCTTCTCCCCTCCCCCCCTCTTCTCCCCTCCTCTCCCCTCCCCACCCTCTCCTCCCCTCCCCCCCGTTCCCCTCCCCTCCCCCTCCCCTCCCCCTCCCCCCTGTTCCATTCCCCTCTCCCCTCCCCTCCCCCTCCCTCCTCCCCCTCCCCCTCCACCCTTGCCCCTCCCCTCACCCCCTCCCATCCCTCCCCCTCCCCATCCCCTCCTCTTCTCCCCTCTCCTCCTCCCCCTCCCCCTCCCCCCTCTTCTCCCCTCCCCCCCTCTTCTCCCCTCCCCCCTCCCCCCTTCTTCCCCCCTCCCCATCCACTCCTCCCCTCCCCCCCCCCCCACTTCCTCCTCCCCTCCCTTCCCCCGCCCGGCAATGCCGGGTACTTCTGCTAGTATATATATATATTATTACGGATCTCGGGCTCGGCGCTCCCCTTATCAAGGGGGGGGGGGAGGTGGGTCAATCCCCTTGTCTTTTTAGCTGGCCGTCCCGAGTCCTGGCAGCTATAACGTCCTTCCCGGCACGGCGTTAGGTAGGGTTTGCTAGGGCTAGGGGTTCACTGCTACCTAAGTACTAACGCCTGCCGGAAACGAGGGAATAACTCCCGCTCGAACCACGGATAAGATGGAAAATGCCGAGCGGTTAGCAATCCGCGATCCAAGCTATTAACAAAGACTAAACCCAATTCTGAGCGGTTCCTAATCGTGCCACAGGTACTCAATTGAGAGAAAGGACGGATGCGATCGGATTAGGGAAAACCAAGAAAGAACAAGGTAATTTATTTACAAACCAAAAAGAAGAGGAAAGGAAAGAATGTACAGGAAGAAGGAGAAGGACACAGGGCAGTCTTATAACAGTCTTATTCTACGACCCCAGACAAACAGACACACTCACACGGGGATTGTAGCTGGTAGGGTGGAAGGTCCAGGTAGATGGGCCAGGCTCCAGTCGACTCCGGTCCAGCGGGCGAAACCCAGCGGGCTGCTCTCTGCGTATCGTTGGACGCGAGCGGACCTTACATATAGCGGGGGGGGGGGTGGATGGGGGGAGGCTGGTGTCCTTCAGCGTATGTAATAAATGGATGGTCGTGCTAAACACACCCTCTCCAAGTCCTTTCAATGCGCGCGCCTCCAACAAGTCCGTGAAAAGAAGAAGTCCCTTTTGCCACTGCCGTGTGCACGCGAGTCCTTCGGTAGGCGAGCTCTCTCACACAGTCCTCTCAAGTCCGTTATAGGGCCCATTATAGGGCTTTGCGCGCGCACTTTTATAACGCGAGACAAGATCACTCCGCGTGCTCGAAAACCACGCCGACCAGCGATCTCACCTCAGCCCTGGTTGGTTGGCGAGGGCTTACCGGCCACGCCCTGATGGTGAGTTGACGTGGCCACACCTTCTTCTTGGCGTTCCGCCCCCTTCTTCCTTGAGCCTGGCCGCATGGTTAATGGCGTCGGTTAGAGCGAACGCTAAGGCACCGACTGTAGGGGCGCGTAATGGCGTTGCTTGGAGAGGGACGTCGCAAAATGAACAGAAGGGCCTACTCCTTATTTGATTGATGCAGGCGCAGATTCAACTATTGGAAACACGGCCTTATCTGAAACACATAATAATGAAATAACTGAGTTCTATGGTGGACTACGTGTTGCTTGTGGACTAACTAGGGGTGCAACCTTTAATCTTTAATGTCATATTTACAAGTGATTATTTATTTACAAAAGTGTGGGTTCTAAAACCGCAACAATATATATGTATATATATATATATATATACACCGATAAATGGCCCAGATGATGGCGATGGTGGCCCAGAAATAATAGGGCAGTTTCCAGAAGTTGCCCAGAAGTAGAAGTAATAGGGCAGTTGCCAGAACAATAGTCACTGCAATTTTATTACTATTTTATAACTTACTAGCCGAAAGCACCCGGCGTTGCCTGGGTTCTTTTTGAATGAATTTACTACTACAATTCAGCTTTTACTCGTGGCTGTAGAAGATTGACTACTATAATTCAGCTCATCTTTTAATTGCGAAATGGGCCCAGCACGGCCGAAGCGGCCTCGACCGGCCTCACCACATAGCCTATAACCTTCCCGGGGCCCTTTCCGACATTTTTAGTTCTTTTTGAATGAATTTACTACCATAATTCAGCTTTTACTTGCGGCCGTAGAAGATTGACTACTGTAATTCAGCTTAGCATTTAATTGCGAAATGGGCCCAGCCTGGCCGAGGTGGGCCTCGACTGGCCTCGCCACCTAACCTATAACCTTCCTTGGGCCCATCCCGACATTTTTTGAATTAGAGGTTTCCTCCTATCTTTCACCGTTCAGGATATTAGCATGCGCAGACAAACAAACAAACAAACAAACAAAAACTTTCTTTTATATATATAGATAGTTCGATAGAAGATAGGTTATTAATATTTTGATTATTAATTTATTTTTGTTTGATGTTATTAATTGATAATTATTTAATTCCATGGAAGACAGTAATTACCAACGTTACACAGGCGAACAGCGTGTCTTTATTGTGAAGACATTTTACAAAACAGGCAATAAGAGTGAGACGTGCGCATTTTTGAAGAGCACTTTCATCGGTTCATAAAACGAGACACAGTGGCCAACCTTATCAAGCGCTTTGAAACCACTTGTTCAGTTAAAGACGTGGTAAGACCTGGAGGACCAAGGTCCATCTGCATGGAAGAAAGCACACAGGTTGTTGATGCTGCTTTTAGCAAAAGTCCAAAAAAGTCTACCAGGTGAGCTAAACAAGAAATTGGCATTTCAAGGACATCTATTCAGAGGATGCTTCACGAGCTCAACTTGAAACCATATCATCCTCATTTGTTCCATCCTATGACTGAAGACGATACAGATCGACGAGTGGGGTTTTGCAAAAAAATATATACAAAAATGTGTAGAGGATGACACCTTTCCTGAAAAAAATATTTTGGAGTGATGAAGCAACTTTTACGTTGAGTGGCCGTGTCAATCGGCACAACACCGTTTATTGGGCAAGTGAAAATCCGCACGTTGAAATTGAAAAGGTTGTCAACACCCCAGGTGTCACTGTTTGGGTTGGGATTTGTGCTGCTGGTCTCGTGGGCCCATTGTTTTTTGACCAAACAGTGACAGGTGAGAGTTATGTGGCCATGCTGAACAACTAATTTATTGCAGCTGGAGCTAACTGGGCGAATATTGACGAAATGTGGTTCCAGCATGATGGGGCACCAGCTAATTACAGTATCGTTGCACACAATTGGTTGGATGAACATTTCCCTCAGCGGTGGATTGGTCGCCGTGGACAAGTTGAGTACCCTGCCCTATCACCAGATCTCACTCCACCGGATTTTTTCCTCTGGGGCACCTCAATGCGGTTTACGCTCAGAAACCCCGGACAATTGAGCAACTTCAACATAAAAAGGTTGATACATGCACACAAATGAATGCGGATTGTTGTTGGAAGGTTATGCTACTCTGTGGTGAAAAAGAGTTGATAAATACATTAATGAGAATGGGCAGCACTCAGAACAATTTTTGTAACAGCCCCTGTTTTGTTGTGTGTCTAAATATTATGTTCTGCACATACATATATTACATACATATATTATGATCTGCGAATAATTTTTTTCTACTTAAATGTGGATTCTCTGATTGCCCTATTACTTCTGGGCAACTTCTGGCAACAGCCCTATTACTTCTGGGCCACCCTATATATATATATATATATATATATATATATATATATATATATATATATATATATATATATATATATATATATATATATATATATATATATATATATATACATATACACAGTGGAACCTTGACTTACGAGTGCACCAACTTACGAGTTTTCCGAGATACGAGCCGTCGCTCGGGCGGTTTATTGCTTTGAGATGCGAGCCGAGATTTGAGTTACGAGCTTACGCCACCCGCCACCAGGTGGGTTCCGGTCACGTGGTTATCTTGCCGTGCAAGCATTTCTGCCGTATATCGCTGCTGTTTTGTTTTCGCATTTTGGTTATTTTGGAGCTAACGCCACCCGCCACCAGGTGGGTTCTGGTCACGTGGTTATCTTGCCGTGCAAGCTTTTCTGCCGTATATCGCTGCTGTTTTGTTTTCGCATTTTGGTTATTTTGGAGCTAACGCCACCCGCCACCAGGTGGGTTCCGGTCACCTGGTTATCTTGCCGTGCAAGCATTTCTGCCGTATATCGCTGCTGTTTTGTTTTCGCATTTTGGTTATTTTGGAGCTAACGCCACCCGCCACCAGGTGGGTTCCGGTCACGTGGTTATCTTGCCGTGCAAGCATTTCTGCCGTATATCGCTGCTGTTTTGTTTTCGCATTTTGGTTATTTTGGGAAATTTCTTAGTTTTAACCATGGGTCCTAAGAAATTGAATGCCAAGGGCAGTACTGAGAAGAAGAAGAGGATGATGTGCTTGGATATAAAACACGCAATCGTCGAACAACATGAGCGAGGTGTGCGTGTTGTCGACTTGGTGAGGCGGATGTGAAGGCAGCTGAAGATTTTATTATAACTTTTGCCGAACTGATAGAAGCCGAACGATACATCCCCCAGCAAATCTTCAACTGTGACGAGACAGGGCTCTTATGGAAAAAGATGCCGAGGAGGACGTATATAACGGCAGAGGAGAAGAGCATGCCAGGCCACAACTTGTTCAGAGTGCCGGCGATAGCTCGCCTTCTCTTTGTGGAAAACACGGTGAGATCCTTAACATCCAACAACTAATGGGACGCAAACGGGGCACCCAGTTTAGCGGTACACACATTGATGAATCACCCTGCCTGTGAAACACCGACATGACAGGTTATAGCTGGGTCGGGATTCAAACCCAGGCTGGACAGTTTAGAGTCAAGTGTGCGTACCTACAGTCCAGGCCATCCTGCCAACTTGTATGCTGCATACAGGTGAAATATAAAGCGCGAGATATTTTTATATATACTGTATATTAAAAAAAAAATTGGTGTGGTTTTTGGCGGGCTGGAACGGATTAATAGCATTTCAATGCATTTTAATGGGGAAATTTGATTTGAGAAACGAGCAAATTGAGTTACGAGCTCGGTCACAGAACGAATTAAACTCGTAAGTCAAGGTTCCACTGTATATATATATATATATATATATATATATATATATATTAGTAGGGGAGCTCCCAATAGAGTTCGTGACCATTTTCCCGTGATCAAGGTTTGAAGGTTGATTTTGAAAGATAAAAATATATATAAAAAAATAAGCTTGGGTATCTTTTTTTAAAATGTGGGCTAACTCAGCCAGAGGACAAAATCCAAGATGTCCGCCAAAACCGCGAAATCGGGCATATTTCCGCCTACGTGAATGCTACATATACATATTGGGTGTCCATATGTGGGTTTTTCTGGGCCCAGATCTTGCATCTTACATCAGTCAAGTGATATTGTGACTTAAAATGATATTAAATGATTAATGTTGACCAAAATCCAAGATGGCCGCTGCAAAAAACCATGTATTGTATATGTTCATAATTGTGCATACCATAGATTCATCGCTGGCGTCTAAATACAGTTTTACATGACTAGTGTTTTCATTTATAACCTTATTGTTACTATGAATGACTTTTTGAGCAGGTAACGAACCAAGATTGCTGCCTTATCTACAAGATGGTTTGATTAAGTTTCACAGGTATTTGTTCACAGGTAGTTGTTAGTATTAATTTCCAGGGAGTACCAGGGTGGACAATGGATCAAGGCATTACAGTTAAGTATATTCAACTAATAATAGTTAAAATATTAGTTAAGTCCCTTTCTTTAAGAGATAAAGATCTGTCCTGTTCAATATTTAAGTTCAGTTAAGTATTAACATCATTCATATCATGCTGTCTGATGTACGGTATGTACAGTAAGTAATAGGTTTTATTTTTCATTGCAGAGTATACCATGGCGACACCACCCATTCAAGGAAAGAAGAGAAAGAGTGAAGATGAGGACCAGCCTCCAGGACTATCAAGCTCCAGTGAGTGTATCCTCTGTCATAAGCATTGTGATGAGGAAAAGAGTAGCTTAAGCCCAGAAGCCTGGCAGCATCTCCAACAACAAGCAGAACGATGGAGAGGATTGGACAAATACGGTCAAGTCTTTGATGCAGTGCCATGGCACAATGGACCAGCTGGAATATATTTCCACAAACTGTGTAAAGTTCAACTGGCCAGTAACTATAAATTGGAGCAGGCACTAAAGCGACAAAAGAAATGTTTTGAAACAGAAATCTCTCGCAGCGATGATGTAGCTGACGAAGCACCTGGACCATCTTGCGCTCAGAGACAACCACGATCACAAACCGGTATTATACATGACAAACATTTGTGTATTTGGTGTATGAAGGGAGAAGACCTGAAACACCCTGGACGGGACAAGTGGCACATCATGCAACAAATGGATGCATGGCATGTCTTCAAAGGTCACACAGTCCATCTGGACGACGAGAATATGCGGGATCGCATTTTGACACTGATTGATTCCACGTCAGATCCATTTGCCACAGAGATCCGCTACCATCGGTCATGTTGGACGAAATACATCAAAGTCCATGATTATAATGATCAACATTTGCACATGCACAATGTACGACTGGCAGAAGTACGTCAAATGTTTTTCAAACATGTGCGCACTGTAATTTTTGAAAGACATGAACTCCGAACACTACAGAGCCTTCTACAAGACTACACGCAAATGCTGGTGAACTTTGGCATGACTGTGAACACTGTGAAGTCTAGCACAATAAAATCTATGCTCCAAACGGAATTCAGCGACCAAATTGGTTTCCACGAAAGAGTTACAAAAAACAAGAGCTCAATGGTTTTTGACACGTCAGCTGGTGGAACATACATAGAAGCTGCTGTAAATTGCCTAGGTGCAACTGATGACCAACTCGTCTCAATTGTAGCGCAACGAATTAGAGCTGAAGCAGCAAAAGTATCGCCAATGATCTGGCCACCTCACATTGACGATTTACTCAATGAGGACGAAACAAGCAGCCTACTGAAACAGCTCATTTCCCGTCTAAAGTCTTCAAAACCTCAGCGTGACCTTGATATGGAGGATGACGACTCTGCAGTTATCGCTTTGACTGCCTTGCTCTCTTCATATATGACAGGCAAACGAACTTCATTTGGAACAAGGTTGTCTGTTATGATACACGGACTAACCAGAAGCCGGGAACTTGTCGAGTTATTGAAAAAATTCTCAATTGGGATCAGCTACAAAGACGTGCTACATCTCTATGATGCTTGGGCCAAGTACGATATTGAGCAGAACAAAGCATGTCCAGAGGAGCTTGCACTGGGTATGCCAGGGACAGCAGTAATGGACAATGATGACTTTTCTGAGGACACGCTAACTGGCGCGAACACTTCACACCGTACAAATGTTATGTTTGTCCAGCCACTTGATTTGGTTCATGCTCCAGAGGAATCGGCCCCAGAATTAACAATTCCCAAGTCTAAAGAAATGAAGCATCTTTGCATCGATCAGCATAAAGTCCATCCTTACAAGACTGTCCAGCGTGGAGCTCCAAGTATGCGAACAGGTGTTGACATTACTCCTTCAGATACTAAAGTCCAGAGGCAGCGAGGACTCATTCATGCCATGGCACGTCTAGATGAGACTCATACACCACCTGCACCATGCAGTCAAACAGTTGGGGGATTTGCAGGTTTCCAGTCAACAGTTCAGCCGCATGTTGTCAAAAGCAAGCCGTATTACTTCTTGACTTTTCCAAATCCTCCTGGAAAATCTGTAGTGCACGAAATAATGTGCCGGATGGTTGATGCAGCAGGCAAAAAGAACATGCCCTTCATCCAGTTGGTAGGAGATCAACCAATGTATGCCTTGATAGTGCAAATGAGATACGAACACCCTGATAAATTCAGTGTCGTGTTGCCTTCTATGGGCCCATTTCATATTCACATGTCTTACATTTCTGCCATGAATAAGCGTTTTCACGGGTCTGGCTTGTCTGACATCCTCGTTGCGGCAGATGTTATTGCAGAAGGGTCTGTGGACCAGGCATTACGGGGCAAACACTACAAGAGGAGCATACGATGTCTCCGATTGATGTATGAAACTCTGCTGAGAAGAATCATACAACAGTCACTACAGAATGGGGGAAGCATCTCAGATGAACTTGAAGCTCACTTGACTGTCCTGCGGAATCCTTCCTCAACAGCAGAAGAACGGCAGGAATGTTATGCACTTCTGGAAGCCAACCAAGAGGTTATTTCATTGGTGGCAGATGAGTTCAATAGAATTGAGGAGTCCGGTGGTTCAATGGCAAAGTACTGGATCACATTTATGGAGATGACTGAAATATTGATGATGAATCTGCATGCGTTGAGAATCCAGAACTGGGAACAATTCAAGTCGACATTACGTTTAATGCTACCATGGATCCAGATTTATGACAACGATAAATATGGACGGTGGTTGGTTGAGTATTGGCTGGAAATGGAATCCCTCCCAGAGGATGTAGCACAATACATGCGAGATGGCTTATTTGCTCAATCCATGTCGGGAAAGCCTTACTCATGTTTGCCATTGGATCTCTGGATCGAGATGACAATGAACAAGGGTTCAAAGATGAAAGCTGGCTGGCTCAAAATTTTGAAGAACGAAAAGATGCTGCTGTCACACTCCCGAAATGCTAACAATGTTAATAGAGTCCGATCCTCACTGCATGATCTTGCCAGCACATCAGAATCAAAACGACATCACAGTGAAAATGCTCCCACTCGCATGAAGGAAGACGAACAAGCTGTACAAGATATTAACAACTGCATCACTGAATTCGGCTGTGACCCTTTCAATGAAGAAAACAAGGTCTTGAAGTCACTACAGTCTGGAATGGTAGCTTCTGATGACCTCATTCAAGATTTTGAATCGGTCCACACCGATGGCGAGAAATGCTTGAAGGCATTCTGTGAAGACAGAATGTTCAGCAGCAACAAACCTTTCCATGCAACCATTCACAGGAATTTGAGACGGAACTTCAGCAACCCACCTTCAGTCAAGACTGGCGAGCGCATCATGAAGTCAGACGCAATGGAGAACAGAGCGATGGCAGCAGTTGTCTCACTTGCTGAAAATGACACCGAAAATTTCACCTTGTCAGAGATAATGTCGTACCGAGTCACAGATGAATGTCTGCCAATATTCAATATCAACGGCACCATGAAAAAAGTGCAAAAATCTAAGTTGGTAGAAAAATTCAAGCTACATGCGTTGGAACCAACACCAGACAAGTACACGGCGATCCTGGACATGGGATTTATATGGCGTTTGTCTACGCCATCGGTAGAAGACAGGGAAAAGGCTGATGGAATTTCCTACACCTGGGGAGACTACGCATCGAAGGTGTTCGCCGTCATTATGAGCAGACATAAATATGCATCACAAGTTGTGTTTGTCAATGACAGATATGATGTTTCCCTGACCGTCAAGGATAGCGAACGCAAGCTTCGAAAAAGCACTTCTGGATTTTCAGATGGCTCCAAGAATGTATTTTTCAAGCAGTCGGACAAATTCCCATCTGCCAAAGGATTTCAAGACTTCTTCCACAATGCAACAAACAAGCAGCACCTACAGATCTTTCTCAGAAACGAGTTCAGCGTGTTGTACCGAAACTATTCTAACACTGAATTTGTCTACTGCGTTGGGCCCACATGTGTCAATCTATCGACAGGTTTGCCTGTTACAGACTTCCAGTGTGAACAGTTAGAAGCAGACACATGCATGTTCTTCATCTACTCACAAATACGTAAAGCTGGAATAGAAACACCTGTTATCATCGACGCAGAAGATACGGACGTGCTTGTATTGGCATCGTATGTTGCTCATAGAACTGAAGGGGTGCTCGCAATGAAGTACAAAAAGCAGTTCATAGATTGTACAGCTTTCTGCCCGAAGGAAATAGCAGATATCATAGTTCCTCTTCACGTCCACAGCGGCTCAGACACAACAGCAGCATTCTTTGGACATGGGAAGAAAACCATCTTCGACATATCATCCACTTCACCTGAAGCTAGAGCGTTCCTCAGTGAAGTAGGGAAACACCTACCGGTCCCTCAGCAGGTGCTTGATCATATGCAGCTGTACACCATACGGTACAAATACAAGGACAAACAAAGTACCACTCTGTGTGATGCTCCTGCCAGGAAGTGGCGACAAATGAAAAGGAAATCAATACTGCGGCTTCCACCAGACAAAGAATCCCACGATTTGAAAGTCAAGAGAGTGAACTATCAAACCTACGTGTTGCTCAACTACGAAAAACCTGATGCGCCACCGTCTCCTTTATCTCATGGCTGGCATCTCGAGGAAGGCATGTGTCTTCCATTGAGGTACATTCACCCAGCACTCCCAGAAAAACTAACTCAGGCTTTGGAAAGCAGCCCAACTATGGATGATCCAGTCGAGTCTGGGTCCGAGACGGACGATTCGGACAGTGAATAACAATTTCAATCTATCCAACACAAACAAACTGTTATAACAACTATTGTCATTTTCAACCCTACCGTATATGCTACTTGTGCAATGTGTATCACTGCTTGTAAATGTAATGTCATGTCACTGTAAATATAATAAAACAAAATAGAGAAAGATAAATTCTTTCTTACTGATTGCAAATGAAAACCTTGAACATTGTGTCAAATAAAAGACGTTGCAATAGATACAATGTACAGTAGCCATAACTGCTTATCTAACGGGCGAGAGGCAGCCATCTTGGTTCGTTACCTGCTCAAAAAGTCATTCATAGTAACAGTAAGGTTATAAATGAAAACACTAGTCATGTAAAACTGTATTTAGACGCCAGCGATGAATCTATGGTATGCACAATTATGAACATATACAATACATGGTTTTTTGCAGCGGCCATCTTGGATTTTGGTCAACATTAATCATTTAATATCATTTTAAGTCACAATATCACTTGACTGATGTAAGATGCAAGATCTGGGCCCAGAAAAACCCACATATGGACACCCAATATGTATATGTAGCATTCACGTAGGCGGAAATATGCCCGATTTCGCGGTTTTGGCGGACATCTTGGATTTTGTCCTCTGGCCGAGTTAGCCCGCATTTAAAAAAAAGATACCCAAGCTTATTTTTTTATATATATTTTTATCTTTCAAAATCAACCTTCAAACCTTGATCACGGGAAAATGGTCACGAACTCTATTGGGAGCTCCCCTACTATATATATATATATATATATATATATATATATATATATATATATATATATATATATATATATGTGTGTATGAATGTATGTGTGTATGAATGATCTCTGTCTGTTGACAGAGTGGCCGGGCTGAGGCCTCCGGGACGGAGGTGACGCTTTGGTCTAGGACTTCGGTCCACAGGAGATCGCGACAGCGCTCGTCACGCTGTTATGTCATTGATTATCATCCCCGCCGATCGCACCGCACCCCCTGGTTTTGGTTTGCACTGGCGGGAACGATGGTCTGTGTGCCAGACAGGCTGTTGGTTCCTTGCAGGTTATGCGGTTTTTACCATGTGAGACATAATCCGTGGCTGGTGCTCACCATTAAAGCTAGGAGGTGCCTTGATCAACTTAATAGAGGAGTTTGGTCCTCATTGGTTAGATTTTTCGCAGTGTTCCGCCCTGTGGCGTTGAACAAGTACTGCATGGAAATCTGACCTGGCAGGAGTAATTCCCTGCCAGTGGATTAAGGGGTCTCACTCCTATTAAGAGGAGTGGTCCCACCAGTATGACCATGCATTGTGGCCCTTTGGGGGCATGATGCATGCGTTTTGAATGACCATGCGTTTCCCCCTCGGGGTTGAGGCGCATGTGTATTGTAATGGGGACAGCCTTGTTGACGATGTGCCTTGACCATGGGGTCAAGGTGCACGTCCAAGGCTGTTCAAATGTTTGAATTTTTACCTTTTTTCTTGTAAAAAAGGCAGGCCTTCCGGGCGGGCCCTAAACGCTTGAACAAGAACTGCATGCAAATCGGACCTGGCAGGAGTAATGCCCTGCCGGTGGATTAAGGGGTCTCACTCCTATTAAGAGGAGTGGTCCCAACTGTATGACCATGCATTGTGGCCCTTTGGGGGGCATGATGCATGCGTTTGAATGACCATGCGTTTCCCCCTCGGGGTTGAGGCGCATGTGTATTGTTATGGGGACAGCCTTGTTGATGATGTGCCTTGACCATGGGGTCAAGGTGCACGTCCAAGGCTGTTCAAATGTTTGACTTTTTACCTTTTTTCTTGTAAAAAAGGCAGGGCTTCCCTGTGGCCCCCAATACAGGGAAAAAAAACTGCATGTAAAAAAGGACCTGGCAGGAGTAATGCCCTGCCGGTGGATTAAGGGGTCTCACTCCTATTAAGAGGAGTGGTCCCAACTGTATGACCATGCATTGTGGCCCTTCGGGGGCATGATGCATGCATTTGAATGACCATGTGCTTCCCCCTCGGGGTTGAGGCGCATGTGTATTGTTATGGGGACAGCCTTGTTGACGTGCCTTGACCATGGGGTCAAGGTGCACGTCCGAGGCTGTTCAAATGTTTGGCTTTTTACCTTTTTTCATCGTAAAAAAGGCAGGCCTTCCGTTTGGGCCCTAAACACGCGAAGAACTGCATGCAAATCGGACCTGGCAGGAGTAATGCCCTGCCGGTGGATTAAGGGGTCTCACTCCTATTAAGAGGAGTGGTCCCAATTGTATGACCATGCATTGTGGCCCTTCGGGGGGCATGATGCATGCGTTTGAATGACCATGCGCTTCCCCCTCGGGGTTGAGGCGCATGTGTATTGTTATGGGGACAGCCTTGTTGACGATGTGCCTTGACCATGGGGTCAAGGTGCACGTCCAAGGCTGTTCAAATGTTTGACTTTTTACCTTTTTTCACTGTAAAAAAGGCAGGCCTTTTTGTGCGGGCCCTAAACGCCCGAACAAGCCTGCAAAATCGTACCTGGCAGGAGTAATGCCCTGCTGGTGGATTAAGGGGTCTTACTCCTATTAAGAGGAGTGGTCCCAATTGTATGACCATGCATTGTGGCCCTTCGGGGGCATGATGCATGTGTTTGAATTACCATGTGCTTCCCCCTCGGGGTTGAGGCGCATGTATATTGTTATGGGGACAGCCTTGTTGACGTTGTGCCTTGGCCATGGGGTCAAGGTGCACGTCCGAGGCTGTTCGAATGTTTGACTTTTTACCTTTTTTCATTGTAAAAAAGGCAGGCCTTCCGAGCGGGCCCTAAACGCCCGAACAAGCCTGCAAAATTGTACCCGGCAGGAGTAATGCCCTGCTGGTGGATTAATGGGTTTCACTCCTATTAAGAGGAGTGGTCCCAAGTGAATGACCATGCATTGTGGCCCCTCGGGGGCATGATGCATGCGTTTGAATGACCATGTGCTTCCCCCTTGGGGTTGAGGCGCATGTGTATTGTTATTGGGACAGCCTTGTTGACATTGTGCCTTGACCATGGGGTCAAGGTGCACGTCCAAGGCTGTTCAAATGTTTGACTTTTTACCTTTTTTCATGTAAAAAAGGCAGGCATTAGTGCTGGCCCCATAAGCACCCGAACAAGCCTGCAAAATCGTACCTGGCAGGAGTAATGCCCAGTCGGTGGATTAAGGGGTCTTACTCCTATTGAGAGGAGTGGTCCCAATTGTATGACCATGCATTGTGGCCCTTCGGGGGCATGATGCATGCGTTTGAATGACCATGTGCTTCCTCCTTGGGGTTGAGGCGCATGTGTATTGTTATGGGGACAGCCTTGTTGACGTTGTGCCTTGGCCAAGCATGGGTGTCCCCCTTGGCGTCCGAGGCTGTTCAAATGTTTGACTTTTTACCTTTTTTCACAAGCAAAAAAGGCAGGCCTTGCGCAGGCCCTAAAAGCGCTGGTAGAGCTGCATGCAAATCGGACCTGGCAGGAGTAATGCCCTGTCGGTGGATCAAGGGGTCTTACTCCTATTAAGAGGAGTGGTCCCAGTTGTATGACCATGCATTGTGGCCCTTTGGGGGCATGATGCATGAGTTTGAATGACCATGTGCTTCCCCATTGGGGTTGAGTCGCATGTGTATTGTTATGGGGACAGCGTTGTTGATGTTGTGCCTTGGCCATGGGGTCAAGGTGCACGTCCAAGGCTGTTCAAATGTTTGACTTTTTACCTTTTTCATAGCAAAAAAGGCAGGCCTTCCCTGTGGCCCCAAAACAGGCTGGTAGACCTGCATGCAAATCGGACCTGGCAGGAGTAATGCCCTGTCGGTGAATCAAGGGGTCTTACTCCTATTAAGAGGAGTGGTCCCATTTGTATGACCATGCATTGTGGCCCTTCGGGGGCATGATGCATGTGTTTGAATGACCATGTGCTTCAGCCTTGGGGTTGAGGCGCATGCGTAATGTTATTGGGACAGCCTTGTTGACGTTGTGCCTTGGCCATGGGGTCAAGGTGCACGTCCGTGGCTGTTCAAATGTTTGAATTTTTACCTTTTTTCACAAGCAAAAAAGGTAGGCCTTGCGCAGGCCCTAAAAGCGCTGGTAGACCTGCATGCAAATCGGACCTGGCAGGAGTAATGCCCTGTCGGTGGATCAAGGGGTCTTACTCCTATTAAGAGGAGTGGTCCCATTTGTATGACCATGCATTGTGGCCCTTCGGGGGCATGATGCATGTGTTTGAATGACCATGTGCTTCAGCCTTGGTGTTGAGGCGCATGTGTAATGTTATGGGGACAGCCTTGTTGACGTTGTGCCTTGGCCATGGGGTCAAGGTGCACGTCCGTGGCTGTTCAAATGTTTGAATTTTTACCTTTTTTCACAAGCAAAAAAGGTAGGCCTTGCGCAGGTCCTAAAAGCGCTGGTAGACCTGCATGCAAATCGGACCTGGCAGGAGTAATGCCCTGTCGGTGGATCAAGGGGTCTTACTCCTATTAAGAGGAGTGGTCCCAATTGTATGACCATGCATCGTGGCCCTTCGGGGGCATGATGCATGAGTTTGAATGACCATGTGCTTCCCCTTTGGGGTTGAGGCGCATGTGTATTGTTATGGGGACAGCCTTGTTGACGTTGTGCCTTGGCCATGGGGTCAAGGTGCACGTCCGAGGCTGTTCAAATGTTTGACTTTTTACCTTTTTTCACAAGCAAAAAAGGCAGGCCTTGCGCAGGCCCTAAAAGCGTTGGTAGACCTGCATGCAAATCGGACCTGGCAGGAGTAATGCCCTGTCGGTGGATCAGGGGTCTTACTCCTATTAAGAGGAGTGGTCCCAATTGTATGACCATGCATTGTGGCCCTTCGGGGGCATGATGCATGAGTTTGAATGACCATGTGCTTCCCCTTTGGGGTTGAGGCGCATGTGTATTGTTATGGGGACAGCCTTGTTGACGTTGTGCCTTGGTCATGGGGTCAAGGTGCATGTCCGAGGCTGTTCAAATGTTTGACATTTTACCTTTTTTCACAAGCAATAAAGGCAGGCCTTGTGCAGGCCCTAAAAGCGCTGGTAGGCCTGCAAATCGTACCTGGCAGGAGTAATGCCCTGTCAGTGGATCAAGGGTCTTACTCCTATTAAGAGGAGTGGTCCCAATTGTATGACCATGCATTGTGGCCCTTCGCGGGCATGATGCATGTGTTTGAATGACCATGTGCTTCAGCCTTGGGGTTTAAGGCGCATGTGTAATGTTATTGGGACAGCCTTGTTGACGTTGTGCCTTGGCCATGGGGTCAAGGTGCACGTCCAAGGCTGTTCAAATGTTTGACTTTTTACCTTTTTTCATTGTAAAAAAGGCAGGCCTTTTCTGTGGCCTCATAACAGATGCAAATCGTACCTGGCAGGAGTAATTTCCCTGTCAGCGGATCATGGGGTCTTACTCCTATTGAGAGGAGTGGTCCCAATTGTATGAACATGCATTGTGGCCCTTCGGGGGCATGATGCATGTGTTTGGCCATGTGCTTCAGCCTTGGGGTTGAGGTGCATGTGTAATGTTATTGGGACAGCCTTGAGAGACGTTGTGCCTTGGTCATGGGGTCAAGGTGCACGTCCAAGGCTGTTCAAATGTTTGATTTTTTACCTTTTTTCATCGTAAAAAAGGCCACTTCATAAGTGGTTAATAAGCCCTCATCGGGACGGCATGGTGTTGAAGTCATGGGGAGTCACTTCTATTGAGGAGTCGTCCAATTGTATGACCATGCATTGTGGCCCTTCGGGGTCAGGATGCATGTGTTTGAATGACCATGTGCTTCAGCCTTTGGGTTGAGGTGCATGTGTAATGTTATTGGGACAGCCTTGATAGACGGTGCGCCTTGGCCATGGGGTCAAGGTGCACGTCCAAGCTGTTCAAATGTTTGATTTTTTAAATCTTTTTACATCGTAAAAAAGGCCACTTCATAAGTGGTTAATAAGCCCTCGTCGGAATGGCATAGTGTTGAAGTCATGGGGACTCACTCCTATTGAGAGGAGTGGTCCACTTGTATGATTGTATGACCATGCATTGTGGCCCCTCGGGGTCAGTTTGCATGTGTATGAATGACCATGTGCTTCAGCCTTTGGACTGAGGTGCATGTGTAATGTTATTGGGACAGCCTTGATAGACGTTGTGGCTTGGCCGTGGGGTCAAGGTGCACGTCCGAGGCTGTTCAAATGTTTGTTTTTTTACCTTTTTTCATCGTAAAAAAGGCAGGCCTTAGCGCTGGCCTCATAAGCGTTAATAAGCCCTCGTCGGAATGGCATGGTGTTGAAGTCATGGGGACTCACTCCTATGGAGGAGGGGCCCAATTGTATGACCATGCATTCTGGCCCTTCGGGGCGGAGATGTCGGAGATGTCGTTGATATATATATATATATATATATATATATATATATATATATATATATATATATATATATATATGTCGGTCGAAGACCTCAAGGGAAGGAAGAAGAAGAAGAATCAGAGCAACAATGTTTAATGGGATCGATTACAAACACACAGTGTGGAGCAAGGCTCGAGAATGCACCGCCTAACACGCAGCGGGCAATTTCTCAAGACACTCGCTGAAAAATAAGCAAAAAGTCATTTCATTTATAGCAAAATATCAGACAAGAATCTGCGCTAAAGACATAGCAAACCCTGGGCCATAACGACAACACCTCCCATTGTCCCTTCCTAAAGAAGGCCAAACTTAGACAAACAGATGTAAGCATTGGATGGGCTGGGCTTTTTTGGCTCTTTATCTAAACATATCAGACCCGAGCGCAGGCCGAAGTAAATATTCTCATACACTAGGCTAAATGGTAGATGAATGATTGGATACACGTGCTGAATACATTAACAATCAAGGATATGTAATGTCTATATTTCTCCCGAGGTTGGTTACGTCCTTTTTTAGGAGACATACTAGAAACTACAAAGATATATAATTAATTATTCCCTTTGCGAAGAAGGCGTTTAGCATACATGTTTTCCCTGTACGTGGGTCGCGAGCATATTATCTACTGTTTGGCACATACATTCAAGGACTTGTTTACTGGGCTAAGGATCCACCCTGCACGTTGAGCCTCGAAACCACATTTTGTCCACTCGCCTCTGCCTGCAGCTGAGTTCAAATCAGTTTTTCAGAAGCACGATATATAATTTCAGATGTTATACTCAATTGAGTCATGGGGTTTAAACCCTAATGGCTGACAGTTCCTTCCTTTGTCTTTACAAGACAATTCCTTGGAAAGACACCGTATACCCCAGTGGTCAGCATCCCAATTAGTCACATGCCAGGCACGATACAGCGTCACGCATGCTCAAGAAAGATATCGGCCCTAACTGGCCGTCTAACATTCAACGTATGAATTGTTAGCCATAATTCGCGACGACGACGCCTGGTTTTAAGAGATTGCTGCCGCCCGGCCAGATTCCGAATCCACCCTCGCAGCGGCGTAAGTGCGACCCGGTTGCCAGCCAGATTTAGGGGCCCTCTTTATGCAGGCGTGGTCCTCGCGAATTAGGGCAAACAATCGACGTCCAATGCCATCAAGCTTTGTACATGTGATTGCTGGGTGGTGTAAGTGGTGGTGAGGGTGGTTCTTCCGGATACATGTTTGCCATCCGCTCCTTACTGCTGGCATAATAGCAATAACCTTTAAAGAACCTACACTTTCTAAATCACAGGTATAATCATCCCAACTAAAATCATCATCATTATCAGAATCCCAAGCATCAATAGGTTCATCGTTTTCCCCACATACTCCTTCCTTTTCTGCCAATAACATATCCAAAGCCACTTGATTCTGCATCACCATCGTTCGCATATGCACTAATTCGTTTTCCAATTGTAGTTCTGCGATTCGGGTTTCGTTTCCAATTCGTTCCATTACTAATGCGAGACTATCTATTAGCCAATCATTCATAATACATAAGAGGCGTTAGCCAGTACACGCAAGGGGTTTTCCACACAAGTATCACAGTCATCACAAACATAAATACAGGCAGCAGCCAGTTCCCACATGGGATCAACACAAGTATCACAGTCATCACAAAATTCAATACAATTTTCTGGAGCGCTGGTCACAACTGCCTTGTTGAAGGGCCCATTCTGGTCGACGGCCTTTGTGGTCAGAACCATAGTCGTTGTCGGCGGCTTCTTCACTTTCCATCCTGTAAAATACTTTCTTACACACACCATGATCAAATTCCTAGCCCCCCGTCCCACTAATTGGCATTTAGTTACCTTATCTCTCAGATGGTTGGCTTATTCATAGCCGCATTTCCTGTGTCGTGTCTGGAAATTCAAATGCCATATTTACTTTCACCAATTTCCGAAAATACCTTCCTTTTAATCATCTTCCCTACATCTAATAATACATGATTTACCAAATTTACCTTGGGAAAAATGGATCCCAGATAACAAGTCCCTCCCCACTGGTCGGGTAAGTATGGATATGCTTTATTTCCGCAAATAAACATTACTCCATGGGGTGGGATAAGGGCCGAGGCCATGCATTTACTGATCTCAACGCGGGTGGCGCTTGGTGTTCCCCAAGATATGTTAGCTTGGTTACGTTATGCTGGGCTTGGTCATCTATGGTTATTACAAGGGGGCCTCCCTTTTCTCTCCCTCTGGTGTCGGATGGCAGGGTATGGGTACATTCCGAGGTTCCCATCTGAACGTGTCCCTTTCCTATAAGACACACCCGTCCCTTTTGCTCTGTCACCCAGACTGGATCAGGGGGTTTGTCTAACAAAGCCTGCTTAATGGGTGGGGTATATCGAAACTCCCGGGAACACACTGCTGGGGATTTTGGGCCTATCAGTTCCAAGGTTGTGGTCAGACATGGGGTACGCAAGGGTCCTGAGCACATATCTCGTAGGGACAGGGGCAGCACTACCATTTCTATCCCTGTCGTACTGGTGTGGGGAAAATGCATACACATCCAACAACGTGATCGGTTCTGTACCTTCGCCATTGCACGGGTCACTGTCCAATACGTATTTTCCTTTGGCTTTTTCCTGCTTTCGATCCGTCGGTGCGGAATTAATATGTATGAGATGCATGGTGGCCTATAGTCGTAGGGGGTCTGTGACGTCATGAATTCACATTGTAGTATCAGAGTAGTGCCGCTGTTCAGTAATACATGCGTGGTTAAATTGTTCGAGTCCTTTCCCCATTTGTAACCTGGCCTGGCCATGTTTACTATTGGTGCGCTGCCTTGTCGTGGCGCTTGCTTCAGACGACTGAGGGCAGCAAAACCTGTCTTCCTTCCATGTGAGTCTGTGTACAACGCCCTCCACATTATCCGTGTCCATACGTCTTCCTTTACATGGCAGCAGGGTATATTTATCCTCTGACCCCAGATAACTCTCTGCCGGTAGACCTTAACGGTTTGGTCGCCATATGCATATGTCTCCGTGTTCGCCCATGCCCTCGTTTCCCCAGTGCTGGCAAAGCAGTATATTAAACTAAGTGTGATTGCCACCCCTAACAGGCGGTGGTGCAGCATCCTCGATCTGTGGTGGTGCGTTTGAGGTGTCTGTGTTTGTGGGTATGGCCAACTTACAATGTGTGGCATGTACCCAGGACGACTTGCCCTCACAAAACACCGCTGTTGGTGTGATCAGAAGAACTTGGTATGGCCCCGTCCACCTTGGTTCGAGCGCAGTCTTACGGGTGAAATGCTTCACCAGCACGTAATCTCCTGCCTCGACGGTGTGGATAGGCTTGCTTGTTGGCTCTGGTAGGGCCTCCCGAACGCGTTCATGTATGCTGCGTGCCACATGGGATAGACCTATGCAAAACTTTAAAAACATGTCATCCATGATAGGTAATTCAAGGGCTGCCATATCCACTGGCGCCGATGCCATTGACATATAGCGCACGAGCGACAGACCATGGTAACCACAGTCGAAAGGCCTGGTGCTGCCCAGGTGGAAGTGACCTGCCTCATCACCCCCCTATGGCACACATGGCCATTTTGATGCGCCATGCGTGCCAACCATGGTAATAAAGCTCGCGGTGCCACGGGTTTGTCATTAATCGTCCACATTTGTCCTTCTGCGGGGCGCTGAGCTCCCAATTTAATCCAATCTTGATGTTCTACGTTTGAGGCCGCGGCTTGTAATTGTATTACATCGAACTCTGTAGGTGCGGATGTCGGAACGTCTGTTTGGGCAGTCGCTTTAGCGCCCTGTTTGCGCGTAACTACTGGCATATTATACCCAACTTGTTAGTTTGCCGCTAGTGCTGCTGCTTCGTCGGCTCGGGCGTTTCCACGGGCCACAGCGTCGTCTGTACGCTGGTGACCTCGGCATTTAACTACAGCTATTTCACGTGGAAGCATAATACTATGAAGCAGATTTCGCACTAAGTCCCCATTTTTAATGAGTGCTCCCGCTGAAGTGAGGAACCCTCTCATTTTCCATATGGCCCCTTTGTCGTGGACCACTCCGTGTGCGTATGCCGAGTCTGTATAAATTGTCACTGCTATCCTATCAATACCTGGACATTTTTTTCCCTTCCTTCCTAGATACGCGAATTTCACACCAGTATAAACCCACTGGAAAAATTATCTGAAAAATAACGAAATCGTCTCCAAGTTCTCTAACTAATCTCCATTCGCAATCACCAATTTTACCCTCCTATGCATTTTGCCTTAGGTTTTAGAACCTAGAGTCTACCAAAAACAACAACTGGCCTCCCAAAGCCATTTCCCTGCAAGAGCGGAGGTTAGCCTTGCGGTCCACATGACAATCTTCTTCATTTTGCTCTATCACCTCCCTTTGAGCAATAATTTAATTGATGTGATTCCCACATACCTGGTGGAGTTCTGTTCACCTGGTCTGCAGAGCCGTGATCCAATCTTCACCAGCCCCCAATCACCTTCTTATCACAAAACAACAGTCCATAACTAACCACTTTTTTATTTCTTGTCTTTTCCATCAACTTTTATAACCTTTTCCTCCACTTTCTCATCAATTCCTGCAGTCACCTGTCATTGACAAGTAATCCATCTGATTCGACTTTCCACTCCAATCATCTTTGCACTTTCCATGACCTTCTTCACACTTCCTTTTAAACCTTTTCTTCAGACACAACCCACATGAGTTATGAATACAATTTCCCCTTTCAGGCACGTGTCTAGTCACTCACAAAGTGTCCATAAGACAACGTCATTATATTTCACAGAACTCCACCACTCTATTAAATCCTAAACATGCCCAATGGGCAATCCACGAAAAAATCAAAGCATTTTCAGTCCCCCTTTTCTCATACACTAGCCAATGTAAGTCAGCCAAACATAAATAAAGAGGTTCCAGCGAGTTGTGACCTCCATAACTCTAAACAACTCCGCTGGCACCTTTTAAAACAAACTTTCCCAGTCACTTACTAAAATAAAGTGCAGCTCTTGTCCGTAGATATACGTTAACCAAGGTTACATGAGACTTGACAACAATATTCCTGCCCCGTGGAGCAAGGCATCAGAGACAACTCCCCTCTCCACCTGAACTTATCCCAGGTAGAATTTAGCTACCTACAGAGAAAGTACCTGCACAACACATTTACAAACCAATTCGTCCCCTCGTATTAGGGGACGTCACAAATGTTCCACCACAATTCACAGCAGGTGACCACCCACCTGCCTTCTGTCGAAGTCCAGTTCAATTTCCATTCACAGATAGACAGACAGACAGATAAACAGACCGGGTGAAACCATAACCATCCATCCTTCCGATTGGACTCATGTCAGCATCACATGTCATTCTTGCCTTCATTCAACGCATTCTGCCATCCCAAGTCGGCCAAATACAAGCCCCGGCCATGCCGTTGAATAAACACCCAGTCGGACTGTCAGCCTATCATTTTTGACTTTCACTCCCAATTTTACTCATCCGGATTGCCCAACGCCCGTAGGCAATTTGGGGAACCCCTTGTCAATCCATGACACACTTCAATGACTCACACCATAAACACAAATACACGCTGCAATGACAGATCATTCATTCCCTTATACACAAATACCTGTGCTCACTCCAACACATCCAGTGCGTAGCTTAACTTAAAATACTCATCGTCCTACCTTTCTTGGGCTAGTCCCTCCTGGTAGTCCTAAGATCGGGTCGCCCCCCGATCCCTAACCTTAAACGCAGTTCTCACGCCGGAGTAACTTAACACCTATTATCTATCACCCACATATGGGTCTACCTGCTTCCCACGCAGGAAGCTTACCTGAGGGATATCCCTCCTTATCTCGGGCGCCCTGTATAATAGATTCATTACCCACTGCTGCTCTGGTTTACACTAAATATGGTTCGGAATGCAAGCCAGGTGGTACAGCCGACAGAGGTCCACACGTCCAAAGCAAGGCAGGAGGCTTCAATTTCGATGTGCAAAAATTGCTTACCCAAATTAGGTGCCGGCAGGCCTCCTTTCCGACCTAGAACGTGAGGATCCACCTCGTCTGCACACTTGGATGATCCCACTTCTGACACCAAAATTGTCGGTCGAAGACCTCAAGGGAAGGAAGAAGAAGAAGAATCAGAGCAACAATGTTTAATGGGATCGATTACAAACACACAGTGTGGAGCAAGGCTCGAGAATGCACCGCCTAACACGCAGCGGGCAATTTCTCAAGACACTCGCTGAAAAATAAGCAAAAAGTCATTTCATTTATAGCAAAATATCAGACAAGAATCTGCGCTAAAGACATAGCAAACCCTGGGCCATAACGACAACACCTCCCATTGTCCCTTCCTAAAGAAGGCCAAACTTAGACAAACAGATGTAAGCATTGGATGGGCTGGGCTTTTTTGGCTCTTTATCTAAACATATCAGACCCGAGCGCAGGCCGAAGTAAATATTCTCATACACTAGGCTAAATGGTAGATGAATGATTGGATACACGTGCTGAATACATTAACAATCAAGGATATGTAATGTCTATATTTCTCCCGAGGTTGGTTACGTCCTTTTTTAGGAGACATACTAGAAACTACAAAGATATATAATTAATTATTCCCTTTGCGAAGAAGGCGTTTAGCATACATGTTTTCCCTGTACGTGGGTCGCGAGCATATTATCTACTGTTTGGCACATACATTCAAGGACTTGTTTACTGGGCTAAGGATCCACCCTGCACGTTGAGCCTCGAAACCACATTTTGTCCACTCGCCTCTGCCTGCAGCTGAGTTCAAATCAGTTTTTCAGAAGCACGATATATAATTTCAGATGTTATACTCAATTGAGTCATGGGGTTTAAACCCTAATGGCTGACATATATATATATATATATATATATATATATATATATATATACACATACATATACATATACATACATACATACATACATATATATATATATATATATGTATGTATGTATGTATGTATATATGTATGTATATATATGTATATATATATATATAAAACACAGTTTGTGTGTGTGTGTGTGTAATGTTACCGGTAGACTCCTAAACGGAGAGGCTCACGTACTTGATATTTGCCACAGACATGGCCATTGAGCCTGGGAAGAACATGGCCGACCTAAAAATTTATTTCATAATATTTTTTTCCCATATTTTTACCTCAGCGCATTTCAGCGAGGAATATTATGCACCGAATCTGACCGGTGGCAGAGCAGCGCACTGATTCGCTCAGAGCGATCACGTGATGTTCCTTGCCGCCATTAACTCAGTTACGCGTTCGCACGTATTTCAGAGCGAAAAGCGATTGCGTTTTTTCAAATTTCAGCGAGGAACATTGCCATTCACACCACATAGGTTTTTTTCTTTTCTTTCATCTTTAGATCCATATTTTTTATCAGCGAATCTGAATCGGTGGCAGAGCAGCGCGCTGATTCGCTCATTCGTGCTCATTGATAACGATCACGATCAGGTGATGACGTGATCACGAATGATGTTCGTGACGCGATAACGTGATGTTCCTTGCCGCCATTAACTCAGTTACGCGTTCGCACGTATTTCAGAGCGAAAAGCGATTGCGTTTTCTCACATTTCAGCGAGGAACATTGCCATTCACACCACATAGGTTTTCTTTTTTCTTTCATCTTTAGATCCATATTTTTTATCAGTGAATCTGAATCGGTGGCAGAGCAGCGCGCTGATTCGCTCATTCGTGCTCATTGATAACGATCACGATCACGTGATGACGTGATCACGAATGATGTTCGTGACGCGATCACGTGATGTTCCTTGCCACCAGCAAGTAGCATAGATTTTATTTTAGCATGATTAGCATTTAGCATGATTTAGCATGATTTAGCATAGATAGTAGCATGTTTCACATAGATTTTTTTTCAGCGAGGAATATTATACACGGATTCTGACTGGTGGCAGAGCAGCGCGCTGATTCGCTCAGAGCGATCACGTGATGTTCCGAATAAGCACAATCAATTGAGTGTGCTGCATGAGTCTGCGATAAGTGTTTAAAGTAAAGTAAAAAAAAAAAAAAATGTTAACGTGCCGTTGTTAGCCTATTCATGTATAGTTTGTATTGTATTTAGCTGTGGCTGAGCTAAGATGTAGCTGAACTTCAGAGTCATTGACTCTGGTATCCTTTGACCTCTTAATCACCTTGCTCCATTGGGACAAATCCAAGTAATAAGCGCATCGGCAGGTAAATCCACCGGAGCGAGGTGAAACACCTCTCAGGTTGAAATAATGTGAGTTATTCCATCCCGGCCGCCAGTTGGCTTCACTTTTCATGGAGTATGAGCGTTCTACATATTTTCAATTCAGTGCGCCCGACTCGCTAACGTACTTGATTTGTGGCATAGACATGGCCATTGGGCCTTCACGGTGTAATTTGTGCGAGGCTTTTGTCCGAGTGAGCTTGAGTCGAGAGGGCGAATGTACGGGTTGGGAATGTACAGGTCTCCCTTCCCCCACCCAGCAACGCCGGTACTGGAGGGCGTCACAGGATCGGTGAGTCTCCAAATCCGCTTCGTGCTGTTGCGAAGATTCAGGACGATGTCGCGATTGTTGTGCTGCTCTCCGACCATGAGAACTGCAACGTCATTGTTGACTGGCCCTCCCCTTCCCTCCCCCTTCCCCCTCCCCCCTCCATCCTCCCTTCCCCCTCCCTTCCCCTCCACCCTACCCCCTCCCCTTCTTCCCTCCCCCTCCCCTTTCCCCCTCCCCCTCCCTTTTCCCCCTCCCCCTCCCTTTTCCCCCTACCCCTCCCTTTTCCCCCTCCCCCTCCCTTTTCCCCCTCCATTTTCCCCCTCCATTTTCCCCCTCCCCCTCCCCCTGTACCTCCCCCCTCCCCCTACCCCTTCCCCCCTTCCCCCTCCCCCTCCCCCTCCCATCCCCTATCCCCTCCCCCTTCCCTCCCCCATCCCCCTCCCCCCTCCCCTCTTCCCCTCCCCCTCCAGTGATGAAGTGTTTGCAAGTGTTGGTGAGTTTTTATTACGTGTTTTATGGCTGTGAAGTGTTTTTATTACGTGTTTTATGGCTGTGAGGTGTTTTCAATTTTGTGGTGGTGAGGTGTTTTTATTACGTGTTTTATAGCTGTGAGGTGTTTTTATTTCGTGTTTTATGGCTGTGAGGTGTTTTTATTACGTGTTTTATGGCTATGAGGTGTTTTGAATTTTGTGGCTGTGAGGTGTTTTTATTATGTGTTTTATGGCTGTGAGGTGTTTTTAATTTCGTGGTGGTGAGGTGTTTTTATGACGTGTTTTATGGCTGTGAGGTGTTTTTAATTTCGTGGCTGTGAGGTGTTTTTAATTTCGTGGCTGTGAGGTGTTTTTATTACGTGTTTTATGGCTGTGAGGTGTTTTTATTACGTGTTTTATGGCTGAGGTGTTTTTAATTTTGTGTTGGTGAGGTGTTTTTATTACGTGTTTTATGGCTGTGAGGTGTTTTTATTACGTGTTTTATGGCTGTGAGGTGTTTTCAATTTCGTGGTGGTGAGGTGTTTTATTTCGTGTTTTATGGCTGTGAGGTGTTTTTATTATGTGTTTTATGGCTGTGAGGTGTTTTCAATTTCGTGGTGGTGAGGTATTTTATTTCGTGTTTTATGGCTGTGAGGTGTTTTTATTACGTGTTTTATGGCTGTGAGGTGTTTTAAATTACTTGGTGGTGAAGTGTTTTGAATTAGGTGGTGGTGAGGTGTAATCATCTCGAACTTCCAGTCTGCACCTACTCCTCCCCTATGTATGTGCTGAGGGGTTCTTTCTTGAAAAAAAACAAACATTCAACCTGAATCTTCAACCTAAATTGCCTATAAAAATGTAATATCACAAACACAACAAATACATTTGTGCAAAATAATTGTTTGTATTATGATTGGTGTAAATCATGACAACACAGCAACTCAGGTACAGTCATTATCCTCAGCTAAAATAAGCCCGTTCCTCAGTAACGACGCTTGGTGAGGCGAGCGCAGCGAGCCAAGCCAAGCTAGTATATATATATATATATATATATATATATATATATATATATATATATATATATATATATATATTGTAACGAATTTGGAAAGTGTAAAGAATGTGAGAACTGGTTTGCTGTGTTTTAACTGGCCCTCGTAGAGTAAATAAGATCGAAAGACGTCCCCCGAGTTAATTCCATTAACCTACAGACAGGCCACGATATATCTTTTTAAATAGCTTATTTCCTTATTCTATGTAGGCTAAATATGTGTTTCCCACTAGATTGACTCTGCATTGCATCAAACGAAATAAGCGTAGGCCCCTCCGATGATCCATGGCACCTCAAGTGCCAGGGATTCCCCCACTTGAGCTTTGACAGCAACCGTTTATTGCAGTACTGAACTGCTGTGCAACGTGACGGCACATTACCTGCAGCTGCTGACCGGTTTTCGACATTTGCGGCCATTACGAACAAGGGGAGTGGCTAGAGAAGACGGGTCGCCCCCCTCGTCATAGGGGGGAGGAGTAAGTCGGCCCCGCTCATCCAACCCAGAACAAGGGGTTTGGCTAAGAGAGGGCGGAGCGGGAACCCCCGAGAAAGTGCGCGAAGGTTCGGTGAGAAACCAATATAAACCGCCGCGGGATGCACTCCGTCCTCTTGCTCTGACCCCGTCCTCTTGCTCTGACCCCGTCCTCTTGCTTGCTGTCGCTCGTTGTTGCTGGGGAGAAGGAAGACGCCTGAACGAGCAGGTGTGACCGAGCCTGCGAGCCATCGTGCGACCAGCTGCGCTGCAGCTCAGGGGACGCAGGCCACGAAAAGGGCGCGCCAGGCAGCAATCCACGCTGGACCATCCATTGCCTCCCAAAACAACCATCCATCCTCAAGCCATACCTGCCTGCAATTTCCCCCGTGTAAGTGTGAACGTCGTCTGTCTTGAATGTTGTCCTGGGGTTTATAAGTAAACTGCATAGTATAAGCTAATGATTTCCCTGTGTCACCTGCTTCTTCCATCCATTGCTTGTAAATAACTTGATTGCTCCTTTTTGCTTGTGTGTGTATAATAAATCTGTTCTTCCTCTGTACTCTGTCTTCCTCCTCTCTTCCTTCTCTTTCGGTCGCTTTAGAGGTTTCCAAATTGAATACCTGTGGCGCGATTTGGTCAACGTTTGGGGGAGTCGGGCTAATCGGGGATCCTGTAACGGTCGCGGTTGACCATCCACTCGGCCCAAAGTAACATCTTGTCCGCGACCCGTAACAATATATATATATATATATATATATATATATATATATATATATATATATATATATATATATATATATATATATATATATATATATATATATATATATATATATATATATATATATACTGTATATATATATATATATATGTATATATATATATATATATATATATATATATATATATATATATATATATATATATATATATATATATATATATATATATATATATATATATATATATATATATATATATATATATATATATATATATATAATATATATATATATATATATATATATATATATATATATATATATATATATATATATATATATATATATATTATATATATATATATATATATATATATATATATATATATATAATATATATATATATATATATATATATATATATATATATATATATATATATATATATATATATATATATATATATAAAGAAACAAAAACCACATTTGACATTTCGAAACAAATAAATTGATCCTTGAAAGTGATGTAAACTGATATCGAACTCAATTCACGGACAGCACTGTGTTAAACTTCTGTACGTTTTCCAGAAGTATCTCTTTATTTTGCACATTAGCCAAAATTTTTTTTAACAAAAACAAAAGTTTAATTATGACTGGGATTACGGACAGTAAAATTACAGTTCAGTACTTCGTGTAACCCCCACGAGCATTCAGGAGAGCACGTACACGTTGAGGCATGCTGTTCACGAGATTTGCCAAGGTTTGGACAGGAATTGCTTGTCATGCAGTGACAATAGCCTGCTGCAATTCACGCACAGAGGTCGGCTGCTGGTCCAAGTGGTCGATTTGACGCGTCAATTCTGCCCACAAGTTCTCCATCGGATTCATATCCGGGGACATGGCAGGCCACTCCATATGCCCTACACTACGGTCAGCAAGAAAGTGTTGGATCATGCGATAACGATGAAGCCGTGCATTGTCATCTTGGAAGACAAAGTTTCCTCGAAAGGCTGCACGAGCAAACGGAAGCAATGTTTCTTCCAGAATGGCCCTGTACTTAAACTGGTTCTGGTTTCCATTCAGAACAACCTGGTCAGTTTTGCCCCCTGCATGAAAAGCAGCCCAAACGGTCACCCCACCACCTCCAGCTTCGACTCTTGGCACTATACAATCTTTGTTGTAGGCTTCTTGCACTTGTCTGCACACTCGGACACGGCCATCTTGATGATAGACCAGAAAACTAGACTCGTCACAGAAGATCACGTGATTCCAGTGTCCTGGCTGCCATTGACGGTGCTCTCTGGCCCACTGCAATCGGCGCTGGCGGTGTTGTCTGGTCAGGCGTGGCTTTCTCAGAGGACGCCTGGCACGATAGCCTGCTTGAACCAGTCGTTGGTTGACTAGCCTTCTGGATACAGGCACATTTGTCAGTTGCTGCCACTCAGCCCTAAGCCGATTAGCTGACTTGGTACGGCCATTGCGGACTAACCGGTGCAGCTGGTGATCATCCCTCCTTGTGGTTCTGCGGGGAAGTCCTGGCCTCGGTATTGGAGTAGGGACAGCCTCTGAGCATTTCGTTTCAAGATCTTTGACACCTGACCTTGAGTGATGCCATACTGCCGAGCAATAGCACGCAGTTTCATGCCGTAATTTCGTAAAGCCACCACTCCATGACAAACAGCATTGTCGAGTTGACGGACCATCTCCAGAGGAAGCGGCAATAACTTTTGGAGACGTGCAGCAGTTGTTTTCCACTAATACAGAACGCAACAACCCTTGTATACCCGACTGTGAAGCCAATCATCAAATGCACCTGTCCGTACATTTTGCCACGCCACCTGTGATATAATCCTGTTGTTGACTTCTTGCTCCGACAGACAATCAGTGACATGGTTCTTTTAACAAATAAATCACCAAAGTGTAAAAGAAACTCACCAGATTGATATACTGAGTTAAGAAAGTAAACCCAAGTCAAGAAAAAATATATATTCCGTATTAAATGCCAAGTCTGTATATATATATATATATATATATATATATATATATATATATATATATATATATATATATATATATATATATATATATATATATATATATATAATATATATATATCTATCTATCTATCTATCTATCTATATATATATATATATGTATATATATATATATATATATATATATATATATATATATATATATATATATATATATATATATATATATATATATATATATATATATATATATATATATATATATATATAGTGTTGCGGATATGAGGATTTAGTTTTTTTTTTTGATTGTGTTGTATTGTATACCAATTGTTGTGAATATTGCTTTAGTCTGGACGCTCCTGCCTCCAGTGTTGTATAAAGGTCAAAGGGCGTTCCCGTAGTTAGTTCAATAAAGCATACATGAAGGACACTATAATATCCCTGTTCAGTAGTTTATTTCCTTATTCTGTGTATTAGGTTAAGGCTTTGTCTCCCATTAAGATGACACTCCATTGCACCAAGTGAAATAAGATAGATTCCCTTCATTCTTCATTCCCCATTCCCACTCCCAAAACTTCCATTGCCAAGCCTCAATTTCCAGCTACATCCCCTCCAAGTCTCCATTGCCAACTGCACTGGGCAGTTTGCCAGTTTGTTACAGCTGCGGGTTGTTTTCGCTCCAAAACCACCATTGAACATGTGCTCGGGTCGGGGAAGAAAGGCGTGCCCGCCCGTCATCATCAAGGGCGGAGCCAGAGGGTCGCGCGACCAACCAGGGCCGAGGTGAGCACACCGATGGGCGTGTCCTAAAGGCCGGCGGCTTGATCGCCGGAGGCGATATAAAAGCGCGCGCGCAAGGGGGGTCAGTGGTTGCGTTGGTTGGTCAGTGGTTGCGTTGAGTGGAGTAGTTGCTGAGTTGTGTAAAGAGATGATCCAGGAGAACAGAGAGAACCAACTGCGAGAGAACATTAAGGAGATCATCATCCAGGGAAGCACAAAGCCTGCTGTAGTCCTGGCAAAGCACGTGACGTCCACAGCAGCAGCAGCAGCGGCGGCCACAGCAGCAACAACACTCAACAGCAGCTTGGGGCCTGGACGGCGGTTTTGAGCAGGACCGAGAAGGAACGGCGGCTGCTAAACGTGCCGATCGTGCTGCAGGACCCAGTGGACCTTCCTTTCCCTCCAGCCATCCACCTCCTGCCTTTCCTTCCATCCTTACTGTGTACGTGAGTTTGTTCTGTTTGTTCTGTCCTGGGTATTTAATTAAGTTTGTATAAGCTAGGTTGCACTGTGTCTAAAATCTTCTGTATATTATTTTATTATCTTTCCTTCTCCTTGGTTATTTTTGGGTGTAAATAGAAATAAATTATATTCGTATTTCCAACCTTTTTGACTGCTTCTTCTTCACATCCATGTCACCTTAGTCTTTTCCCTATTGAATATCTGTGGCGCGATCCGGCCAACGTTCGGGAATCGGGTTAGTCGGGGTAACTGTACGACCGCGGGGCCATCCAGTCGGCAAACACAACATCTTATCCGCGGGCTGTAACAATTGGTGTCGGGAGCGGGAACGGACCTGAAGCGCGCTTAACGTGCTCAAAATTACGAGCTACTGAAATTTGGTTTGTTTTACAAAACCCGAATTTTGAAATCGCGCCATGGCTGGTCAAGGCGACGGGATGTCGGTGGGAGAGATAGACGGGGTAGAATCGACCCAGGACCTCCGGGAAATGTATGTGGAGGAAAGGGAGGAGGAGAAAAATGGCAATGTGGTTGAGGAGGTTTCAGGTGCACAAAATGGAGCCATCGCGCATGTGGTTGTAGCGGCACCAAATTTTGCCGCGCCCGTGACGGTAGCAGCACCAAATTGCGCTGCGCACGTGGTCGCGGCAGCCGAGCCAGAGATGCCAGAGTACATGCAAGTCTTTATGATTCAAATGATGGCAAAAATGGATGCCCAAAGTGATAAGTCCACCCGAGAGCAAAGAGAAATGGGTGAGCAAATGGGGGAGCGGCTAGAAGCTAAATTTGAGGGGTTAGACAAGAAATTTGAGGGGTTAGACAAGAAATTTGAGGGGTTAGACAAGAAATTTGAGGGGTTAGACAAGAAATTTGAGGGGTTAGACAAGAAATTTAAGGGGTTAGACAATGGGATAGAAGGGGTGAAACATGGGTTAACGGGGGTGGAAAATAGAATGGCTGCCCAGGAGAATCAGATAGAGGGGGTGAAAAATGGGTTAAGGGGGTTAGAAAACACAATGGACGACAAATTGCGGGAAGTAGGGGAGCAATCCGCCCGGGAAATCAAAAGGATGGGGAACCAGATAGAGGAGGTGAAAATCGGGTTAGAAAGTAAATTGGAGGCTCAGAGGGATGAATTGGGACAGATGAGGGTGGCATCTACAAAAGAGATGGAGGAGATGAAGGAGGAGATATGACGAGGTGTAAGTGAGGAGGTCTCGGGGGTACGCGAGGAGGTAAAGCGAGGCGAGAAGCGTATGGAAAAAGAGGTGAGAAATGGGACGGCAAAGTTACAAGGGGGCATAGAGGACCTGACGGAGGAGGTGGAACAGCTGACGGTGGGACAGACGGAGTTAGTGGAGCAGGTTCAAAGGAACACTGCAGTACTAGGAGGGTTAAAAGCGACACAAAACGACATTAAAAATGACAATAGCGACACAGAGGCAATGTCAGATTGTACGTGAGCGACTGACAACGAGGTTGGACGAGGTGACAGAAGTAATGGAGACGAAGGACCGGGAGGTGAGGACGCACATAGAAACGGTCAAGGTAGCCTTAGAGGACGAGATAGAGGAGACGCACCGGGAAATAAAAGAGGTGAAGCAAAAGTTAAAGGAGGTGGAAGAGGGGGTGAGTGAAATTAAGAAGAGACGGACAGAAACTAAGAGTGAAATACAGGAGGAGGTGATGGAATATGTACAAGGTCGGTGCTCAAATCATGAATATGTGCTCGCTAACCAAATAAAGAGTTTGCAGGTGGTGAAGGAGGTGCGGAGACGAGGTGCCAAGGTGAGTGGCGATATATTCGGAAATGCATATGATGTGAGGGGAGCTTCAGTCGGCTTGGGGGTTGATTTGGATCCGGGTGTTCGTGAGAGGCCGTTGGTGAAGTGTGCGACAGGTACGGTGTGCGAAGGAGGAGGTGTGCAAGAATGTCCGACTCTGGGGTGTGTGAGGAAAAAGTGCGCGCCGAGGAGTGTGTGTGCTGTCGAGAGTGAGTCGGTCGTAGCGCGTGTGCGAGGGGGCACATGGAAGCGCGTAGTGAGGAGTGTTACAGAGGATGTAACAAGAAAGTGTACACCTGTGGTGAGTGTTACGGAGGAAGTAACGGGAGAGTGTGCGCAAGAGGATGCGTGAGAAAGGTGTGTAACGGACGGGTGCATGAAGGAAGAGTGCGCTGTCAAAAGTAAGGAAGAATGTACACCTGTGGTGAGTGTTACGGAGGAAGTAACGGGAGAGTGTGCGCAAGAGGATGCGCGAGAAAGGTGTGTAATGGACGGGTGCATGAGGGAAGAGTGCGCTGTCAAAAGTAAGGAAGAATGTACACCTGTGGTTAGTGTTACGGAGGAAGTAACGGGAGAGTGTGCGCAAGAGGATGCGCGAGAAAGGTGTGTAACAGATGGGTGCATGAGGAAAGAGTGCGCTGTCGAGAGTAAGGGTGAGTGCGCTGTCAAGAGTGGTGGTGAAAGTGGTAAGAGTGACACGGAGCGTGAGTTGGTTGTGGCAGGTGAGAGAGGATGTACACCTGGAATGGAAGGATGCACACCTGGAATGGTATAGCGTGTGTGGGAGTGCACACTGGAATTGGAAGTGAGGCACGTGATTGGTTGTGCAAGTGAGAGCACACCTGTGGTTGTCACAGAGGAGGTGACCGAGGAGGGGGCGCGAAGAGGTGTGTTGGTGAGGTGTGCAAAGGTGTGCGGTGGTCCGGTGTGTGACCAAGTCTGTGGGCAAAAGAACGAGTGCAATAGCGAAGTACGCGGGGTGTACGGGCGGCGTTGGAGCACCGAGCTCGGTGAGGGTGAAAGGGGAGGGGTAGCGTATGCGTGTGAGCATGCAGGTGAAGCATCGATGGTAACCGGGTTAGCGGTTAGAGCGACTTATAGCCGAATCGGGCCCTCGGTGCGCGCCGAGCAGCTTCGCGTGCCGCGAGGACCAGCGGGGATCCGAACCACGGCGGTTTCGAAAGGACCGCCGTGCGGGATCCACGCTGGGCCGCGCTTTGAACGGCCACGTCCGTGCTCCACTAGGCGGAGCGGGCAGCCCGTTAGGAAGGGTCGTCATGGCGACCCCTTTTTGTTGAGGCGTTCCGGCAGGTCGAGATCGGGCCATTGGATGGCTCCGTGCCGAGGTGGTGCGTGGGATCTCGGCCCAGGTAAACACCAGTCCCTGCACCGAATGCCGGACGTATCCAACCGCCGGCACCAAGCAACCTGCATTCATGGCTCGGCTGTGCGAAGCCGGGCTGTAGAAGTGAATTGGCGCACCGAGAGGATCTAGTAAGTAGACGGGTGATGAGGTTAGTGTTTTGGACCCGAAATTAGAAAAAAAAACAAAATTTAATGATTGGCAAAGGATTGGCAGTAATGATTGGCAGATGATGGGTAGTGATTGGCAAATTTTTGATTGGTTGAATTTGGACGAGCAAAATTTATAGTGGGAGATACCCGATGTGGTGGGATGGCAACTCTGTCATCCCTCACAGCGGGGGCAAAGGAGCACTAGATTTATGGGGTTTATGGCAGTGAAAACTAGCCCGGGAGAGTTAGGATATAATGTAGGGATCTAGAGAAGATGACCTTAGGTAACGTTAAGATTAGTTAGTGACAATGATACCTGTAGTGGGGACGCAGGTAGGTTAGTGTGGATGATAATGACGTGGTATGTGCTTAGTTTAAAGGGAAGACGGGGAGCACTAAGTTAGCAGGGCAACAGGTAGATTAGATGATGCCGTGTGAGTGTTGGAGGTGTATTTAGAAGTGTATTGTGAAAAGTGTGTGAGGAACAGGTGTGATTGCCCAGGTGTGCAACTGAACAGGTGTGTGGCGCAATGTATGAGTGAGTGATAGTGATGAGTGTTGTATTGACCGAATGGTCCAGGAAGGAAGGAGGGTGCAGGTGGCACCAGGTGTGATTGCACAGGTGTGCAACAACAGGTGTATGGAGAATGGTTGTGTGGAATACATGGAGTCTGGAGTATATGGAGTATTGGAATGGATGGTCGTGGAGTGAGTAGGATGGAAATTGTGGAGTGGAGTGGATGGTGCGAAGGTGTGAATGGGGGAAGGCTGGACACCCATCACGAATACCCGGGGAGGGTAGTGTAAGTGTTAGGTAGAGGGTATAGGTAAATTGTGGTTGGATATTGGCATCTGTGGTGCGGGTGAAAGAATGGTATTTGGATGGGTGCATTAGTGTTGTGGAAATGGCTGGGCATGTAGCCTGTTAGTGTGTGTAGATGGTTTGGGCACTCAACCACTGTGAGGATGTCGGGCAGGTGAGGCCGCAGGTGGGCTCTGGGAGCCGGTAGAGTTGTTGTGGATGGGGCCCGAGGATCCGGAGGACGGACCCGGGTAGCCCAGTGCCAGAGGGCACCGAGGGGTGACAGAGCCAGGAGGGGCCTTCCCCAATTAGATAGGTTAGGGTGAGGAACTAGGTAAGCTCGGGTGGCAACTGCAGTGGTGGAGGTGTGCAGGTGGGTAGACCTGCTGGGAGAGCTACATGCCCCAGCCCTGAAATTGTGCAAGGGCACAGGGAGTTGAATCGGGGAAGTGAGACCCCAAATTGAGAAGCACCACAGTTTGGTCAATGGGAATTGGTTTTTAGATCCCATAGTGTAAGTGGCCAATGGATTGGCAGGGAAAGACCCAGGGTAGTGTAAAGTGTGTTAAAGTCATTTAGAGGATAGTTAGGATTGAAGTCTCCTCGCACCATCTACATCCACTCACCTGAGATGACGTACCTCCACACCATGCCAGGTGGTTTTTTATTATTTTTAATGCAAATGTTTGGATTGTGAGACGCATCATGACGTGGGTGTGACATTGTGCTTGATGTTCCATCTCTGCCTCCTTATGAGGATTGATGATGAATTGGGTGATGGCAAATTTTAGATAGAGGGATTGTGGGAACGAATTTGGTATAGGGGAAATATGGGGAAGACGTGACAGTAGTGACAAATTTGTAAATGTGTAGATTTGGTAAATATGGGGTAAGGGCAAGGGTAGAGTAGGTGACAGGGGGGGTGACGTACGGTAGGGACGAGCTTTTCTCACTTCGCCCTCCGTACGCACTTCGCCTTGCATTGCCTTGATTGATGTGTACCCTTGTGACCTTACCCCTCGCTCATCTGTCTCTCCCCCCCTTTGTCTCCCACATGAGGACCTGTGCGCCACTGGGCGCCGAGGGGAGTGTGCGTGAGTCTGCCATTGTGCGCCCGGAACTCCCAGAACCAGCTGTCTGCATCGATGCACCACATTATGGACCACATGTCTGTGTCCGAGCACCACTTATGGACCCCATGGGTTGGGGCATGGCCCCTCTGCTGGAACCGGCCATGAAGGCCCGAAATCTTGATGGCGGACCTTGGCCACAGGGCACCGATGCCCCACAGGTGAACCACATGTAGTCGGCCCCCTGTGGGCCATAAATAAAATAAACATGGACACGTTGGGTGCATTTTAATAGTCCAAATAGGCCGCCAGCAAAGAAAATGACATCTGGAAGATAGTAATAGCCAGCAGAGGGAGCCGAAGAGCAAGAGACCACCTGCAGGGTTAGGGGTTGTTGTTTTTATTTTTTATTCATGAACAATGATGACTGTGCACCGATTGGTGCTTGAGGGTGTGTTGGTGCGTTTTGGGTGCTTTCATGGTGCATTGATGCAGAGCAGACTGTCTCTCCCCCCCAAAAGATCAATCAGAGGTCCTGGGTTGCGTTTTGTAAATAAAATAGCGTCATTGTAAATAATGCTCCCCACCGTCAATGTATAGTTTGAAGACCATTCCGCAATTCGGTTAGCTGTGGGCGTGTCTGTTAGGTAGGGTGCAATGGAGCAGCGGGACATATTTATTTATGTTTTAAAACTGTCACACTCTGGGTCAGGTTAAATGTAGAGGGAACTACACCTACGTGTCACACTAAATTAAAGTTATAGGCCCGGGGCGTGCCTAAGAGGAGGAGGGTGCAGTGTTGCGGCTATGAGGATTGAGTTTTTTTTTTGATTGTGTTGTATTGTATACCAATTGTTGTGAATATTGCTTTAGTCTGGACCCTCCTGCCTCCAGTGTTGTATAAAGGTCAAAGGGCATTCCCATAGTTAGTTCAATAAAGCATACATGAAGGACACTATAATATCCCTGTTCAGTAGTTTATTTCCTTATTCTGTGTTTTAGGTTAAGGCTTTGTCTCCCATTAAGATGACACTCCATTGCAACAAGTGAAATAAGATAGATTCCCTTCATTCTTCATTCCCCATTCCCACTCCCAAAACTTCCATTGCCAAGCCTCAATTTCCAGCTACATCCCCTCCAAGTCTCCATTGCCAACTGCACTGGGCAGTTTGCCAGTTTGTTACAGCTGCGGGTTGTTTTCGCTCCAAAACCACCATTGAACATGTGCTCGGGTCGGGGAAGAAAGGCGTGCCCGCCCGTCGTCATCAAGGGCGGAGCCAGAGGGTCGCGCGACCAACCAGGGCCGAGGTGAGCACACCGATGGGCGTGTCCTAAAGGCCGGCGGCTTGATCGCCGGAGGCGATATAAAAGCGCGCGCGCAAGGGGGGTCAGTGGTTGCGTTGGTTGGTCAGTGGTTGCGTTGAGTGGAGTAGTTGCTGAGTTGTGTAAAGAGATGATCCAGGAGAACAGAGAGAACCAACTGCGAGAGAACATTAAGGAGATCATCATCCAGGGAAGCACAAAGCCTGCTGTAGTTCTGGCAAAGCACGCGACATCCACAGCAGCAGCAGCAGCAGCGGCGGCGGCCACAGCAGCAACAACACTCAACAGCAGCTTGGGGCCTGGACGGCGGTTTTGAGCAGGACCGAGAAGGAACGGCGGCTGCTAAACGTGCCGATCGTGCTGCAGGACCCAGTGGACCTTCCTTTCCCTCCAGCCATCCACCTCCTGCCTTTCCTTCCATCCTTCCTGTGTACGTGAGTTTGTTCTGTTTGTTCTGTCCTGGGTATTTAATTAAGTTTGTATAAGCTAGGTTGCACTGTCTAAAATCTTCTGTAAATTATTTTATTATCTTTCCTTCTTCCTTGGTTATTTTTGGGTGTAAATAGAAATAAATTATATTCGTATTTCCAACCTTTTTGTCTGCTTCTTCTTCACATCCATGTCGCCTTAGTCTTTTCCCTATTGAATATCTGTGGCGCGATCCGGCCAACGTTCGGGAATCGGGTTAGTCGGTGTAACTGTACGACCGCGGGGCCATCCGCTCGGCAAACACAACATCTTATCCGCGGGCCGTAACAATATATATATATATATATATATATATATATATATATATATATATATATATATATATATATATATATATATATATATGTATAATATATTGATTGAATATAATTGATTACACTTCCACAGTACCCAAAAGACCACGCCCGGAGACACAAAACACCACTAGGACCCAATCGACTGAGTATGCAAAATACCCCACCTGAAGACCCAAAAGACCTAGAGGACCAAAAAGTCCTGAGGATCCAAAACACCAAACAGACCCTGAGTATCCAAAAGATCCAAATGCCCCTAAAAGACCAAAAAAGACCCCATGCACCCAAAAGACCCCAAATACGCAAAATACCCCGAGGACCCAAAACACCCTGAAAGGACCCAGAACACCCCAAGGAGCCATGTACCGAAATGACCCTGAGGACCTAAAAGACCCCAAAAATCCTGAGGATCCAAAATATCCTGAACGACACCGAGGACCAAGAAGATCCCAAAGACCTTGAACACACGAAATAACGAAAAGAACCAGATGACCCAAAATATCCAATAGACCCCAAGTAACCAAAAGCCCCTGCCCAAAAACCCAAAATACCAAAACACCAAAATAACCCTGAGGATTCAAATACCCAAAATACCCCGAGGACCCAAAAGACCCAGAGGACTATCGAGATTTAAACACTCAAAAGCCCTGAGGACCCAAAATACCCAAAAGACCCCAAGTAATCAACAGACCCAGAGGACCCAAAATACCCAAAAGACTTCGAGGACATAAATACCCAGAGGACCAAAAATACCCAAATGACCTCGAGGACTCAAAATACCCAAAGGATGCAAAGTACCCAAATGACTGTGAGGACCCAAATTACCCAAATAACCCCGAGGACCAAGAATATCCAAAATACCCTGAACATCCCTAAAGACCCCAAGGACCCAAAAGACCCGAATGGCCCCAAAGACCCTGAAGACACAAAATACCCCAAGGACCCAGAGGGCCAAAATGACCCTGAGGACCAAAAAGACCATAAGAGACAGATTCCTTGTGAAATCTTAGCTGTTGTGGAATATTTACAAAGAAGGCCAAAACCACATCCATTCCAGCAACTGGATTTGAAGTCATATTTGGTAAATGGATAGCCCTGCAAAAGCTTTGTTGTTGAGGCGTATAAATTCAATAAACTAAACCATTTATAGTGACAAACCATGGAAATACAAAAGTAGATTATTTTGATGAACCTTCTAAAGTCTTGGTGGGTCAGTAGGTTTGCAAGATTGGAAACGTAAAATTATCAAATTACTTGGATGATATCTATTTCCAAGCTCACAAACACACACATATTCTGGCTTTGATATATATTTGCATTTTCAAATCCAGTGATTTATTATTACCCTTGCCTTCGGAGAGGATATTGCATTTGAGTCTGCTTGTTTGTCTGTCTGTTCGTTTGTTTGTCCGCACCGAATAAATATTATTGGTTCACGAGTTATCAAACAGAGTGACCACTATATTCGTAATGGGTGTGTGTTTGTCTGTCTCTGTATGTCTGTCTGTCTGTCCGCAGCATAACTACCCGATGATATCATAAGATCTTGATGAAACTTGGGTGGGAGGTTGATATCATGATCTCGTGTCCTGCCTAGAGTGGGCGTATTGCGCCCATTGTGGGCGGAGCCACACCCCAAAAATATGTATTTTTAGGGGGTAATCGAGTTCAGGCGACATCTTCTCCGAAGGGTTTGGTGGAATCTGACTGGGGTTTCGATATTTGGTTTGGCCAATGTCATGTGTCTAGCCCCACAAAGCTCGATTTTTCATTTTCGCCCCAAGGTCAAGGTCACAAGGTCACAAAATTTAGAAAAGTCGATTTTTGATGGTTTTATTACATTGTTCGCTTCCTGATAGGCTGAAATGTCGTACATGATCTTATATTATCACATACATCATGAAATACAAGTTTTCCAACAAATTTCAGAATCTTCGACCTTTGACCTTTGAAGGTCACAAAGGTCAATGTTTCAAAGTTGTCGGAATCGAACCGAATTATTGGTATTGTGTAGCTAACTAACCTCATAACTGATTATACATTATTTCCTGTCATTTCAAGGTCAGTAACCTTCGTTTTGACATTTCAAGGTCACAAAGGTCAAATTTTCAAAGTTGTCGGAATCGCACCGAATTTTCGGTATTGTGTAGCTAACTAGTCTCATAACAGATAATACATTCCTATTTATATATTTTCAATGTCGGTTTTGACTTTCAAAGGTCACAAAGGACGGCCATTTCAAAGTAGTCCGTCCTTTGTCATTGAATACCGCTCGCTCGTGAACCATCGTCTTCTCCTGACTTGTTTTATCTACAACCGTTGATCCGATTGACAGGAAATTTTCACCATAGGTGCAACTCCACCTGTAGAATTTTTGAATGATAATTATGACGTCAAAGGTCACGTGTTATGGGCGCCATCTTGGAAAAACAGAAAAAATTTCACCTCCATATCTCCGAAAGCGCTGCATAGAAAAAAATTGAGGCATGGCTCTTTGTAAAGAACTCTCCATGGGGAATAAAATATTTTAATGATGATGTCATAGGTGCCTCCATTATGACCTCAAAATTCGACAAATACAAAACTTCATCCGATCACGATGAAATTTCTTGAGCGTCATATAGGCATCAATTGGGGAGGGGGAAAAAACGATGACGTCATCGGTCACGTGGTTCGGTCGCCATCTTGGTAAAACCGAAAAGATTTCACCTCTATATCTCTGAAAGTGCTGCATAGAAATAATTGAGTCATGTCTCATTGTAAACAACTCTCCATGTGAAATAACATATGTCAATGATGATGTCATAGGTGCCTCCATTATGACGTCATAATTCGACAAAAACAAAACTTCATCCGATCAAGATTAAATTCTTTGAGCATCATCCATGAGATAAATTGGTGGAGAAAATAATAATAATAATAATGACGTCATTGGTCTCGTGGTTCGGCCGCCATATTTGTGTTAACACAAAAGCTTTTAAAACGACTGAAAACATCCTGGCGAGGGTCTGCAATCTCTGATTGCTCTTTCTAGTTTACAATGTCTTTTCCATGCCAATGGCAAATACATTTAAAGCTGTTTTATTAATTTCTTCAGGTTTTCTTCACCTTTATTACTTCACCAAACGAAATCACTGATTAAGAAAATGAAATGTTGAATGGCATAATGCTCGTATGTTTCAGATAAGCTCCACAGCAACGTGCAAATGCCTAAGTGACAAGAAGGAATATCCATCCTTTCTTCGTACGGTACCGAGTGATGCTTTCCAGTCTGCGGCAATGGCTCGCATTGTGTCTCATTTCAATTGGGTTTTTGTGGGAGCATTGCAAGACAATGATGATTATGGAAAACAAGGGATCGCTCAATTTGCAAATGAAGCAGAAAAAAAAGGACATTGTCTCGACTTTATTGAAACACTTCCAAGTGTTGATGAAGTGGACAAAATGATGAAACTCGGTGAGGATGTACTTTTCTTTTCAGAATAAATTAAAATTAATAATGAAAATTAAAAGAATAATGTGTGATTCAAATTAGTCATTTTTAAAAGACACTTGGAGAGCAAGGAATTGCATTTTTTTTCAATAACTGTGAGCCGATGATTTGCATTCAAACCACATGTAATAGTTCTGTAACCCACATTCTAGAAGGAAAATACAAAAAGGAAAATTTCAGTTATTTTCAAAAATATGTATCGATTAATTTTAACAAATCATCTTGTTGATGGGAGTTGATATTAAAGTGATGCTCGTGAAATTTGCCATTTTTTACGAGGCAAATTTATTGTTTTTTTGACACTAGATCAACAGGAACTGTCGTACTTCAAGTATGTTATTGTATACATCTCTAGCAAAATACATTACGTAGTTACAATTTATTTTTTGTCTGCAATATTATTTGGCAAATGTTAATTAATGTTTGATTTGGATGTTATCCATTGTAACTTTTGAGATATTTCAATCTATAATCACAATGAAAAATATTTATATTCATAATCATAAGGAAAACACTTTCTCCATATACAGGTGAAACTGTTGAAAAAAGCAGAGTATCAGTTGTTGTTGTTTTCAGTGGCGAACGTCGATTTGGTCCTTTTGTTGACAAACTTTGGAAAAGAAACATTACCGGAAAGACGTGGATCGCAAGTGAAGATTGGGCAACTTTCAAACCATACGCCTCTGAAAGATTTGCTCACTTATTTCAGGGGACCATTGGTTTTGCTCTCCAGCGAGGTTCAATCCCAGGTTTTTATGAATTTCTTGTAAATCTTCGGCCATTCTTACAAAATTCACTTTGTGAACATGAGTCTAACAGATATCCACATCAAATTAGCTTTGAAACAGCAAGGAAATATAACAAAAACACCATTTACAATGCTGCAAATGTATCAATGACAAGGAAATTCAAGCATGTTACAAGTTTCCTTCATGAACGATTGGAATTACATAATAATCACACAACAAATGGTATTCCAAATAATTGGACGTTTTTAAATGACATTGTGTTTGAATTGTATAATAAAAACTTGGAACGGGAAACAACACATATTTCAAATCATGTTGTGAATGATAGTGTTTTATATTATGAAAATAACAACAATATTACATGGAAAACAAGAAAAACTAAATTCCCAAATTATTGCTGCAACATGGAAGGTTCAGAAAATGCATTTCTTTTGGAATTCTGGGAAATGACTTTCAACTGCTCGTGGAGCATTTCAACTACAAAACTACGGACCTGCAACTGTATTGATGATCTCAGGAATTTTAAGACAGAATTCACTGATGTGTCTCACATGAGGGTGACGTACTCCACATACACAGCTACATATGCTCTTGCTCATGCCTTGCACGATTTGCAACAATGTATTCCTGGGTTAGGTCCATTACACAATGGTACTTGTGCTATGATTACAAACTTCAAATCATGGCAGGTAACAAGAGAGCAAACCATCATTCAAAATAATATATTGTGCATTTACAGCATTTACTGTACATTCTCTAGAAACAACCGCTCCCTATGAGAGTGGCCAAGGGAGGGGGGTGTGGGTCATATAAATGGGCATGCCCTCTCATTATCGTGCAGATTGTGGTGGGTTATTATTCTTAATAGAGTGACTCGGTGAGCTCCGCGCGCTTCACCACTCGTCGTTTCAGAGGGAAAGGCATATTTGACCATTTTGGTGTCTTTTGGGTCTTCATGGTCTTTTGGGTCTTCATTGTGTTTTGGGTCTTCAGGGCCATTTGGGTCTTCAGTGTATTTTGGATCCTCTGGGCCTTTAAGGGTATTTCGGGTCTTTGGGGTGTTTTGGGTATTCAGGGTCTTTGGGGTCTTCTGGGTCTTCATGGGCTTTTGGGTCATAAGGGTCTTTTGGTTCTTCTGGGTCTTTAAGGGTCTTTGGGGTATTTTGGTTCTTCAGGGTATTTAAGGGTGTTTTGGGTCTTCAGTGTCTTTAAGGGTATTTGGAAGTCTTCAGGGTGTTTTGGGTCTTCAGGGTATTTGGGGTCTTCAGGGTATTTTAGGTCTTCAGGGTGTTTTATGTCTTCAGGATCTTTTGGGTCTTCGGGATCTTTTGGGTCTTCGGGATCATTTGGGTCTTCGGGATCTTTTGGGTCTTCGGGATATTTTGGGTCTTCGGGATATTTTGGGTCTTCGGCATCTTTTGGGTCTTCGGGGCCATTTGGGTCTTCAGGGTATTTTGGATCCTCTGGGCTTTTCAGGGTATTTGGGGGTCTTTGGGGTGTTTTGGGTCTTCGGAGTCTTTGGGGTCTTTGTGGTCTTCAGGGGCTTTTGGTTTCTCTGAGTCTTTAAGGATCTTTTGGGTATTCTGGGTGTTTTTGGTGTTTGGGGTATTTTGGGTCTTCATGGTCTTCCTGGTGTGTTTGTGACTTCAGGGTAATTTTGGGTCTTTAAGGGTCTTTGTGGTCATCAGGGTGGTTTGGGTCTTTTGGCTCTTTTGGGTCTTCAGGGCATTTAAGGGTATTTTGGGTCTTCAGGGGTCTTGGTGGTCTTAAGGGTCTTGGGGGACTTAAAGGGTCATCAAATGTCTGAGGGGTCTCAGCAGTCTAAACGTAATTAAGCGTTCATGGACTGTGTTTTGGGTGTTAATTTTATTTGACGAGGAAGAAGAAGACATTTTGGTCGTACATAAACATAACCATAGAGATTGCTCTTTTATAATAAGATTATTCTGCAATGGCCACAGTCATTCCCACATTGTTGTCGGGTTGGCCGGGGGAAGCTTAGCCGAAGTATTTCACAAACCACCTGACCAGACCTCATGTTCGTCTATCCAATGCGTTACCATAACCTCATTTATTTCTTCACTGATTTAGATATTTTTTAAGCGTCATTATATTAATATTTTACCTTCCTTCTTATGCATAATGATTATGTTGAGTTTAATGATGACAAAATCGAGAATCTTACTGCTTTGGTGAAAATTGACGAGTGCACATAAATAACGCACTTTACTGTCTCTCAAAGTATCATTTCTGCTATTCATTTATTACATTTCATTTATTCTCCACATGAATATTTCAGCTTTTATACTATTTGAAGAAGGTCACATTCAGCATTATCAAGGCAGAAACACTGTTTTTTGATCAAAATGGAGATCCTCCTGCAGTATATGAGATTGTGAACTGGCAGAAAAACAATGAAAGTGCCTTAGATTTCAAAGTTGTTGGTATTTTTGATTCATCGTATCCACAAGAGCAGCAACTTAGTTTTCTTTCACGTGATATAGTTTGGAATGATGGTTCACGAAAGGCAAGTTTCGGTTTTCTTATTTTAAAGGCTTCTATCTAGTTTGAATTACAGTGCCCTCCAAAGGTATTAGAATACTGAAGCCAAATCTGTTATTATTGCTATATGCTCAAGAATTTGGATTTGAGATCAAAAGATGAATATGAGGCAAGAGTACGGAAGGCCAGCTTTTATTCCTTGGTATTTCTATGTATACATGTTTTCCATGATAGGACAATATCACTTTTATTGTTCAGACCCCCCATTTTAGGTAAGCAATAAGTATTGGAACAAATGACTGACAGGTGTTTCTTGTTGCATTGATTGTTCACACATAAAAGAGCTATGATTGGCTCGTCTTTGTTTTAGCCTTTGCTTTTGCCTTTGGAATCTGCTTTTGAAGTCAGTTGGCATAAACCAACATTAACACCAGAGAACAGACTGTGAAAGAAAAGCAAGCAATTTGGCAGGTGAAGGAACAAAATAATTCACTTAAAACCATAGTACAAAGGTTTGGCATTGCAAATACACCAATTCGGAATATCTTGAAAAAGAAAGAAACCACTAGTGCACTTAGGGATCGACAATGGCCAGGTCAGCCAAGGAAAACAATGGCAGTTGATGACAAAAAAATCATCAGAGCTGTGAAGAAAAACCTTAAAACAACTTTCAGTGACATCACCAACAACCTCCAGAGATCAGTGGTGTCACAATCTACTGTTCACAGGAGACTTCGACAGCAGAATTACAAAGGCTACACCGCAAGATGCAAACCTCTCATCTGCACCAAAATGGAAAGGCCCCAATATAATTTGACAAGAACTACAGAGGTGAGCCAGTGAGTTTTGGAACAAAATTTTACGGACAGGTGAGCCCAAGATAAACCTTTGCCAAAGTGATGAAAAGGTGAAAGTGTGGAGAAAGGAAGGAACTGCATATGATCCAAAGCATACCACCTCATCTGTGAAGCACCGTTGAGGTAGTGCCATGGCTTGCGCTTGCAGGCTGCCCCTGGAACTAGCTCACTCATCTTTATAGATTATGTAACTACTGATAGCAGCAGCAGAATTAATTTGAAAGTGTACAGAAACATTTTGTCTGCCTATGTACAAGAAAATGCCTCTAAACGCATTGGACGGTGCTTCACCATGGAGCCAAAAAATGACCCAAAACACACTGCCAAAACAACCAAGGAGTTCTTCATGGGAAAAAGTGGAAGGTTTTAGATTATAGCCAAGGTAATCTCCTGATTTAAATCCAGTGGCGCATACATTTCACTTCATGAAGAGGAGACTAAAGTTAGAAACCAACCAAAACAAACAACAACTGAAAATGTCTGCAGTGAAGGCTTGGAAAATCATGTGAAAGGAAGATACCAAGAGTTTGGTGATGCCAATGGGTCACAGGCTCGATGCATTTATTGCATGCAAGGGATTTGCAACCAAATAACAACTATTATACTACTTTAATTTACTTTAAAAGGGGAACCCAAACAGTCATACCACCTCAATGGTAATCTATCCCTTGACACCCTACAAAATAGACATGATATGTCTTTTTACGATTTAAGATTTATTAAGTGGGTAATTTTGCATTTAAAGGCAAAATGTTATTCACGATTAGCTTTGATGTCACACCAGGAAGTTGACCGCCACTTCCGTAATGCTTATTGGTAATATCACTGATTAATTAAACTTTAAAAAAAGTTAACCTTGAACTTTGATTTAAAAGTATGATTTACCTCAAACGGTGAATAATTTTCGAATTGCCACAAATATGCCAGGTCGATGTATCCTTGGTGTTTGTAGTAATACAAACTGAGATGGTTTCATGCTTCACCAATTGCCGAAAGATCTGAGGGTTGCCAGAAATTGGACAAGGTTTGTCCGAAATACCCGAGTGTAGATCGGGCCTTCAAAATGTTTGCTTTTGTGCTCAGAACATTTTACAAAGAACTGTTATGAAACAGCAGCGATGGGTAGATCTTTTTGTTAGCCACGACGATTGAGTGGAAGAAACAACCATCGCGCAAATGTGTAAGACCATCGATGCCGAGCTACCAGCATATGGACAAGGACAATTTGAGTGTTGAATCGTCACCTGTATTGGCCTGCCGGTGTCATGAAACAGATCCGCACCCGAAACAGATCCACCCCCCGGCGATTCTGTACCGGTACAAATTCGCCCCCCTCAAAATACAGACTTGGCATTTAATATAGAAATTTTTTTTTTCTTCACTTGGGTTTACTTTCTTAACTCAGTATATCAATCTGGTGAGTTTCTTTTACACTTTGGTGATTTATTTGTGAAAAGAACCATGTCACTGATTGTCTGTCGCAGCAAGAAGTCAACAACAGAATTATATCACAGGTGGCGTGGCAAAATGTACGGACAGGTGCATTTGATGATTGGCTTCACAGTCGGGTATACAAGGGTTTTTGCGTTCTGTATATTGGAAATCAACTGCTGCACGTCTCCAAAAGTTATTGCCGCTTCCTCTGGAGATGGTCCGTCAACTCGACAATGCTGTTTGTCATGGAGTGGTGGCTTTACGAAATTACGGCATGAAACAGCATGCTATTGCTCGGCAGTATGGCATCAGTCAAGGTCAGGTGTCAAAGATCCTGAAACGAAATGCTCAGAGGGGTGCCCTACTCCAATACCGAGGCCAGGACGTCCCCGCAGAACCACAAGGAGGGATGATCGCCAGCTGCACTTGTTAGTCCACAATGGCCGTACCAAGTCAGCTAATCGGCTTAGGGCTGAGTGGCAGCAACTGACAAATGTGCCTGTATCCAGAAGGCTAGTCAACCAACGACTGGTTCAAGCAAGCTATCGTGCCAGGCGTCCCCTGCGAAAGCCATGCCTGACCAGACAACACCATCAGCGCCGATTGCAGTGGGCCAGACAGCACCGTCAATGGCAGCCAGGACACTGGAACACGTGATCTTCAGTGACGAGTCTAGATTTCTGGTCTATCGTCAAGATGGCCACGTCTGAATGCGCAGACAAGTGCATGAAGCCTACAACAAAGATTGTATTGTGTCAAGAGTCCAAGCTGGAGGTGGTGGGGTGACTGTTTGGGCTGCTTTTCATGCAGGGGGCAAAACTGACCTGGTTGTTCTGAATGGAAACCTGAACCAGTTCAAGTACAGGGCCATTCTAGAAGAAACATTGCTTCCATTTGCTCGTGCAGCCTTTCGAGGAAACTTTGTCTTCCAAGATGACAATGCACGGCCTCATTGTGCTCGCATGATCCAACACTTTCTTGCTGACCATGGTGTAGAGCATATGGAGTGGCCTGCCATGTCCCCGGATATGAATCCGATAGAGCACTTGTGGGCAGTATTAACGCGTCAAATCGACCACTTGGACCAGCAGCCGACCGCTGTGCGTGAATTGCAGCAGGCTATTGTCACTGCATGGCAAGCGATTCCTGTCCAAACCTTGGCAAATCTCGTGAACAGCATGCCTCAACGTGTACGTGCTCTCCTGAATGCTCGTGGGGGTTACACGAAGTACTGAACTGTAATTTTACTGTCCGTAATCCCAGTCGTAATTTAACTTTTGTTTTTGTTAAAAAAATAATTGGCTAATGTGCAAAATAAAGAGATACTTCTGGAAAACGTACAGAGGTTTAACACAGTACTGTCCATGAATTGAGTTCGATATCAGTTTACATCACTTTCAAGGATCAATTTATTTGTTTCGAAATGTCAAATGTGGTTTTTGTTTCTTTTAAAGGTCACATTAACAAAATCTAGAATAATTTCAACATAATTCCAATGAACTTTTCGTTCTAAGACATCTTGAAAAGTAAGTTCACCCCCACAAAAAAAATAATTCCATATTAAATGCCAAGTCTGTAGATTTGCCCCCCCCTGCCACGAAATAGACTCTCCCCCATGACAAAATCGCCCCTCTTAATATATATGTACATGTTTCAGCAGATATTCAAACTTGGAAAAAAGTGTAACAATTGTGTGGCTCTTGGGGATTGTGGAAGAGTTCTTTTACAATTAATCTACAACTAGGGCAACTGAATATTGGTGTAAACCAATAAAAATAAAACCATAATAACCATAAAAATAAATAAAAATAACCAAAAATAACATAAAATAACATAAAATAACATAAAATAACCAAAAATAACCATAAAATAACCATAAATAACCATTACAATAACCATAAAATAACCATAAAACCATAAAAACCATAAAACCATAACCAAAATAAAAATAAACCAATAAAAATCTATCAATAATTACTATATCAAGTGTTCAAGTATGTCTTTAAAAGATTGAGAAAATGTGTAAGTCCGCACTCAATCAATTCCCCAAACAATATTAGTAGTACTTTTATCACGTCCCCTCTTGTAAACCAATATTTCCATATGTATATTTATATATCCGCAAACGAGAATGGGGGGCGATTCTATCCTGATGGGGGCGAGAAACGTATCCGCCCGGGGGCGAGTTTATACCGGTACAAATTCGCCGGGGGGAGAGTTTATACGGGGGCGGTTTTATTTCGCGACACAGGGGGAGGGGGGCAAGAGGGGAGGGGGGTAAGAGGGGAAGGGGATGGGGGAGGCAGGAGAGGAAGGGGGTTCATATATATGCTGGTGAGTGAATGTGGTGAATGGCGTTCATCACGTTTCTGAGCTAAGTGTGATACCGATCAGGAAGAAGAAGAATCCGTACTACAAACTTCGTACACTTCTGGAATTGTTTGATTTATTTGTATTCAAATGTCTGGTGATTGTTTTGTATTTATTTATGTGAATGTGTACTTGTATATAACTGTCATTAATTTTAAAAAGCTTAGGCACTATCGAGCGATTATTTCTTTTTTTACTCCAAAAAACCGATGTTTTTTTTCAAAAAAATTGGGTTTTGTTTTGCCTAAAACACTCCCGGGCACTCACTGATGAACCTCTGAAAGTTTGACGAAGATCTGTTCAGCCATCTCTGAGAAAAATGGCGACACAGACAGACAGACAGGCAGACACACACATGCATACAGACATCTCTCTTATATAGTAGATTTAGCAATAATAACAAACTTGACCTCGCCGTTCCAATACTTATGGACGGCACTGTATATTTCATTTCCAAGTGATATAAAAATACAAGTGACTGAGTCACAACTTGTCTATGAATTATATTTAAAAACTGTGACGAATTCTGTTTTCAAGGTTCCGAGCTCTTTGTGCAGCTATCCCTGCGAACCTGGAACACGCAAGGCTGCCCGGAAAGGAGAACCATTATGTTGTCACGATTGCATTGATTGCCCACAAGGACAATTCTCCAATGAGACAGGTAAAATAAAAGAGGTATTAACGTTCTGTAAATTAGACATTGTTTGTAAACCTACAATATGTTTTACAATTATGACCAGACTCGGTGCTCTAATGGTTAGAGTGGCCGCTCTGAGAGTGGGAGGTTGGCATTTCAAACCCAGCCATGTCATACCAAAGACGTTAAAAATAGCCCAGAGTGGGTTGACGGTCATCTCTGAAGGTTGTAATTCAGACCTCTGCTGATTTTGTGAGCCCCCCTGATCCTAAATCGAAAACTGTAAGACTGAGTGATCCTGTAGACAATCGATTCGAGGTCCTGAATCAGGTTCCAGAGCAATCAGTTGGTAAATAATAGGGGTCGAGTAGAGATACAGAGTTTCAGGGGGTAGAGGATCCCGGTAGATCCCGGATCCCGGTAGAGGATCCATCCCTGGGAGCTCCCATGATCTGGAAAAAAAATGAAAGACTCAACGATTGTGCGGGCCATCGAGTAGAAGGGCTGTATTAGGTTTCAAAGCAATTGGTGGGTAAATAATGGACGATTATGCATCCGAGGTTTCAGGTGGTAACCCCCTCATGGGAGCTCCCATGATCCTAAATCGAAAAATTGAAGCCTGAGCAGAAGGGCTGCATCGGGTTTAAGAGCAAACAGTGGCTAAATAAGGGATGAGTAGGGATCTGAAGTTTGGGGGGTAACCCCCTGAGAGCCCCAATGATCCGAAATCGAAAAATCGATTCCGGGCTACTGTCTTGTAGCCCGAGTGATTGTGCGGGCTACTATCTTGTATTCATGTGTCAAGTTTCAGAACAATTAGCTGGGTGATAAGGGAGGAGTGGCAAAAATCGGAAAAAGGTAACGAACGAACGAACGGATGGACGGACAGACATCCAGACATCATGACCCATTTTAGGTCATCTCATTTTGATTCTCGAAGAGAAGAGATTATAATTATATCGAAGAGATTATAATTGTGTGATATGATTTGATTACGTTTTCACCTCTGACCTGTTTGTTACTTGCAAAGTCGAAGATTTTGAAAGTATATTGGTCGGTCGACTTTGTTATTCTGTCCGTCTGTCCGTCTGTCCATTTGTCAATCACCTACAGGTCACAATTCTAAACCGATTGTCATGAAACTTTACCAAGTTGTAGTGATAGTCATAGTTGAGAAGTACAGTACATGGATGATCTAAAACTCTTCACAACCAATGATGACAAATTGGCAAATTAACTGAACTAGTAAAGCGAGTGCACAGACCAGTGTGAGTAGGACTAGCAGGGTATGTGAAAAGGTCAATAGACTATTGAATGACATTTGTACACGAGCAAGAAAACAACAAATCAGAAAAGGTATCCTTAACTCTTTCATGCAGTCATAAAAAAAAAAATCCCACGACGATGCAGTCCTGGACGTCTCGGAGACCCAGCAAACGCAAGTGTAAAAAAAAATTTTTGAATTGTTTTTTTTTCCCCAATTTTTTTTAATCAAAGTCGATGCTCATGGATGTGTATTTGCTCAAAAAAAGGGTGATTCATTGATCTTACTATTTAGAAGAAGCCCATACAGGTAATGCAAAAAAAAAAATTAACTTTTTTTGAATTAGGTTTTTTTACTTTTTCTTTTCTCTAGAAGGTTGAGGATGATGGAGGAGTATTTGCTCAATAAATCAGGTATTGGATGGGGAAAGATATGAGATAGTGGTGAACAGCTATTTTAAAGACCTGGAGGGAGGAGTAGGATTGAAGAGAGTGAGGGAGTTTGTTCCAGAGGCGGGAGAAAAGAGGAATGAAAGAGTGAAGTTATTTTTTATTTTTTTTTGTATACAAGATCGAGGCTCGTGAGAGAGCTAACATTAATCACACAAAAAGTCAAATCGCAACAAACCAACACATAAAACACAAAATAAGGGGAGCGGTAGACAAGATGGGGAGAGAGGGCAAAGGACACAAACACAACATTTGAGAGCAGGGACATCGAGAGAACTATGGGAGGGAGAGGGCTTGGGGGGAGGTGAGAGAGGTATAAAACATATGGACACTGCAAGGACTTCCAGGAAATAAGTTGGAATTTCGAAAAGGTGTATCTGGGGTGAATTAGCGGGGGTAGAAAAGATCAAGGTTTTGGATGGGGGAAGAAGATAAGAGATGGTGGTGAACAGCTGTTTTAAAGACCTGGAGGGAGGAGTGGGATTGAAGGGAGTGGGGGAGTTTGTTCCAGATGCGGGGAAAAAGGGGAATACAAGAGTGAAGGTGAACAGAGAGCCTAGATTTTGGCAGTTTAACCATAAGAGGGTTGCTGGTCGATCTTGTGCGAACTGCAGGAATATTTGGGGGACAGAGCGCAGAGAGAGAGGATTTTCTAGAGATTCGGAGAGATCATTGATGAAGACCAGAAAAAGCACAGGGCCCAGAACACTGCCTTGTGGAACTCCAGCCTGAACAGGAAGGGGAGATGAGAGAAATCCATTCAGGGCCACACGTTGACTACGACCAGAGAGGAAGTCTGCAAGCCATGATTGGAGATTTCCATGGATACCATAGGAGGAGAGTTTGGTAAGCAGAGCGGGTTGCCAGACCGTAGTGAAGGCACGTGATATGTCAAGGGAGACAGCTCTGATTTCCTGTTTGGCATTGAGGACCTCCATCCATTGTTGAGACAGCAGAAGCAACATGTCCAGAGTAGAATGACCTGGTCTGAATCCAAATTGATGATCGGAGATCAAGCCATTGGAGAAGAGGAAGGATTAGCCAGAGCAGTTGATAGTGTGTCAGAGAATACAGAAGAATTGGGTGGTCTCGCGAGATCTTGCGGGGGAGGTCACAATTTTTCGAATCTGTCCCGATCTTCATGCATGCTCGAAGTTAAGTAATTGTTCACAATTGTATTTTTGGTGAGCAGAGAGTCTTGATTTTGGCAATTTCACCATACGAGGGATGCTGGTAGATCTTGTGCGACCTGTAGGAATATTTGGGGGACAGAGCACAGACAGAGCTGGGGGGTGGAGGGGGGCCTAGGCCGGAGAGGAGTCGGTAGAAAACAGAAAGACCACCAACCTACCTGTGGTGAGTATGTGAAAGGCAAAGACAGGAGATTCCAATGATTCTGAAAGCTTTGGTTTCTACAGCGTGAAGCCGAGCTCGGTGTGAGGCAGGAGCACCGGCCCAGAGGGGAGAGCAGTGTTCCATTGAGCTGCTGATGAAAGCCTTGTATGTGGCGAGGAGCTCAGGTGTGCCAAGGAAGGACTTCGCACGACGGAGGATGCTCAGTCAGCGACTGGCTTTGGAGGCCAGATTGGAAATGTGGTTTTCCCAGGAAAGATCATGGCAGATAGTGAGACCCGAAAGCTTGAGTGACAGAACTTCTTGAAGAGGGTTGTTGAGAAAGTAAATGGGAGGGTTTTCCAGACGGTCTTTCCGGAGAGACATCGTAAGAGTGTGAGATTTGTCAGGATTGAAAGACGTGTTCCACTTGTTTGATCAGCTTGTAATTTTCCCAAGGCTGCAAAGAGTGATGAGGCTGCTGCCTGCCGATCTGAGGGATGAGATATGGAGCAAAAAGATAGAGGATTTTCCAGAGTCAAAGAGATCATTATAATGATAATGATAATAATAATAATAATAATAAATTCGGTTTTATTAACATAAAAAGCATACAAGACCATAGTCCGAAGACTAAAATGGCTGTGTTTACATTAAAATGAGAAAATCAATTTACGATGAATGAAAAAGCAAATAAATACCGATAGATAACATTTCAAAATCAACCACCAGCATGCAAATAACAAGAAATTATTCAATAAATAGGTCAATAAATTTACAAACAAGTTTACTTTACTTTTAAAAAAACAACAGGAAAAAACATTTAAGAGATGAGATAACGATTTTACAGACATTAAAAAGTTTAAAACATTCAGCAATTATACAGAACATGTGAATATATTATTTACTTTGTATTAAATTACACATGCTGGTAATAAAAGTTGAAATCTTTCAAAATTATTGAAAAAAAAATTAATAATAATAATAATAATAACGCAGAAAATCAAAACAAACAAAAAAAAATTCATTTAAAAGATTAAAATACATTAATCATGTTTCAACTGGACGTTTAACAGTTTCACGAGAGCAGGGACACTAGATTGTTTATATCGCTGAGTTCTTGATTGAGGGATGTGTATGTGGTGAGAATTTCTGAGTCCAGTTCGAGAGAGGCTTTGCCGTTCAGCTGGAAGCAGATCACGATGTCGCGAGGAAGCAGATCACGATGTCGCAAGGAAGCAGATCATGATGTTGCAAGGAAGCAGATCATGATGTCGCAAGGAAGCAGATCACGATGTCGCAAGGAAGCAGATCACGATGTCGCAAGGAAGCAGATCACGATGTCGCAAGGAAGCAGATGACGATGTCGCAAGGAAGCGAGGATCTTTTTTGCGAAGTTGGTGAGGATATCAATTCTTCGCATAGCCAGGGAAGGAATGCTGAAGCTGCTTAGGAGTTCCTCGTAATGATGTTGATCAGGGTACGCGATCATCCTAAGAGCTCTTCGCTGCACTCTATTCTATCAGACTGCTGTGCTGTCAGGCTACTACTCCAAACCGGTGCGCAGAATTACATCAAAGGGCGATTATACATTGTGTAGATGAACACAATATCTCTGTTTGAAACACCGTTACTCTTCAATTTGCACAAAATATAGAGGCGGCGTGATGCGCACTTGATGATTTGCTCGACCTGCGCATCCCACTGAAGGTTCGACTGTATGGTAACACCAAGGAGGCGAAGTGTCGACACAGATTCAAGAACTTCATTTCCCATGGTAATCAAGGGGGAGGCCAAGTGGGATGAAGAGAAGATGAAGAGAAGAATGATGAAGATTAGAAAAAGCCAAGGCCCAGAATACTGCCTTGAGGAACTCCAGCCTGGACAGGAAGAGGGGATGAGAGAATTCTGTTTCGGTCAAAATGTCAAAGGTTAATTCAAGGTCAAACTTCTAAAATCATCTGGAAAAAAAACCATACATCTGAAAAATAATCAATTTTCATTCAATTGTCCCTGAGCTATAATTACGATCGTCAATTTTAATCTTAATGAGATGGACAATTTTATGTCTCCATTGCAACCTTTTTTGGGGGGAGAGGAGGGTGGGAGTTGTGGATTTTGCAAGTATCACCTTTCTTGTTTGTTTGTCACAGCAGGATAACTCAGAGTTATGGACTGTTTCGGATTAAATTTGGTGGCCTGGTTAGGTATATGACAAGGACGAAATAGTTAGATTTTGATGTAGATCTGGATCCGGATATTAGTATTTTCAAAAGTGATTCTTCAAAATTTAGAGATTGGGCCAAAACCGATATGTAGCACAATATTCCAAAAGGTTGTGGACGGATTATGACAAAACTTGGTGGATGAGTTTGGAAGGTGACACGAACAAGTCGATTTGATTTTGGTTAAGGTCTGGATGCAGATCCGGCTGATCAATTGGATACAAAATGTAAACTGTTCATCCTGCCGGAGGTATCGTGTGCACTCGGACAAGTGCCGTTCTAGTACCTCATATTAATCCACTTTTTTTTTTACAGAATAAATGTAGATTGGTAGAATATATATTTTTAAATGCTTTAACGATTCCCCCGAGGTAGACAATGTCGCAAGTTCTTGGTATACCGATAAGAATATTCTCCACCCCAATCCACCATGTCCAATTTCACCCCATATCCTGTCAAACCAACAGGTTCAAAAGTGTTTGATTGTCTAGTTTTTTTTTTGAGCAGTTTGTTTCTTTAAAATCTATGAACTATTGTAAAAAAATATGAGTAAAAATGTACTTTGTAAAATCTTTCGTTTTAACTCAACTGGACTATGTCCAGCTGAGTTTTTGTCGACACCCAGTGCCCGTCGTCCATCGTCCATCTGTCGTCTGTCTGTCTGTCTGTCATCTGTAAACAATTCGACGTCCATGCTCGAAAAGTCAAAAATATTGATGAAATTTGATGAAACTTGTTATGCAGCATCTTTAAGACATAAACTAGTTTGGGATTGCATGTGGGCGTTGCCACCCAAAAATGGGCACGGCAGGGCGGCCATATTGAAAAATCAATTTTTGTCAATCTGGTACTTCCTAATGTAGCTAGAAGGCTAAAACTTGGTGTGTAGTCAGTGTGTAACAAACCTCAACACATATATTACGGGTTTTGATGATGTCTGAAAAATGACCTCGTCGTGACCTATGTCCCATAACATGACTTGTCCCATAAACATCAGTTTGGATGACGTCCAAGCTCTAAAAGTCACAAATACTGATGAAATTTGATGAAACTTGTGCCTTTTGCCACTTAAAGATATTTGAAAACACATATAAACGCACATATAAACATATAAACGCACATATAAACTACAGACTTGGCATTTAATATGGAATATTTTTTTTGTGGGGGTGCACTTACTTTTCAAGATGTCTTAGAACCAAAAGTTCATTGGAATTATGTTGAAATTATTCTAGATTTTGTTAATGTGACCTTCAAAAGAAACAAAAACCACATTTGACATTTCGAAACAAATAAATTGATCCTTGAAAGTGATGTAAACTGATATCGAACTCAATTCATGGACAGTACTGTGTTAAACTTCTGTACGTTTTCCAGAAGTATCTCTTTATTTTGCACATTAGCCAAATTTTTTTTAACAAAAACAAGAGTTAAATTACGACTGGGATTACGGACAGTAAAATTACAGTTCAGTACTTCGTGTAACCCCCACGGGCATTCAGGAGAGCAGATACACGTTGAGGCATGCTGTTCACGAGATTTGCCAAGGTTTGGACAGGAATCGCTTGCCATGCAGTGACAATAGCCTGCTGCAATTCACGCACATAGGTCGGCTGCTGGTCCAAGTGGTCGATTTGACACGTTAATTCTGCCCACAAGTTCTCTGTCGGATTCATATCCGGGGACATGGCAGGCCACTCCATATGCTCTACACCACGGTCAGCAAGAAAGTGTTGGATCATGCGAGCACGATGAGGCCGTGCATTGTCATCTTGGAAGACAAAGCTTCCTCGAAAGGCAGCACGAGCAAATGGAAGCAATGTTTCTTCCAGAATGGCCCTGTACTTGAACTGGTTCAGGTTTCCATTCAGAACAACCAGGTCAGTTTTGCCCCCTGCATGAAAAGCAGCCCAAACGGTCACCCCACCACCTCCAGCTTGGACTCTTGGCACTATACAATCTTTGTTGTAGGCTTCATGCACTTGTCTGCACACTCGGACGCGGCCATCTTGACAATAGACCAGAAATCTAGACTCGTCACTGAAGATCACGTGATTCCAGTGTCCTGGTTGCCATTGGCGGTGCTCTCTGGCCCACTGCAATCGGCGCTGGTGGTGTTGTCTGGTCAGGCGTGGCTTTCTCAGGGGACGCCTGGCACGATAGCCTGCTTGAACCAGTCGTTGGTTGAATAGCCTTCTGGATACAGGCACATTTGTCAGTTGCTGCAACTCAGGCCTAAGCTGATTAGCTGACTTGGTACGGCCATTGCGGACTAACCGGTGCAGCTGGCGATCATCCCTCCTTGTGGTTCTGCGGGGACGTCCTGGCCTCGGTATTGGAGTAGGGACACCCCTCTGACCATTTCGTTTCAGGATCTTTGACACCTGACCTTGAGTGATGCCATACTGCCGAGCAATAGCACGCTGTTTCATGCCGTAATTTCGTAAAGCCACAACTCCATGACAAACAGCATTGTCGAGTTGACGGACCATCTCCAGAGGAAGCGGCAATAACTTTTGGAGACGTGCAGCAGTTGTTTTCCACTAATACAGAACGCAACAACCCTTGTATACCCGAATGTGAAGCCAATCATCAAATGCACCTGTCCGTACATTTTGCCACGCCACCTGTGATATAATCCTGTTGTTGACTTCTTGCTGCGACAGACAATCAGTGACATGTTTCATTGGTTCTTTTAACAAATAAATCACCAAAGTGTAAAAGAAACTCACCAGATTGATATGCTGAGTTAAGAAAGTAAACCCAAGTCAAGAAAAAAAAAATATTCCATATTAAATGCCAAGTCTGTATATAATTTGTGGTTCTATTATGCATATTCTAACCATATTGATATAGACCAGTTGAGTTCAGGTTCCCTGGAACCTTTAGTTTTGTTTTTGTTTTGACTTCAGATTCTCAAGAATGTTTTCACTGCCCCAAATACTTTTGGTCAACTGAACATGGTGACGATTGTGTTATTATGGCTGAAGAATTTCTGGGTTTTTCTGACCCGTTGTCGATCACTATGTTGGTGATGTTACTCATTGGAATGGTGTTGGTTGCTGTGGTTATTGTGCTGATGTCCACCCAACGTGAACTCCATCTGGAGAAAGCTGAAAGTTTTGTAGTGAATCTACTGCTTCTTGTTGCCTTGGGAGGATGTTTTTGCAGTACATTAGCTTTTATTGGTAAACCAACAGACAACTTGTGTAGCTTACGGGAAACGTGTCCATGTATATTGTTGTCACTTGCGATAATCTGCATGTTGGCAAAATGCACAAAAGGGTTCATTGCTTCTAAAGGTATGATGTACATTGGTGATTTTCATTGTATCTGGACATGAAAAATAAGCTTTAAATCAAACCATCATAAAAACTTTGATATGCACAAACAATAGGTGTTGTTAAAAGGCAGTATTTATGAAACCAAAACAGTAAAAATGTACAATTCTGCTTGTAGATTGTTGTCATTGTAAATTCATGCATTTTCTTCCCTTAACCAGCTGCCCACTCAGGTTTGTTTTTAATATATACACCTCTCTGTAACGTTCGTTATGTTAACCTCCTCTTCCCAAGGTTTGGGAAAGGTTGTGTGTATTTCTAACCTCCTCTTCCCAAGGTTTGGGAATGGTGGTGTGTGTTTCTAACCTCCTCTTCCCAAGGTTTGGGAATGGTGGTGTGTGTTTCTAACCTCCTCTTCCCAAGGTTTGGGGATGGTGGTGTGTATTTCTAACCTCCTCTTCCCAAGGTTTGGGAATGGTGGTGTGTGTTTCTAACCTCCTCTTCCCAATGTTTGGGAATGGTGGTGTGTGTTTCTAACCTCCTCTTCCCAAGGTTTGGGGATGGTGGTGTGTATTTCTAACTTCGTCTTCCCAGGGTTTGGGAATGGTGGTGTGTATTTCTAACTTAGTCTCCACAAGGTTTGAGAATGGTGGTGTGTATTTCTAACCTCTTCTTCCCAAGCTTGTGGAATGGTGGTGTGTGTGCTCAAACATGGTTGCTGCTCGATCAAAGATAGCTCGGTGGAGGCAGTTGTAACAGCAAATGAGAACATGATTGGAATTGAAAAGGTAGGTGCTGCTTCATGCATGAATAAGTAATAGTTTTTGCGTCAACTGAACTGCCCATCGTTCTAATCGTGCAACAAGATGTATCTTGTTTCTTGACTCTGAACATTTGTAAATAGTGTATCCACGAGATACTTCTGCCCAAAAGGTCAAGGTCTAAAATGTTTCTCCATTCCTGAAGACCAATACAATTCTTGCTGCAGCACTATGGTCACTGTGTCTCCACTAATAATGCTCCCATTGGTCATGACTAACCCTTTAATTTAATTAAAGAATTAGATTGATTAATTAATTAATTAATTTAATTTACATTTTATTTATTTAATTAATTTAATTAATGTATTTTTATTTTTTGGATTTAATCACTTTAAATGATCACGATTACCAAGCATATCTCACTACAGACACCCTCAAGTGCTTTGGTTGTAGGTACAGTTTGTCGGTACAGCCATACAAAGGAGTTTTGCCCATTCAGTGAGAAGAAGAGCCTTCTACGGATGTAGACATTTATATGATTATCAGGATAATGTTACGGATTCCCTCTCGCCAAATGTACAAGATAAACCAGTTGAACAAGTTGAAACAACGCTTCCTAACGAGCAGATGGACAGTGCTAGCTAATGAGGCATTTGTTTCTGTTTCCAAGTAAAACAAGAATGACTACACTATGGTCACAATCTGCGACACAAAATATTGTTGCGGATCTCTCGAGCCCATTGACGTACAGAGGGGGATTAAACCCTTTTCCCCCTTCGAGCTTCGAGTCCACGAGGCCGAGTCGCCACTCCCGTAGCGAGCGTGCGGAAGGGTATTTGGTCGAGTCCCTACGTACCTTCGATACACACGCTGCCACGAGAACGGGGACTGGACCTCGCACAAGCCACGCTAATCGGATACGCCGAGCGGTTTGCGTGTCATCAATTGATGACTTGTGCCATTAATTCCTATTGAACCCGATTTGAGCGGTTTTATTCGTACAATGCTAGGCCAATGGATGGAAATGACGGGAACGATCAAATGGAAGAAAGAACACAGGTTTATTTACAATTATACAGGGTGAAGAGAAAAGACACAGAGCAGATGCTTAATCAGTCTTACTTAATCCCCGGACAAGGGCCCACTCACTCATGCAGGGAAAAGAAGGAAGGACAAGTTCACGCTCCAAACGCGCCTTGGCACCGTTCACTCCAGACAGCTCGCCGGGCGTGGCCCTCGGATGTTCGCGGCACGTGTGCTGGGAGTGCAGGCATTTTGATCGTGCGTCTGTGGCCCCGAGATGGATCGTCTTCACAAGCGCATTATTCACAGCCGCAGAGCGCAGGGCACAGGGAGAGTTCGTGCACAGAGAGGGCTATAACAAGCAACCGCCTGACTTCACTCATGACTCGTTCTCTCTCTCTCTCACTGGGACTTGGGCACTGTTGCACTCTCTCACAATGCTCACTCAACGTTGGGTCTCTGTCGATGACTGGGGCACTCTCACTCTCACTGGTGCGGGGGGCCTGGGGCAGGGTTTTATAGCCCCGCCCCAGAGTCTTACCCGAATGTTCCAAGCCCCTCCTCTGGCTGCTGTTGTTAGCCACTCCCCTTGAGCTCCGATTGGCTGCTCGCCGCTTTCCAGCCACTCCCCTGCAGCTCCTCCCTTGGGCCTTCCAGACTTGTTCCAGGCCTAGCACGTGGCATTCTAGCCCAATCGAGGCCTACACTTACTGGCCTGCTCAACACATACTAACACAGGAAAGGAGACTAAGCTTACATTGAATACGAAATAACAACTAAGTGAGGCTACATGTTGTGGTGCAACTACCTACGAGGGGGGTTATCCTGTATTCTCAAAACTGCAACAATATATATTCTCTGCCTCCTCTGTCCACTCAACTCCCTCATCCTTGTTGTTGAAGGTATTATATAATTCATCTACGAGAGTCTTATAGAGGGAAGAATCTTACCTCACCACTTATAAAGAGAAGACAAGGAGAAGAAGAAGAAGAAGAAGATTTTCTCGGTTTGGTTAGATATCAATTACTAATCTGACAGTCAGCTGGGTCTGGTTCCAGGCAACTAGTGCACCCACTCCATCCAGGAGCGGCAGGAAGGGTCAATGTTATTATCCTCTGTGCGGTACATAGATTACAGTAGATCTAGACTTGGGCCTCAAGAATATCAGAGGTGTACTCAGTTCCCAAGTTTTTGTCCTCCCACTCTGTTTCCCACACCTTTGCTGGCAGAAGTAATAAATAGCACCGCAAAGCAGGCGAAACCCCTCAGCCCATGCATGGTGGAAACCAATTTCAAGATGGCTGCCGTGGCGGCCATATTGAAAATGGCAGCACACCCATTTTCGAAAGGAACCTTCCTCTACTCAACCCCAACACACACTGCAAAAATGGATTTAATCGGACAAGCCGTTCTGCTTGAAATTTATGGAAACCAATTTCAAGATGGCTGCCATGGCGGCCATATTGAAAATCGCAGCGCACCCATGAACCTTTCTCTACTCAACCCCAACACATACTGCAAAAATGGATTTAATCGGACAAGCCGTTCTGCTAGAAATTGACGGAAACCAATTTTAAGATGGCTGCCGTGGTGGCCATATTGAAAATCGCAGCGCGCCCATTTTCGCAAGGCCCCTTCCTCTACCGAACCCCAACAAACACTGCAAAAATGAATTTAATCGCACAAGCCATTCTGCTAGAAATTGACGGAAACCAATTTCAAGATGGCTGCCATGGCGGCCATATTGAAAATCGCAGCGCGCCAATTTTCGCAAAGCCCCTTCCTCTGCTCAACCCCAACAAACACTGCAAACATGGATTTAATCGGACAAGCCGTTCTGCTCAAAATTGACGGAAACCAATTTCAAGATGGCTACCGTGGCGGCCATATTGAAAATCGCCGCGCACCCATTTTCGAAAGGAACCTTCCTCTACCCAACCCCAACACACACTGCAAAAATTAATTTAATCGGACAAGCCGTTCTGCTCGAAATTGACGGAAACCAAAAGTTGACGGACGCCTGGACGACGCCCGTGACGACAATACCCTTTAGCCCAATTTGGGCTGAGGGGTGATAAGCATGTCATCTTCTGGCAAAAAGCAAATAAGTGAAAAACCCATGTAGTGACAGGTTTGTTTTACTACAGGAAGAGGATAATTTAGAAGCTTCTACGAATAGAAGCGCATTACTCTTGAATGGAAGCTGCCCAACCAATGACAAAAGGAGTTGTTTTTGACCCTTTTGACAGTTTCCTTTTGCAAAAGGAGGTTCGTTGTGTAAACTACTCCCCTCCTTTACAACCAATAAAGAGAGAAAAGGATTAAGTTTTCCAAAAAGGAAGTAATAAAAGAGGTGAATAATTATGATAAGAGAATTATGAAGCAGGAAGTTAAATCTACTAAAGCAGGGTGACCTTCATTAACCCAATATTTTCGCCACAGCACAGATACAGTGCCTTCAGAAAGTATTCAGACCCCTTGACCTTTTCACATTTTGTTGTGTTACAGCCTGAATTTAAAATGGAATAAAATGACATTTTTTTGTCACTGATCTACACATAATACCTCGTAATGTCAAAGTGTAATTTCTTTTTTTTTTAAATCTTTTATAAAAGAATTAAAGATGAAAAGCTGAAATGTTTTGAGTCAATAAGTATTCAACCCCTTTTTCTGTAACACTCCACATTGAGCTCAGGTGCATCCAATTTTATTTGATCACCCTTGAGATGACGACAACTTGATTGGAGTCCACCTGTGGCCAATTCAATTGAATGGAAATGATTTAGAAAGAAACACACCTTCCTATATAAGGTCTCACAGATGACAGTGCATGTCAGAGAAGACAATCCACCATGAAGTCCAAGGAACTGTCCATATAACTCCGAGATAAAATTGTGAGCAGGCTTAGATCTGTGGAAGGGGATAAAACAATTTATAGTGTTGAAAGTTCCCAAGAGCACAGTGGTCAGGGAGGTGACCAACACCCCAATGACAACTCAGGCAGAACTACAGAATTCCTTAGCTCAGATGGCAGAACCTGCCGGATGGACAACTGTCTCTGCAGCACTTCATAGTACCAGGCTTTGCGGGAGAGTGACCATACGGAAGGGACGCCGAGAAAAAGGCACATGACAGTAGGCCTGGAGTTTGCAAAATGGAACGTGAAAGACTCATGACGGAAAAGATTCTGTGGTCTGATAAGACGAAAATTGAACTCTTTGGCCTGAATGCAAAGCGCTACATCTGGCGGATACCGAGCACAGCTCATCACCCATTTAACACGATCCCTACGGTAAAGTATGGTAGTGGCAGCATCATGTTATGGAGATGCTTTTCAACGGCAGGGACTGGGAGACTTGTAAGGAGCAAGGGAACAATTAATGGAGTCAAATACAGGCAAATCCTTGATCCTTCTTTGTCTATCCCTAATCTGTCGAAGTATGTTTTTTATATTTCCCTGCTCTTTAGTCTTTCTCCCAGTTGTCACTATATATCTGCTGGTATTTCATCTTGTATTTTTCTTTTGTCTTTTTTTGCCATTGTTGGGGCTGTATTTTTTGCTGTTTCGATTTGGTGTGACGTCTTCTAAACACACCTGTTTTTGGATGTTTTTTACAAGGTGAGTGAGAGATACCTTTCCCGGTTTGTTGTGTTCATGCTTTTACACAAATTGTATTCGGTCATCTGTTTTTGTGTTGTGCGTGCGTGTGTGTCTGTGTGTGTATGAGTATGTGCACGTATATGTATGTGTGTATGCGTGTGTGTGCGCAGAAGTTGCTGTTGTTGGCTGCTACCTCCACACGTGAGTGGGTTTCAGGAAATGGAACGGAGACCTTTAAGGTCTCAACGTATCCACCTCCATCGGTGTATTGTATCGTGTCATGATCATCACTTCTTGCTTGATTTGGCTTCGTTGTTGTCACATGGTATTTTGAGAGATTTACACTTTGATGCCAACCAGGTTTTTGTATAATATTTCAGTTGATGATGTGACATTACTACACCTTCATTAACAAATCGCTTCTCCTATAAAGTTTTCAGCTTGTGCACAGTCTTCATGTTCAGTTCCTCAATCATGAAAAATGATTTAATTAAACCTCCTTTCAGGTTCTCCGCCCAACAATAGTCCAAGTGGAGTCAAGTTGCTGAAACAAAAGCATGTTGTGGTATTTTGTTTTACCCCACAAGTGGTGTTTTCCTTACTCTGGGCTCTTGTAAGTGATCCAAGGGTAAACTACAACACAACGGCCCGTTTAGGGACAATCATTGTTGAATGTACTTTGACCTCACCTCTTTGGGCTTTTTGTTCTTTGACCTACTTGATTGTTTTGGCAATATTGTGCCTTGGCCTTGCTTCAAAGGTTCAGAACAAGGATTCTTCTTCAAATGAGGGAAAGTTTATAACATACAACATGTTGTTTTTCCTAATGGTTGTGGTCGCTTTCATTCCCGCTTATATAAGCACACAAGGAAAACATACAATTATAACTGAAATGTTTGCAATCGTTGCTACAGCGTTTGCATTTCTTGGCTGCAGTTTCGTTCCAAAATGTTACAAAATGTACAAAAAAATCAAGTGAGACTAAGATTCATGAAACATAATTGACATTTTCATTGAAGGAATGTACAGGACTTGCTTTTTATTTTGACAATGGAGTTATTTGAATTTATGAAATGTTTTTTGCCACACTTGATCAGATTTGATATATTTATTGAAATAATCATGACAGAAGGATGGCAGCTTGATCTCAAAAATAAATTCAAACATGCTTTTTGCCAAATGTATTTATTTACATTCTAAATTTACATTTCTATTTATAATTTTAAACAAAAATATGTAATTTAAAGTATTACAGAATATTATTCCACAAACACTCTGATTCTTTAATCAAAATCACCTTTGCAAGGACATTTTGAATGCCATTGTATAATCAATGAACTCACTTCACATTTCGCATGTTTGTTGAATTACTTTGGTTACCCTCTTATTGATTGTCAAACTATTTATTCCCAGCCACATTCAAATTTCACAGAATACCTATCCAGAACAAAACTACGAATAGTCGAAGTCAACGTTTGGCTCTGAAATGGAATTCTCTCACCTCCCCTTCCTGTTCAGGCTGGAGTTCCTCAAGGCAGTGTTCTGGGCCCTGTGCTTTTTCTGGTCTTCATTAATGATATATCCGACTCTCTGGAAAATCCTCTCTATCTTTTTGCTGATGACTCCACTCTCTGCCGCTCCATATATCCCAACCATCAGATCGGCAGGCAGCAGCTCTTCATTCTCTGCAGACCTGGAGAGAATCACAAACTGGTCAAACAAGTGGAACATGTCTTTCAATCCTGACAAATCTCACACTCTCACTATGTCTCTCGGAAAAGATTGTCTTGACAACCCTCCCATCTACTTTCTCAACAATCATCTTGAACAAGTTCTGTCAATCAAGCTTTTTGGTCTCAGTATCTGCCATGATCTTTCCTGAAAAAACCACGTTTCCAAGCTGGCCTCCAAAGCCAGTCGTCGACTCGGCATTCTCCGTTGTGCGAAGTCCTTCCTTGGCACGACTAAGCTTTTCACCACATACAAAACTTTCATCCACAGCTTGATGGAATACTGCTCTCCCCTCTGGCCTGGTGCACCTGCCTCACACATAGCTTGGCTTCACGCTGTAGAAACCAAGGCTTTAGGATCATTAGCATCTCCCGCGATGAAGCTGATTCTGAGGGCTTTTCAATCTCTCACCACAGGCAGGTTGATGGTCTTTGGTTGGACTGGTACCACCTGCTCTGTCTGTGCTATGTCCCCCCAATATATCTGCAAGACATACAAGGTCTACCAGCGACCCCCTTCTTGGGAAACTTCGAAAATCAAGAATTACTGCTCTCCTTCAGTCTTTCATGCCTCTTTTTTTCCCACCTCTGAAACAAACACCCCTTTCAGAAAATGTTCCAAACCCTTGAGTTTTTCACATTTTGTCGTGATACAGTCCGAATTTAAAATGGATTAAATTCAGTTATTTTTGTCACTGATCTACACATTGCATTTTTTTTTCAAATAATGCACCATTTCTTCCAGGAAATTGTTGAAATAAAAAAAATATTTTGGTATCCACTGATGTATTTCTTTGGTTTGCAGTGGAACAAAACTAAAAAGCTAAAAAATGTACTAGATCCTAGCTTATATTTTCACCTCTTGACTGGACTCTGCCACCAAAGGAGGATGGAGATTATGTTTTCACCCCATGTCTGTCCGTTTGTGAACAAAATATCTCAAAAAGTTGTGGACAGATTCGGACGAAATTGGGCAGGGTTGTAGCGTATTTGACAAGGAATAAATGATAAAATTTTGGTGAGGATCCGGATTCGGCTACTTTAATTTTTAAAGTCATTCTTCACTATTGGTAGAAAGGGCCAAAAACGATACATAGCAGGATATCTCAAAAAGTTATGGATGGATTTGGACGAAACTTGATGGACAGGTTATGTGTCTGTCAAAGAAGATTAGATTTTGGTGAAGATCTGAATATAGATTCGGATCTGAGAATTATTTTATTTTCGAAGTGATTCTTCACCATCGGGAGATATGGCCAAAAACGATACATAGCGGGATATCTCAAAAAGTTATGGATGGATTTGGACGAAACTTGTTGGACCGGTTGTGTGTGTGACAAGCAAGAATCGATTCAATTTTGGTGAAGATCTGGATCCGGATCCAGCTTGTGGAATGTTTAAGAGATTCTTCACCATTGGGTGATATGGCCCACCAGGCGGAGGTATGCTTTCTACTGAGTGCCGTTCTTGTTCCACACAGAAATCCTAAAACGGCCCAGACAATATTATTGGCACCTTTTAGAAGTTTAGAAATAATTATATTTTAAGCAGGCAAATCTCTTTTGCTTTGGCATTGAACTCATCTGCGATGAGTTGCAGTTGCCTGCAATAAAAAAAATCACTCATTGAAACACTCACTCATTTAAATAAAGAAAAGGAGTCATTCTGCCATTTTGTCTCACTCTGTATACTGTAATGAATGGAGAAGGTGGATCAGACTCGGCAACGGTTGCTAGAGTGAGATGTGCATGGAAGAAGTTTTGGGAACTGAGTGGTGTGCTGATGAGGAGGGGAGTGTCATTGAAGCTGAAGGGAAAGGTGTATGCTGCATGTGTGAGAAGTGTTATGATTTATGGGAGCGAGACATGGGTCATGAATGTAGAGCAGCAACGAAGGCTGGAAAGGGTGGAAATGCGATTGGTTTGGTGGATGTGCGGAGTGTCGTTGAGAGAGAGGAAGACAAATGATGAATTGCGAAAGATGATGGGAATAGAGCCTGTGATTGATGCTGTGAAGAGGAACAGGTTGAGATGGTTTGGTCATGTGTTGAGGAAGGATGAAAGTGACTGGTTGAGAAGAGTGATGGAAATGAATGTAGAAGGAAGTAGAGGACGGGGAAGCCCGAGAAAGACTTGGCTAAAGATGGTGGAAGAAGAAATGCGGGCAAGGGGGTTAACAAGGAGAGATGCAGAAAATAGGGCAAAATGGAGAAGATTGTCATGGGGACCGCAAGGCTAACCCCCGCTCCAGCAGGGAAAATGGCCTTAAAATGCATGTTGTGTTGTTGTTGTATGGAGAAATACAACAGCAGAAATGAGCATGGAGATAAAAAAAAGAAAACCAGAGAATTGTCTGAGGAGGTTAGACACAAGATTGTAGCCAAGCAGGAACAACCTGAAGATACAACTCCATCTCCAGAGACCTTGGTGTTCCTGTGTCCACTGTATGCAATGTTATCAGGAAGATTAAGGCCCATGATACTGTAGCCAACCTCCCTGGACGTGGCTGCAAGAGAAAACTTGATCGAAGATTGCAGCGATGGATTGTTCGAATGGTGGATAAAGCACCTCGATCAACTGTCAAGCAGATTCAAGCTGACCTTCAGACACAAGGTACGACAGTTTCAACTCTCACCATCCATAGCTAACTCAATGAAAGGCGGTTCTGTGGTAGGAGCCTGAGGACGACCCCACTGCTGAGAGGTTAACATAAGAAAGTCCAACTGGAGTTTGCCAGAACACACCTGAACAAGCCAAAATCATTCTGGGAGAATGTCCTGTGGACAGATAAGACCAAATTAGAGCTTTTTGGTAAAGCACATCATCTCTATGTTTACAGAAAACAAAATGAAGCCGTCGAAGAAAAGATCACCTTCCCTACAGTCAAACAAGGAGGAGGTTCAGTGATGTTTTGGGGTTGCTGTGCTGCCTCTGGCACTGGGTGCCTTGAATGTGTGCACTGCATCATGAAATCAGGAGATTACCAAGGCATTTTGGGGTGCAATGTTCCACCCAGTGTCAGAAAGCTGGGTCTCGGTCAAAGGTCATGGGTCTTGCAGCAGGACAATGACCCCAAACACATTAAAAAAAACACCCAGGAATGGTTCAAGACAAAACGCTGGACTGTTCTGAAGTGGCCAGCAATGAGTCCAGATCTAAATCCCATTGAACACCTGTGGGGAGATCTGAAAACAGCAGTTGGGAGAAGGCACCCTTCAAATCTGGGAGAACTGGAGCAGTTTGCACAAGAAGAGTGGGCCAAACTTTTGTGTAAAAACTGCTTCTATTTGGCAAACAACATTGGTTGTACACAAAAAGGGTTTCTTTTCAAATATGGGTTTTTTGCTGTATACAAGCAAAATACACACTATGTGATAAAGCACACACGTTTCTGAACTAGAATAGTGACTGGCAACCAAAAAAACGTGCACTTTTGTATCAAAACTGCTTCTTATTAGCAAAAAAAGATTTGATTTCCATGAAAAGGGTTTCTTGTCAAATATGGGTTATTTTGATGTATACAAGTATAATACACACAATTTGATGAAGCACACACATTTCTGCACTCGAATAGTGACGCAACCAAATAAACGGTCACTTTTGTGTCAAAACTGCTTCTATTTGGCAACCAAGATTGGATTTGCACGAAAAAGGTTTCTTGTCAAATATGGGTTATTTTGCTGTATACAAGCATAATACACACAATTTGATGAAGCCCACATGTTTCTGCACTAGAATAGTGATTTGCAACCAAAAAAACGTGCACTTTTGTGTCAAAACTGCTCCTATTTGGCAAACAAGATTGGATTTACACGAAAAAGGTTTCTTGTCAAATATGGGTTATTTTGATGTATACAAGTACAATACACACTATTTGATGAAGCACACACATTTCTGCACTATAATAGTGACTTGCAACCAAAAAAACGTTCACTTTTGTGTCAAAACTGCTTCCATTCAGCAAAAAAGATTTGATTTACACGAAAATGGTTTCTTGTCAAATATGGGTTATATTTATGTATACAAGTATAATACACACTATTTGATGAAGCACACAAGTTTCTGCACTAGAATATTGACTTGCAACCAAAAAAAACGTTCACTTTGGTGTCAAAACTGCTTCAATTTGGCAAACAAGATTGGATTTACACGAAAAAGGTTTCTTGTCAAATATGGGTTATTTTGATGTATACAAGTACAATACACACTATTTGATGAAGCACACACATTTCTGCACTATCATAGTGACTTGCAACCAAAAAAACCTTTCACTTTTGTGTCAAAACTGCTTCAATTTGGCAAATAAGATTGGATTTACACGAAAAAGGTTTCTTGTCAAATATGGGTTATTTTGATGTATACAAGTACAATACACACTATTTGATGAAGCACACACATTTCTGCACTATAATAGTGACTTGCAACCAAAAAAACGTTCACTTTTGTGTCAAAACTGCTTCCATTCAGCAAAAAAGATTTGATTTACACGAAAATGGTTTCTTGTCAAATATGGGTTATATTTATGTATACAAGTATAATACACACTATTTGATGAAGCACACAAGTTTCTGCACTAGAATATTGACTTGCAACCAAAAAAAACGTGCACTTTGGTGTCAAAACTGCTTCAATTTGGCAAACAAGATTGGATTTACACGAAAAAGGTTTCTTGTCAAATATGGGTTATTTTGATGTATACAAGTACAATACACACTATTTGATGAAGCACACACATTTCTGCACTATAATAGTGACTTGCAACCAAAAAAACGTTCACTTTTGTGTCAAAACTGCTTCCATTCAGCAAAAAAGATTTGATTTACACGAAAATGGTTTCTTGTCAAATATGGGTTATTTTGCTTTTTCCAAGTATAATACACACTATTTGATGAAGCACACACATTTCTGCACTAGAATAGTGATGCAACCAAAAAAACGTGCACTTTTGTATCAAAACTGCTTCCATTCAGCAAAAAAGATTTGATTTACACGAAAATTGTTTCGTGTCAAATATGGGTTATATTGATGTATACAAGTATAATACACACTATTTGATGAAGCACACAAGTTTCTGCACTAGAATAGTGACTTGCAACCAAAAAAAACGTGCACTTTGGTGTCAAAACTGCTTCTATTTGGCAAACAAGATTGGATTTGCACGAAAAAGGTTTTTTGTCAAATGTGGATTCCTTTTCTGAAAACAAGCAAAATACACACTATTTGATGAAGCACAGACGTTTCTGCACTAGAATAGTGTCTTGTATCCAAAAAAACCTGCACTTTTGTGTCAAAACTGCTTATATTTGGCAGTTTTTGAAGATGGATTGATATCATCAACAATAATTTCTCCTCAGGGACGTGACGAAAGTGCGTTCCAATCTGTAGTGAAAGTGACGAGCATTTATTTGTTATTGGATTACTCTTCAGCCACATCGTTCTATCCTTGTATGACAAATTATTGACATCATCATCACTCAATATGGTACAATACTGTCTGGATATTGTCTGTATCAAATCTGGCCATTGCATGTCTGCTGTGCTCAATGTGAAGAACCAAGGGGGAATTCCAAGCTGACGAACGATTGCCAACACATAATAGAATACCGTTTTGAAGTAACATGCTGTTCCTCTCACATTTTAAAGGATTTTCTAAGTATGATCATCTTTAAAAAGAGCATTAATCTTTTCTGCATTCTTTACCAAACCAACATTAAGTCGTTTTCCTTGGAAATGTTGTCCAGTTACTCTTCGAAAAACCAAGTGGTTGATGTCACTCTTTGTTAGTGGCATACTAACACTAAAGGTGGGTTTTCACGGGACATGCGAACGGTTCGCGAAGGATGCGAATGTCGAAAAAATGGCAAAGTCCAACATTCGTATTTTAGGCTCCAAAAGTTCGCCAAACATGCGCGGGGGTTCGGAAGCGTCGTCAATTGTTCGCAGGAGTCGTTTTTTGTTCGGCGGGAATTTCAAAAAAGTTTGAAATTTATAGCGAACGTTTCCAGCATCCCGGGTCGTGATTTGCTCTCAAAAATGTCTAAAAAGCTTCGTCATATGCGCACGACCTACTCACGACGTGCGTGATGTTCGCAAAATCTTCGTTAAACCCCAAACAGATTCCGACAGTTTCAGTGTCAGGGCAACCTTGAGTCCAACAGGTAGAGCTTTCCTCATGTTGGTGTCTTGCTTCAGCAGTCGGGGAGTGAGTCTGTCCACCAGTACCCTGAAGAGGTCAGGATCCATTCTGAGCAGTCTCTTGTATGTTGTCAGCCGTCAGGTCTCCTTCTTCCAGTGCCTCCATGAGCTGTCCGTACCAACCATGCTGAAGTCTCTGCTGCTCCAGCAACCAGTTGTGGACCCACACAGTCTTTACATACTGCTTTCTCTTTTTCTCTGGTTCTTTTCCTTCCTCTTCTTCACACTTGCGCTTCCAACACAGTCCTACAGCAACAAGCAGCAGAGCTTCCTCTTCAATATCAAAAGCTTCCTCTTCATCAATGGACAGGACAGGTTTCAAAGCTTGCTGGTCCATCTTCTGTTACTGACCTATGGGCAAGAACTGCTGGCAATACATTTCAAGGCATTTATATGTTGGAACCCATCTGTGGATCGGTCCCATCGGCCGATGGGTCTGACCCATCTGTGGATGCACGAGAAATGACAATGCAGACCCATCGGCCGATGGGTCTGCGCCATCTGCGGATGTGTTGTTCACCTTGAAGGAATGTGTATGCATCAATGGTGGATGAGTATGTTTATTTGAACCTAAAAATAAGCAATTGATGTCATAAATGTTTATAAAGCAGTCCGTGACATGTGGTTTGTCGATAACCGTTTGTCGATAAGATAAAAATAAGATAATGTCGCTCCATTTAAATAAGATAATGTCGCTCTCCATTGTTTATATAGCAATTCCTGGCACCATTCTGTCAACACATTCCTTCAAGGTGAACAACACATCCGCAGATGGCGCAGACCCATCGGCCGATGGGACCGATCCACAGATGGGTTCCAACATATATACTGCCCAAGTGTCGGTCGGATCGCCGGTCGCAAGATAATCGCGCGACATATGTACAAATTTCGCATGAATGTCGCACGACGTTCATTATTCGCGAAATATGCGCAAAAAGTTCGCATGTGTCGCGAAATGTCCGCACGAATGTTGCCCGAGATTCGTCCAACATTCGTGTTGTTCGCATTTTAGTCGCGTGTTCTTCGTGTATGTGGACTGGCCATAGTTCGGCAATGCTACACACGACATTCGCCCATACGTTGTGAGAACTACGCACAAACTGCGCAACAATGGTTTACGGCTCCATTGTCGCGACACATTCGGAGAAAAACTTCTCCGAATGTTGGACTTTGCCATTTTTTCGACATTCGCATCCTTCGCGAACCGTTCGCATGTCCCGTGAAAACCCACCTTAAGCAGGTTGTACCTGCTTAGTTTCAGTGGCATGCTTTGCACTAAGGAGTTAAAGGCTGCTTCATCTTCTGCAATAATTGCTTCATCAGAAATCAACTGGTTTTCAGTTTTATCACGAGTATGATCAATAGAAAATTCTACTACCATACAGGATTCTAATGCAACATAATGGAACTGCTGAACCAGTGCAAGATGGAAAATTTCATTTTCATATCTTGAATGTATTGGTTCCATATCAGGATTGTCTGCAGCTTGGACATTGTTGAAGATTTTAATCCAGATGTACAGGCAGACACACACACACACCAACAGACCCACTGACATTGCTTCTACTCAGTAAGGATGTTACAAAGGAGAAATGTATTTTAATTGGATAATCATAAAGGTGATTAATTATTGGAGACTATTTCGTTAATAAATTCTGCTCCGATAGTGTTGTGCCAGAGCCGTGCTGTTGGTGAGATGGCAGGGTGGGGTGAAGGCCAGCCAACTCCTCACTTGGAGAGTTTGCAGATGTCTCGAGCACAGCGGCCTCTGTCCTCGACTGATAAATGCAAACACCTTTGTACCTACATCTCACAAATGTTACATCTGAAATGTGTTACGGATTCGTCACTTCCGTCGTTGTGGTTTTCATCCACTGTAAACATTTATGGTTCCATGTACTATTATTGTTATCGTTTAAATGAAATGGAGATAACTGTTTTCAACAGGTAAAAAATTAATATTTTTAAAGAATCCAGAAACCAGATCGGGAGAAAACCGGAAGAGAAGAGGAGGACGCGAAAAGCGGAGCAAGTGAGGTCGGGAAGAAAAGCCGAGCTGCTTTGAGGATCTCGAGGAGACGCTGGCGAACGGGGGTCACGAGCGAACTTTGGTTTTCCCGGGAAAGGGATTCCTGTGACAGAGTTGTGATCGTGGGGACAGATAAACCTGAGTGTCGGCTTTTGTGGATGATTCCGGAGAGAATCGTTGTGGGAGAGCAGGTACGCCTCCATTACGGGCCCACCCGCCATTTCGCCTCGCTCCCGCCATTTCGCATCGCTCCAGCTTTTTCACCTCGCTCCAGCCATTTCACCGCACCCAGCCGTTAGCCTGGTTTGCGTGTGTAACGTGGATTTCGAGTGGGAATTTGCGGTCCTCCGTTTTGGAGCCGTTGAACGTTCATATCCGAAGATGTGATTTCCCAGTCGCCTTTTGGGTGCACCTGTGCGCCTCTTTGGCAGCGTTGACTGTCAACCGACCTGGATTCTGGTCTCGATACGACATTTTTCTTGCGATCACCGGAGCGTGGATCGACTTTGGCTTGGTGCCGGGACAGTGACTTTGGGAAATGTTCTTTTCGCTCACTTGGAGCACAGTGAGTTATTGAGTAAGAAACTGATGGTACCATCATAGGAATGATATAATATTTGTTGTACAATTGATTAATATTGTACTTGTGCTGTTCTTCTTGTGTGACATTAATACAATACTTGTTTTTTGGTAACAATTGGTTGGTGTGGTTTCACCATTGGTCAATGACACACAGAATAACACATCTTTCTGCCGTGACTCCTTTCGGGGCTCGGAGGTTCACCGTGACCGGGGTTTGGGGAGGAACAAGTAACAAATGCTAAACGGAATAGTGTACCATTTTAAATGGTTGTGAATTAGAATTCAAATGTTGGCAAATTAGTTCATTGTAATGTGATGAATAAAATGGACTTAAAACTGAATACAGGGAAACCTTGACTTACGAGTTTAATTCGTTCTGTGACCGAGCTCGTAACTCAATTTGCTCGTTTCTCAAATAAAATTTCCCCATTAAAATGAATTGAAATGCTATTAATCCGTTCCAGCCCCCCAAAAACCACACCAATTTTTTTTGTTACGTGTTTTTAAATAAGAAAAATGTACTTTATAAATAACAAATAATGTATAAACAAGCACGACCTCGTATATATTGTACATAATAAAAGAGAATGTAAAGAAATAAACTGGTTTTATTAAGTGTATTTACCTCTGCCGTTATATACGTCCTCCTCGGCATCTTTTTCCAGAAGAGCCCTGTCTCGTCACAGTTGAAGATTTGCTGGGGGATGTATCCTTCGGCTTCTATCAGTTCGGCAAAAGTTATAATAAAATCTTACGCTGCCTTCACATCCGAGCTTGCTGCCTCACCATGCCTGACGACGGAGTGAATGCCGGTCCTCTTCTTAAAATTATCAAACCATCCCCGACTGGCTTTGAATGACTCTTCCGATGCCTCGTCCGTTGATGTTCCCGCCGTCTGCTGCACCAAATCCCCGTAAATGTCTCGTGCCTTCTCACAGATGAAGCTCTCGGTCACGGTATCTCCTGCGAGCTGCTTCTCCGTCAACCACACAAACAACAACTTCTCCATCTCTTCATGGACAGAGGTCCGGAGCTTTGAAATAATCTTAACGCCCTTGGCTGGCGTTATAGCCTTTATCGACTCCTTCTGCTTCAAAATCGTACATATCGTAGAAGTACTACGATCGTACTGCCTCGCCAAGTCGACAACACGCACACCTCGCTCATGTTTTTCGACGATTACGTGTTTTATATCCAAGCTCGCTCGCTCGTAACTCAGATCTCGGCTCGCATCACAAAGCAAACAAGTACAAAAAGTTTTAATTAAAACAAAAGCCGCGTCGATGTTACACAATGCCTTGATGCAGCTGTGCCTATAACGTCGATGTTATAGGCACAGGACATTCCTATTGATTCGATTACTTGATGTTATTTTTGTGCAAAGTGAAAATATATCTCGGCAATTTCCCGTGTGTGGCGACGAATTTTTAATATATCTCGGCATTTTCCCATCTGTTATTTCAGGCGGTGTATGACTGACCATGCCGTGATTTAAAAAATATATATCTCGGCAATTTCCCGTGTGTGGCGACACGTGAACGAAGCTATGCTACTCTCTCCACATTATTGTGACGACGTATAAATTAAATATTTCATCGTGACGATTGTCATCAAATGGACGAATTTTTAATACATCTCGGCATTTTCCCATCTGTTATTTCAGGCGGTGTATGACTGACCATGCCGTGATTGTAAAAAAATATATCTCGGCAATTTCTCGTGTGTAGCGACACGTGAACGAAGCTATGCTCCTCTCTCCACATTATTGTGACGACGTATAAATTAAATATTTCATCGTGACGATTGTCATCAAATGGACGAATTTTTAATATATCTCGGCATTTTCCCGTCTGTTATTTCGGGTGGTGTATGACTGAGCATGCCGCGATTTAAAAAAAAAATATCTCAATGGACTTGAAGTTACAGGCCTTTGAGAATTCATTTCGTTCTATAAAGGGCAACTTTCATCGGATTTTCTTCCCGTTTTTTTTCAACCGAGTCTAAAACTATGTTAGCAACTGTGAAAAATGAAATGATATATCGAATTTGATTTGAAATAAAACTGTGTGAGAGAGGAAGACACCACGGGCCTACAAAACAGGCCTCAAAGCTATGCGAGTTAATAAAATGGTGGATATTTGTTTATATGAAGCCTCTCCCACAATGGGTGGAGCTATGGTTCCCAGAATGGGTGGAGCTTTGAGGTTTTGTCTTCTCTGCAAGAACAAGAAGAAGAACAAGAAGAACAACAACAACAACAGCAGAGGGCACTCTATGACCAGCGTCTGCGACGCGGCTAAAAATCGACCGAGCGACGGCTCGTATATCGGAAAACTCCTAAGTTGGTGCACTCGTAAGTCAAGGTTTCACTGTATATGCATGTCCGTACAAAGGTCATGATGCCCCCTGGGAGACGAGATGTCTGTAATTCCTCTTCCCTGTGTGACACAACCTTTGGACTACTGCGGCATAATTCAAAACATTACATCTGCTGTGGCCTTGATGATGAGATAAATCGGCTGTGTTCGAGACTATAAATTTGAGATCACTGAGAGCGACCGGGTCTTGGCTGAAATGATGTTACTGTTCTGGATTTGGATGTTCCTTTGACGTACTTTTTCATTGGTACGTCAAGTACCTTTGTATTTTGGTATGTCCTTTGTGTATAAAAGTCAGACTTCCTCTCCCAAGCATGAAAAATATTCTTCAATGTAATCCCACACAGAGGACAATCGATTATTTCATTACAATTGTGTTGACCTAATAATAATGATCTAAATTAATCCTCTTCAATTAATGGCGCCCAACGTGGGGCGACTGATGCTCTCGGTCTGGAGATGGAGGTTCCAGCAATCAGTGATGGTGAACTCAAGCGCTCCAATCTGATGTAAACAGGTGAGGAACCTTTCGAATCCCCATGTGGACCTCACTGTCGTATTCCGTCCTCCGGCCCCAAGAGGAAACAATATCTCACCATTCTCAAGACCGAACTCTCTTATCTGTCTCCCTCTTCCAAATCCTGGTGGCGTCTGGTCAAATCTGTTTCTGGTGTTTGTTCCCCCTCCATCCCCCCCCTCACCTCAAACGGCTTAACGGCTGACTCCGCACGTGAAAAAGCTGAATGCCTCAACTCTGTGTTTGCCTCTAAATCTTGTGTCCCAAACCCATCCCTCTCTGTACCCACCGTACCCAGTCGTACCCAGCTGCTCCTGGACTCTGTGTCCTTTCCTCCTGACAAGGTGGAAAAGTTTCTGTCAACCCTCGACTCTGATTCTGCAACTGGTCCAGACGGCATCAGCCCACGGGTCCTAAAATCATGTTCTTCTGCTCTTTCACTCCCTCTTTCTGTTCTCTTCACCCTCTCTTTTGCTCAAGGTCATCTGCCATCTGCTTGGAAATCAGCCAACATCACCGCTTTGCACAAAAAAGGTGCAAAAACAGATCCCAGCAACTACAGACCAATCAGCCTTCTCCCAATTATCAGCAAAGTCATGGAATCCATCATTGCTTCAGATATTAAATCTTTCCTCTTCTCCAATGGCTTGATCTCTGATCATCAATTTGGTTTCAGACCTGGTCACTCTACTCTGGACATGCTGCTTCTGCTCTCTCAACAATGGATGGAGGTCCTCAACGCCAAACAGGAAATTAGAGCTGTCTCCCTTGACATTTCACGTGCCTTCGATACGGTCTGGCACCCTGCTCTGCTCTCCAAACTCTCCTCCTTTGGTATACATGGAAATCTCCATGCATGGCTGGCGGACTTCCTCTCTGGTCGTAGTCAACGTGTGGCCCTGAATGGGTTTCTCTCATCTCCTCTTCCTGTTCAGGCTGGAGTTCCCCAAGGTAGTGTTCTGGGCCCTGTGCTTTTTCTGGTCTTCATCAATGATCTCTCTGACTCTCTTGAAAATCCTCTCTATCTCTTTGCTGACGACTCTACTCTCTGTCGCTCCATTCCTCATCCCTCAGATCGGCAGTCTGCAGCCTCCTCACTCTCTGCAGACCTGGACAAAATCACAGACTGGTCAAACAAGTGGAACATGTCTTTCAATCCTGACAAATCTCACACTCTTACAATGTCTCTCCGAAAGGACCGACTGGACAACCCTCCCATCTACTTTCTCAACAATCCTCTCCAAGAAGTTCTGTCGCTCAAGCTTTTGGGTCTCACTATCTGCCATGATCTTTCTTGGGAAAACCACATTTCCAAGCTGGCCTCCAAAGCCAGTCGCCGACTGGGCATCCTCCGTCGTGCGAAGTCCTTCCTTGGCACACCTGAGCTCCTCACCACATACAAGGCTTTCATCCGCAACTCAATGGAATACTGTTCCCCCCTCTGGGCTGGTGCTCCTGCCTCACACCTTGCTCGGCTTCACGCTGTTGAGGCCAAAGCTTTCAGAATCATTGGAATCTCCTGCGATGTAGTCAACGCCGAGGGCCTTTCACTCACTCACCGCAGGCAGGTTGGTGGTCTTTCTGTCTTCTACCGACTCCTCTCCGGCCTTGCTCCCCCAGCTCTCTCTGTGCTCTGTCCCCCCAATATTCCTTCAGGTCGCACAAGATCTGCCTGCAACCCTCTTATGGTTAAACTGCCAAAGTCTAGGCTCTCTGCTCACCTTCACTCTTTCATTCCCCTTTTCTCCCGCCTCTGGAACAAACTCCCCCACTCCCTTCAATCCCACTCCTCCCTCCAGGTCTTTAAAACAGCTGTTCACCACCATCTCTTATCGTCCCCCATCGAAAACCTTGATCTTTTCTACCCCCGGTAATTCACCCCAGAGTCCTTGCAGTGTTCATATGTTTTAATCCTCTCCCACCTCCCCCCAAGTCCTCCCGATGTCCCTGCTCTCAAATGTTGTGTTTGTGTCCTTCACCCTCTTCCCCCTCTCTTTTGTGTCCTTCCCCCTCTCTCCCCATCTTGTCTGCCGCTCCCCTTGTTTTTTGTGTTTTGTGTGTCGGTTTGTCTTTTTGTGTGATTAATGTTAGCTCTTTCACGAGCCTCGATCTTGTATACACAAAAAAAAAAAAAAAAAAAAAAAGAGTAACGTCGCCCGAAAATGTGAATTGATTTAATGCTCGTGCTCGTTGGTCATTGCTGGTATGTTTAAAGTTTGAGTATGTATTGAACAGTTGATTTTGTGTGGTTTTTAGCTGGTGTACGAGTTGATTTACCGCGGTGCGTTGCGGTGTTTCTCATTGATTGAGATATTGTCTTGATCAGACAATCGAGGTGTAGTGAACTCCTCACATGGTGTGAGTAGAGTGGATAAGTTGTGTTACTTGAAGTGTGTTGCTTGAAGTTGTTAGCTGGAAAATTATAAATTGTACTGATTGATACAATTGGGCATTGATTCTCCGCCTTGAAGCCGGAACAGAAACGTATTGAAATTTTATGTTCTTGAATCGGACATAAAATAAGTGGTTGTGTTTTCAATGTTTGGATAAAGTGTTTGAATAACTGTTTTCCATGTATCTTGTGGTCATTGGTTGGCACGTGTGTGTGCAGTATTTGTAAATTGTAAACTTGGATCCATTGTTATATTGTGAAGTTATTTTGCCTGCGCGAAGTGACAGAGGAAACCATCCGAGAAAGGAGAGTGAAGTAGTAGACCAATGAGATGTACTTGCGTTCACTTCATGTATGAAAAAGAAATGGGAGTGAAAACATCCCAGGACAATGTAGG